>NC_141534.1:257635000-257935000 GCF_021556685.1 Rattus norvegicus
ATTCTCAACTACTGCAAAATTTACAGTGCAAAATAAGTACAGGATTCCCACTGTTCCACTGTAGCAGCGTTTGTCTCCGTGTGCTCTACTCACTGTATCTGAGGCCGTCTGCCTTTTGCCTGTGGATGTCTGCCTGGCTGGGGAACTATATCCTTAACTGTTTCAGGCTGAGGCAGGATTAGACTTTTCCAGCTCTGTCCTCCCTCCTCTCAGGCAGGCACACGTTTGTGCCCAGCATATCCAGCCACAGGGATGCGCTGCCACAGCGCTCTGTGCTGCTCTGATGCTCTGTGTCTTTGTCTCTGCCAGACTCAATTCTTTGAAGGTTGAACTACATCTTGTTCATTTATTCTTCCATTGTCAAAAGTAATATTTCATACTTCTGGTGAATTAGTGGATGAACCAACTTAGATAATTTGAAGAAAACTATCCAATAACAGCTACAGGATAAGAGAAAAAGAAAGAACAGCACTGTGTTGCTGGTAGCCCCTCCTGTACATATATACAGATGTTCTGTATTCAGAAAGAAATCATGATAATTAAACAGTCATTCCAAACATCACACATTTGCACAGAGAAAGGAAAAACATGCCGAGTCTGATTTATGGGAAGTCCTCAAATTTCATATACTTGGCTTTCTTACAGCTCACTGTGACGGGCTCCTCTGAGTTGGATTCTGTGTGCTGAATTTGGACTCTTGTTCATGAACAAATGTACATTTCAGACTATTAAAGACTGGCACTGCCAGCCAACCGGTGGTTCAGTTTCAGTGGTGTCGACATCTTTATCTTGGTGGCATTGTGTATTTGGACAATTCTTTGACTATTTTCTTGCGTTTCACCCTTACTTTGTAAAAGAATGGAGCAGAATGAAGTGCTGAGCGTGGTGAGCACTGGGTCAGAGAGGTTGAAAGTCGCACGTGGATGACGAAGTCCGACCGTAAAGCATGCGTGCAAACTGTGAGAAATAGATTTTGAAGGTTGTGCCTTCAAAGCGAAGGGCAGAGGAAAAGGCTCAGAGGGTGAGAGTGCTTGCCTTGTAAGCATGAGGAGATGTGGGTTCAAGCCATAGCATCCACATAGTAGCCAAAGTGCCTGTTTGTAGCCTCTTGTAAGCCAAGCAGTGTGGAGGGGTAAAGGGAGAGGGATGGCTGAAGCTTCCTGCCAACAGAGTCATTCCAGGTTCTGTGAGAGGTAAGAAGGCTGACAGCCCCAACACGCACCGTGTGTGTGTGTGTGTGTGTGTGTGTGTGTGTGTGTGTGTGTGTGTGTGTGTCATGAGCAAGCATGTGTATGTACATGTGTGCGGGTGAACAAAACATCTTACATTGGAATCCAATGTTGAGCGTCTATACTCCCGTCTTCATGTGTACTTTCAAGTGTTAAAGGTAAGAAATGACCCGAGTTTGTTATTTTTGTCTTATCTTGAAAATAATCTCTATTGGAGAAGTGGCATCTTGGGCTGATTGTCTTCCCAGCTGCTTGCTTTGTTATTGAACTGTTTTATATTTAAGTTTGTTAAAAACACATTTCTCAGTTGCTGAGTATTTTGACATGTCCAAGTGTAGCTAATGTTCATTTGTGGGATAATGTATGAGTTTATCTGGTATTTAGAATATGCCAAAAATCATCATCTTGTGGTCAGATTTCCTTGAAACGTTTTTATTCTTCATGATGGATGTGAAAAAAAAATCTTCAGAACATGCTTATTTCTTAGTTTAGACATATTGAATAATGGTGGATTTTTCCCTCACTGCCTTTACGCCATCAGTACCTATAATTGCAAAGGGGATGATAATGCAGACTAGTAAGCCAGGGATGCAAACCATAGGAATGGAACTGGTGGAAAGAGGGTGATGGTAGCCTTTGGAGGTGCCCTACTTAAGTGACAGATCCTCTCTGTGGGCACTTAAGACTAATCTGTGTCCTCTGAAGAGAGGAATATTGTCACTTTCTTTATGCTCTAAGATTCCTGTTATTTCCATTGCTTGTGCTCATAGAGGCCATGGTTGTGCGTGTTCATGTTCTTTCTGTGCTGTTGAGGAATTGTTAGGGTGGTTCTGTGGCTCCATGGCCATGCACACCTTCCTTCACTGTTGTCCTATAATCATGTTTGCTTCCTTTCCTTTCAAGTTTCAAGACTTGATATGTGGACTGTCTAGATACAGAATCTCGGTAGTAGGCAGGAATCAGGAAGTCTTTCTTTGTCGTTTACTTAAGCCAGAGCATTTTAAGAACTCATTATTTAAAACTAACAGGCACACCAAGAGCGTGCACTCTTGACTGTAGCTTCAAAGGACCCTATGTACTGTAGCACTTTACTGTTAGGAACTGGTGCACGTGAGTTTGTGTGTTGTGTGTTTGTGTGTTTGTTTGTTTGTTTGTTTGTTTTTTCCTGAGCCTTACAGTTCTCTGGAGACCAGATTTGTTATATTTTTTAAATAGCTATTTAGAATGTAAGAGAAGGACTTTGCAGTTTATCTCTCTCTGCTGGGTGATCGGTCACCTGCCCTAAGTTCTTAGGTGTACAGTGAAAAGCTACTGTCTGTGTCTTGGTATGAATTAAACTGGAGTTCAGTAGCTTGTAAAATTTGCATGAAGAAAGCAATTGTTCCTTTTCATACATGAACTTAAGTACCAAGTTCAAGTCAGCTTGATTTATATGTGTTGGTCCGTATAGTCATAACTAAGTGGAAAGCATGAGGTGTTAGCAGTTCTGTTAGATTTTCATGTTACACACAGACCTACTCACCACTTCAAGCTAGGGAATATAAACTTCATTATCAGCACCAAAAGCTTTACATTTGAATGAAAGCTCCTCATTAGCTTAATTTAAATGAAGCTGCTGCTGTTGTTAATGTAGTTTCTGTCTTTTGCACAAGTCACTGTTTTATATTACTTTCTTTACTGATAGTAAACCATAAGGGACATTTCTAGTTTAATATTAATGCACTTCCCTTAGATTTTTTTTAAGTAGCAGGTTGTTAATTTTTTAAGCATATCAACTGTAGCATAGTATAGCCCTTTGAGAGAAATTAGTAAAATGAGGATAAGATGCATACAGGAATCCAACAGCTTGAAAATAACTGTTTGACCAAAATCTCTTTTGTATTCCCTCCCCGGGTTCTATTTCAGTGGTCCTGGAAACGTGCCTGTGCACTCTTTGCAGTGAGATGATAAAACTGAATCATGACTTTGGTGGTGGAAGCCAGAGCATGAGCTTCCAGCACCCCAGCTGGCAGGAAGCTCTCCCTAGGCTTATGAATGTAGTTAGATGGCCCCCAACTGTTTACAAGACAGCGGAGGTGAGAGCTTTGATTGACAAGTCAGAAATGCATTAGATCATTCTCTCTGCCATTCTCTGGTTCATGCTGTTAAAAATGTCAGCCTCCAAGTTTGAATGGCAGCCTGAGGGCCTTAGAAGCTTTTTGTTTTCTGAGATGGAAACACAAATTGGATGTGTGCCTGAGCGCTTCATCCTAGGCTGTAATTTCATCTTTTAGCTAAGAACCACAAGGTACACGAGCAAAGCACCCTGTAAACAATAATACTGTGGAAAAAAAATAAACAAGGTCGTGTTTCTGGTACGTTGATCCGATGGTGTCCTGACCTCTATCACGTTGAACATCTCCACTCTGATTGCTGTTCCCTTTGGCATTACAATGAGAGAAGGAGAGACTGACACAGAGGAAAGATTTAAAGTTGCAGTGTCGTTGCACAATCCTTGTATTGGTCATGAAATATTGAACTGTCAGAATGTGACACTTAGTTTTTTAAGCAACCTTTCTTGTTTGAGGTGTTCGCAGTTCATTCCTTTCTCCCCTAGTTGTCTGCTTTCATTCATAGGGTTGGAAGTAGTGGCCTTAACCACATAAAAAGGGACAATGTTAAAGAGAAGTGGCACCAGCAGAGCCAAATGAACCTAACACTTGAACAGAAACACAAACTGTGAGGTTAAAGTGGAGCTAGTAGGTGAATATCAGGGTTTATGGAGAACCCATCATAAGACGAATCACATTAGGTCTCACTTCTGTGTCTGTGCAGGCAGGAAGTCAGGAAAGCCATCGTGGACAGGTGTGAGACAGTGGAGTTGTCTGCTCCCTGCTGCCGACCATGGTGTGATGTTGCTGTGCAAATCCAAGTCCACACACTGTGTGTGTGTGTGTGTGTGTGTGTGTGTGTGTGTGTGTGTGTGTGTGTTTACTGTTTAGTTTTTTTAAATTTTGAATTCAGTTTGTGTGTGGGTCCTGTATGTGGAGGTCAGCACAGCTTGTCTTCTTTCTCTGTGGACTCAAAGTCAGGCTTCTGGCTGAGCTGGCGCACTAGCCCTAAACCTCCACTATTGTTTTAAATTTATTTTTACTTCATGTGTATTGGTATCTTGCCTGCATTTACATCTGTACGAGAGTATGGGTTACAGACAGTTGTGAGCTGCCACGTGGGCCCCAGGTCCTCTGGAAGAGCAGCCATACTCTTTAACAATTCAGTTCATCTCTCCAGCCCTACCTTGACTATTTTAATATTATTCTAATGGAGGGTTCATCAAAGACTGAAATTTTAGTAAGAAAAATAATACTTTAATATGCAAATTTTGTATTTTATAGTAATATTAAGAAGAACTATTTTGCTTACTCTGGTGTTTTGTCTGTCTGTATATGTGTGCACAGCGCCCATGGAGGCCAAAAGAAAGTTTTGGACCCCCTAGAACTGGAGTTACAGACAGCTGTGAGTCACCACGTTGGTGCTTGGAACTGAATCTGGGTCCTTTGCAAGAACAGCCAGTGCTTTTTTGAGTTGTTGTTGTTGTTTTTTTTTTTTTTTTTTCCCTTGCTCCAGAACTAAAGTGGAGGTGCTGGATTGAGCCCAGGGCCTTGTACGCTCTACATTGAGCTATATCCTAATAGCTCTTAATTTCTGTTTTGAGGTCATGATGGGAGACAGGAGGTAGAATTTACAAAATAAAGTCCCGCTCCGATGTATCCAGGGCTACATACTACTTCTAGAAATAGAGTGCTTAGAAAGTAAGACCCAAACCAAGAATAGTAAGAACTAGTTATTGTTGTTTTTAAGTATTGCTTGGTAGTTTTAAAACACAAATATTGACTTAACATTTGCTTATAAGCTATAAGAACCTACTGTCTCTAACATAGTAGGGGAATTTGAAAATAAACACTCCTGGAAATTGATTTCTCATTCACTGATTTTCAGAGGATGAGAGGAGACAAATTTCTGTTTGTTTTTCTATTTAATGTATGTGTGATGTGCTGCACCCACATCTGCAGCCAGAAGAGGGCATCAGATCCCCTATAGATGGTTGTATAAGTGGTCGCTGGGAATTGAACTCAGGACCTCTGGAAGAGCAGCCAGTGCTGTCCACCGCTGAGCCATCTCTCCAGCCCTCAAACACTGTATTATGAGACACGTGACATACTGTCCTCTGGTTTTCTTTCCAATACTGAAATTCCATAGTTCTGTAGATACACTGATTTTTTTTTTCTCATGATCTAAGCCTGATATAAAAGTAATAAAGTTAATTCTCACAAGGTGTGGTGGTGTAAAAGCCCTCAGTGTCCGACCTGTTAACTAAAGCTTTAATAATAAGTACAGCATGGGAAGAAATTTTGTGGCCTCCCTGTATTAGGGTCATTTCTTACATTCTAGATTTTCTTTATTTAAAAGAGTGTTTGAGGGCTGGAGAGATGGCTTTACGATTGGTTTTTGTCAGGGAGTCATCTAATCTGTGCTTGATCAGTCTGTACCCATGTCGGAGAGGTGGTGCCATGAGGTTTCTTGTTCTTTCCTTTGTTCGATGTATTAGAAAGATTTCTTTCAAGGAGTCAAACTTTAGTTCACTCATAACAATGTGTTATGACTCTCTGTTTTGTAGTGATACGGAATAATTGTTCATAAACAGTTGTCTCCCATCCCTATATTGTCAGTTTTACATGTGGAGTCAGCTGGTTTGGGAGCAGAAAATGTAGTTAGGCCTGTGATGTGTACTAACCAGACTATTTTCTGCGTATCATTCCTTAAACAATACATATGTGTAATGGTTGCAATTAAATAGGTTTCAAGTAATCCAGAGATAATCGTTTGGGAGGATGTGTGCCAGGAAATATATACTGTTTTTGAGATCCCTGTACTTAGCTATGAGGGATTGAGGGTCCTGGGACTGATCTTTCTGGATTCTGAGTGACAAGTCTGTTTATGTGCTGAGAGCTGTAAGGTCGCTTTATCCTCTGTTACCCGTGTGGAGTGTTTCAGATTCTGTTGGGTTTTTTTTTATTTTTGGGGTGGGGGGGTACCAATCATGATTTCTGTCCTTTTCATAGCCATATTTTGGGATCCGTGTTCTGGTTGTCCTCCTGTCAATACACCCTCATCTTGACATTGCCATCATTGTGGTATGGAATGCATGGCTATGTACACTGCAGCAAAACCAGCAGACAATAAGAGGCCTGGCAGTGTGGCTCAGTGGTAGTGTACCTGCCAGACACATGTGAAAGCCTCGGGTTCAAACTATAGCACTGCATAACCTCATGGGAATCCTCTACAAGTGCACTGTGTGAAGCATAGTGAGGTAGATTGGCCTTTGGTGGGAGGGGTTTCCTTGGCTTTGTTTGTTTGTTTAAGACAGGGTCTTACATTGTAGTCCAACCTGGCCTCATACTTGAGATCTTGCCTTTTGAGTACTAGGGTGGCATTTTGTTATATTATAATTTAGAAAATGTAACAATTACTGTACCCTAAAATTTCATACTTGTTTATATCGATGATAGGAACCTTTCTAAGAGGTTAGCCTAGGTTTGTTTCCTCTCCTTTGAAGTCAGAGAAGCATATGTAAACACTTTGACAAATGATATAACATAGTAGTGTTATCTAAGTCATACAGGTATTTGAAACCTAGCTCCAGTTCCCGAAGATGTGAACATCTGCTTAGAGGTACTGTAGAGCTCCACAGTGCACTAATTGAATTACTCTTTTCTGGAGTTGTCGACTGCACTAATTGAATTAGAGGGAGAGAGAGAGGGGGAGAGGGGGAGAGGGGAGAGGGGAGAGAGGGGGGAGAGAGAGAGAGAGAGAGAGAGAGAGAGAGAGAGAGAGAGAGAGAGAGAGAGAGAGAGAGAATATGAATGAATATATTCCAGACTTAGTGGGAGAAATATGTTAAAAGAGATGACTGATGGTGTGTACTGTGCTGCTCTCTAATGGCAGCCTCTGGAACTACTCCATGGTCTCCAGGGAAGAGAATGTAGTCATGTGATCTAGTGTGACCTCAGTCTAACCCCACCCTGCTTAGTTCAAAAGGTCCTTGAATATGTTTATTATGAAATGAGGGGAAAAACAATCTGATTAATTTCTTACAGCTACGATGTATTTTATTAAAGAATTTTTATGAACAAAAGTATTCAACTGAATTAAAATTTTCTAACCTTTAATTTGTAAAAACTGATTATGGCATTTTTTATTTATACATTGCCATAGCGTAATAAGCAGGATGAGTAATACAAAATTTATTTGTACTCCTAAATATAACTTCTTTCTGGTGATCAGAGCTACTTTCTGGCAATGAGTAATTTAAAGTTGATGTGAGCTGCATAGCGCATAACTTTAATTCCAGTACTTGGATTAGAGTATTTGAGACCAGCCTGGGCTATGAGGCCTTGTCAGAGGACAAAGCAAAACAACCAAAGAAGTTAGGAGATCTTGCAAGTATTTGATTCTGCTTATATAAAATAAAATTTTTCTATAGGAAAATTTAATTACTAGATAGCTTAAATAAAATTTTAACAAATTTGGCTGTGTTTGAAACCCTCCACAGTGAAGTAGGGAGTATTTTTTGTTTGTCTGTCTATCTGCTTCTATCTTTCTTTCTTTCCTTTTTTTCTTTCTTTGTTTATTTACTTGGGGCAAGGTCTCAGTCATCTCCCCTAGGCAAATTTAAACTTATTGTGGCTGAAGTTATCCTTAAATGCTTGATTTTTTTTTTTAATTTGGCCTCCACCTCCTAAGTGATAAAATAATAGGCATTTGGCACCACATTTAGCACAATTTAGTAATGTCTAAAGACATCATGTAATGTAATTCTGTGCAGCACGAAGGGAGGCAGAAGACAAATGAAGCCTGGAGTGATAATGGTACTCACCTTTAGTCCCAGCACAGAAGAGTAAGATCCAAATGGATCTCTGTGAGTTCAAGGCCAACCTTATATTCATAGTAAGTTCCAGGCCAGCCAGGCTACAAAGAGAGAACCTGTGTCAAACAAGCACACAAACAAAACAGCGACAACCACCACCACAAATGGCCAGACGGTGATGGCACACACCCAGCACTCAAGTGGAAGAGGAAAGTGGATCTCTGATTTTGAGATCATCCTGGTCACCCTGACCATAACAAGTCCCAGGACAGCCAGGACAGCCAGGCTCCACAGAGCAACTGTGTCTAGAAAAACCAAACCGAAACAACAAAGCATTATGAACCACCATATTGTGGTTCCTTTTAACTCTAGGCATTCTAACTTGTAAAATAACTCTTCTTAGTAGAATGATACATACATTAATATGTAGACATACTCATATATAATACTCACTGGATATGCGGAGTGTGTTTGTGTGTGTACTGCCATTTCATTAATCAGAAAGTGCCATTGGATGCCTTTTTGACTTTTTGAAACTCTTCTTTCAGTTAGGGCACAAAGCACAGAAAAACTTATAATTTTTTCTTAGGGTCTTATTATCAAAATACGTTTGCATCTGCCAATATTGTATTGAATATGAGTGTGTGTGTGTGTGTGTGTGTGTGTGTGTGTGTGTAGGGTGTGTGTGTGTGTGTGTAGGGTGTGTATGTGTGAGTGTGCATGTACATGGAACCCAGATTGACAGGTGTCCTCCTTCATTGTGATCCATTGTGATTATCCACTTTTTAAGATATATTTATTTTATGTGCACTGGTGTTCTGCCTTCATATTTGTCTGTATGAGGGTGCCAGATCTCCTGCAAATGGAGTTAGAGTCGTGAGCTGCCGTGTGGGTGTTAGGAATTGAAGCAGGTCCTCTGGACAAGCAGCCAGTGCTCTTATCCACTGAGCCATCTCTCCAGCCCCCTGTTTTCAGCTTTTGACTTAGGCGAAGTCTCAGCAGCCCTGCAGATCTAGCTAACCAGCAGCTTGCCCTTGGGTTTACTTAGACCTTTGCTAGAATGACGGACTTAAGTCCAATTATCCACGTGCCACCTCCTTAGCCCCATGAATATGCTGATATTTTGGGTCCCTTTTTTGTTGTTGTTAAGACTGAGTTACTTGAGTTTCATGTATTAATCACTTTGATTAAAAAAAAAAGTCAGAAATAAGATATGTAGTTTGCTTACTTGCTTGTTTGAGGCAGGGTATCATGTAGCCCTGGCTGACGTGGAACTTGCTTTGCTCTGTAAACGAGGCTGGCTTCCGATTTTCAGTGATCCTTCTGCCTCCAGTGCTGAGATTGTAGGCTTGAAGCACCATGTTTGACATTAATATATACTCTGTATAGTGTCTTTAAGGACATTTTACTGAATTACGAAATACATCTGATATTATGTAAATATAAATACTACAAATAAAAGGTCCGTAACTCCACTCAACTCACCCGGATGTGTCAGGTGTTTTAAAAAAATACTGAGCATAAATTAAGATTCAGACCCTGACATCAAGGAGCTTTTAGTTACTCATTAAACATATATTGAGAACCTAGGTACAAGCTACTGTGCATATAAGGGGAGGCATTACTGTGAATCTCTATTATTTCATTCCCTTTCCCATCCACTGAGTTAAATATCTGGTTCAATAGCAGTTGAAGAAAAACAATGTATTTACTATCATATCCAGTATAACTCACCCCAGCGGAAAAGAGTGATGGATACCCATGTCACCCTAGTATATCTCTTGAATAGTTTTTCTTTTCCTTTAGACACCCTTTCAGGGGTCACTGGTGACTTTGGCAGCTCTACAGGTATTAACGTGAGATGGCATTTGCTACAGTGCCTCCTGCTGGTGGATCATTTTCTGTGCTCACTTGGGCTTTGGGAGTTACTTCAAGTCTTCTCCTATCAATGAGTTTATTCTATTCAAGGTAGAAGGTACTTATTTTAAACAGTATTTCTAAAGCTTAAATTGTCTTGGGATAAGCTCTTGATATAAAAATTCATAGAAACCCGTTTTTCACAGAGTGTGGTAACTCCTTGCCATAGTGCTAGTGTGTTACAATTCACATTGGCCAGGTTGTTCTGTAAATTAAACACTGACAGCTACCCTCAGGGGAACAGCCAATGTATTTATGATGATGTGCTGATTACACAAAATACACTGCAAGCAGAAAACAGCTGCAGAGAACAAACCTCTTAAAAAGAACACAATTACAAATAGCACCCTCAGTGTTTCTAGTGGGGAGTGTAGAATACAGCATGCTAATGCAGTTTCTTACTTAGTCTGCCTGAAAACAGGAAATCTGAAAGAGATAAGTTAATTTCCGTGGTGCCAACATGGTAGTGCACACATCCCCTTCCTGAGCAGGACTAGTGCACAGATTTCAGGTGTGGAGGGGCCGGGGTCCTCCTCCCATTTTTGTTACTGGGTTTTATGGTGCTTTTCTGGTATACAGAAAGGCATAGCCTTGAGGGGTTAAGGGTCATGGAAACTTGAAGGAGAGTACACAATGGATTGGACAGGTGGACACCTAAATCATGGGCAAATTTTTCTGGAGAAGTTTGATGTTAGGGTTCAGATATCAACATTTTGTTCATTTTTAGCACTGCTAATAGTATCGAAGATGTTTGCCCTTGGAATTAATAAAAGAAATTATGACTCTGTGATAATGTCTTTGTGATGTTTTAGAGTCTGCTTTTCAGAACTATGGTGTTTTCAAACTGGAATAGCTGGGTTTGGGGAGAATTTCAGAACCGGGTCTCATGTGTGTCCCTTTCCGCCCTTCATGTTACTGTGGACTATGTGTGCATGGCACATAGGAAAGGAAATTAAACAGTTTTCCTTCTCTCTGCCCGAGCTTTTCTCTTTTAGAGTTAGGGGCTGGTCTCTATAACATATATCTCGGCTGCTGAGAGTGCTAGCCTCTGCTTAAATCAGTAGAATAAATGTTGATCTCCCACAACATAAATTTACTGGCATCAACTGTAGGTATATCAGGGAGACGTAGTGATTGGAAACAGTTCACTTCACCGCCTGAAACTAAGAATCCACTCCTCAGTATATGGATCACTGGTATGTAATAATCGACTATTATTGGTCTGTCTGTTGGTCGCTTTTTAAATCAGTTTGGAACCTCCTGGAGTTATTTTCTTGCTCTGCTGACATCAATCCCATGTGGCAGAGGAGTTGTGTATAATCGCTTTGGTTTAATCAATAGAATAATTGATAAACCAGATAAGATTTAAACTGATTATAGCTTCAACAGAATTCCCCGGAGGCCTTGGACTCTCTTAATTTTGACATGTGTGTTGTGTACCCCGAGGATGAAGTGCAGTTTGAATTATCTGTTTTTATTTGCTTAATGACGGGGAGGGTGTTAAAGTCAAATGTTTAATTAACCCAGCAATGGGCTGCGTTGTCACTTACACACAGCTGATTGAGATATCTCATGGAGAACACTGGACAGGAATGATAATGTGGTGCCGGGACGGAAGATTGCTTTTGCAATCCATTTGCTGGGTCACTGCTCTGAATGTCTTATTGGATGAAAGGCATTCAGCCTGGAGAAAAAATTCAGCATTTAAGTACATTTTGTTCTCTCCTCCCCTTTGCCCCCTCCCTACCCTGAAGTTAACTAAAACAGATATGTTCTAGGTTTAATAAGCCATTCATGTACTAGTAAGAGATCAGGGTAGCCGGTAGCCCCAAGCTACATAATTTCCTGTGGAAACAGAAAAATCCTACTAGCCTCTAGGGTATTCTAAATGTTAGTTCTTTGTCCCTCACATCTCTGTCCCGTGCTGTTATTGTAGGTTGTCTTTGCTTCCCTGTCTCTTGCCTCTCTGAGTGTTTGCTAGATGAAGTCACCTCTAGGTGCACAGGCAATTCTCAAGGATCATTTTGATAGTCCACGCGGCTGGCTCCTGTTTGCTTGTATTTTCTAATCAAGTATTTTAGTGAGTTAAACTATTGAGAGATACGAAAACCTGAGAGATATTTTTGCCAATTTTATTACATGAACGACCAGTACCGTATGTATTTGATTTTTTTGCCATACGGGACTAAAAAACAAGGCCAGTAAAGTGTCCAATAGCCTGCACTGTAAAAAAAAAAAAGATGCATCCTAGGCACTTGGTGTTTTAATGACTTGCTACAGCCTATAAAATAAATATCTCAAACTTTATAATCAAATGGAAAATTCTTCTCAGGCATACAAGGAAAAGTTTTTTAAAAGGAGTCATCGTAGTTTTCTTTTTGTAATGTTCTTGCGGCTTTTTTCTTTTCTTCTATTCCCTCAAAGATCTAAGCCAACGATTTACTAATTTTTTTATTTAGTCATTTGTATTCCAGAGAGCACAATAGGGAGAAGGATACAAGATTGATTTTTTTATGTGTGTCCTCCTGAAAGCATAGTCTGGTGGGGTTTCAAAGCAATAGAAGCATGCAGCTAGTTTCCAGGAGCAGGTTGGACTTTTGCGGGTCAAGGCAGACCAGACAAGTAGCTTATCTTGAGGGACGCAAGTAATAGACCAAATATAGAGCAGCTATTTCAGGAATCATGTAGGTCATTTAATTATCCATTATGATTGAGTGGCTAATGCTCTTTTGGCAATTACATGACCTCTGTTATTCTTGAAACCTTTCCAGGCCCTCGTGGGTCGAATGACCCACCAGTCAGTGCTCTCAGGCTTCATTCCACGCAGAAGGAAAGGAGATGTTGGGAAGCGCTGGCATTTAGAAATGACTGCTCTCTTTACTGACCACTCCCCAGAATGTCCTTTGTACAGCAGGCAGGGAGAGGCAACTGGTTTTGAAACCAACTGTTTCTTCATTGTCTGCAGAAGCAAGGGATGGTCATCGATTTTCACAGAGGGGATTTTGGCAGGACATACTGATGCCAAAAAACTGAATATTATACATGTCAAAGCTTTCTGCTGTGACATTAAAATTAGTGTTTTATATATGTTAGACTCTACAGTAAACAAGGCAGTTTTTTAATTTTAATTCCATAAAGTAACAAAATACTATTGGTGAGACCTAATACTAGATTTTATTGCAAGATTAAAATTACCCTAACTTAAATTTTGGTGAGAAAAGTAGCATTAAATTGAATGGCCACTTTAAAGAGCTAGACTGGGCCAAGGTTTTCAGCCTCAGAAACGAGACATTTATAAAAATCGGAGAAGAGTTGAGTTTGTAATTGTAAGGACTATGTTCTCAGTAGAAAAGACCACTGGAAAACAAGAATAGAATGTTTCTCAATAATAAAGGAAGAGAATGATCAAATATCGGTAAGTTCATACATTATCAGAATTACCCACCTGTCTTCTCTTTGGCCGCTACTTTTTTAGTTGGGATTGTTTATATTTTTGTTCCAAAGTGGTGATGAACAAAACTATAATATTCAGGAATATTGAATTAATGTTTCTCACTTATTTTTAATCAACAAAGGATTATTAATATTTCTAAAGAAAATTCTTCATTTCTACTAAGTGACAGGAAATAATTTTGTAAAAATAGTCTAGGTTTCTTATGATTATGCGTCAAGAAAACAGAGACTGTGGACAATAGTATTAGTAACTAAGCCGCAGACTGTGGAAATGTAAACAGAATGGAGCACAGTTAGTAGAATGGAGAACCAGAGGCACACGATATCCCCCAGCATTACAGCAACTTAAGACTGCAGATTCAAGGATTAGTTTTTTAAAACAACATGCAAACATATCCTTTTAACTTTTGTCTTTTTTAAATAGGAAGAATTTCTACTGCTAAATTCTTCTGTTGGAGAAAATACTTTTAAAATCCGTTATTTGTCAAAGAGCATTGTATTAAACAGACACAAACAAGATTACTTATTCCTGGGAAAGTAAAATTACTTTATCATCACAAATATATTTTTATACTACTATTGATGGAACTCCAAGTTGTGGCTTAGTTTTCATTTTGTTTGGTAGCGTTAGCATTAACATTCAAACAAGTGAATTGTTGGTGTGTAACCTTGGGCCTGTCAGGAAAGAAATGTGCTTCGCTTAGTTTTAAATTCTCAGTCCAGTCCTACCTCCATGTCAGCCTGCTTAGAAACCTGACAACACAGTGGATTAAGTTATGTTAGCTCCTTTCCTTCTTAAAAACATACCCCCCTTTCTATAATAGATGTTATAAAAAATGAGAAAGCAAGGGTTACAGTAAAAACAATGGCTAAAAAAGGACCAAGGTTAGTGTAAGAATGTAGTTAGCATACTTAGCATTTAAGAGAAAAACAAGGAGTATAAAGTGTGGTGCAAGCTGCTGCTTCTCTATTTAAACCTCTGTTCTTTAAAACATACATTCATTAAAGAGCTATGCAGGACCAAATATTTACAACCAGTGAGAAGAGCAGTTTGTAATTGTAAGAAATATTTGATAAAATAGTTAAGTTTTGCAGGGTAATTAGAATAACTTGTTAATAATAAAGGAAATAAGAGAATGGCCAAATATAATCAACTTTACAATAAGAATAAATACCAAAACCGGAACACAGAATGGTCCGTGTTGATTGTTTTGTATTGTTCTGTAATTACTTATTTAGTTAGGGTGCTTTATATTTTTGTTCCAGATTGGTAATCACTTGGGTGATATTAACACTTCAGCAAGTCTTAAATTTCTTTGATGATATTGTTGAACTATAAGTAATACCTAAGCAAGGAAGATACCCAAGGCAAGGAAAATAATTTTAAAAGAACCTAGAGAACACGTGAGGAGTAGGCATGCTAGAGGTCACAGTTCACCGGGGACTGGGTGGATGTCCCAAGGCTCTCTAACTGCTGGCCTGAAAGGTCTATATAATGCAGATGCCTTTGAAGTACAGTGTTAACCAGGTGTTCTTAGGAGAAGCAAGATTCACCTCTTAACTTGCACGCAAATAACTATGTGATGATCCCTGGAAAAGATAATATATTAAAAAAAACAGCAAAGGAAATTGGGCACAGATGAAATTCTCCCCAGTACATATTCAGGAGGGATAAGAGCTTGAAGAGGGCAAGATACTCTTTAATTGCTTTTAAACTTAAAAGTTTTGTGTAGAAGTAAATTAAACTACTTGTGGTTTTGGTCATATGTTAGATATGCTTGGCTTTTTATTTGAGTCTTTCAATCTCACATTCTCTTGGCAAATATTACACCTCATTTTACTGTGCTTATTTAGCCTTGTGAGTTTGAGGTGAGGGGGCTGGTTTTTGTTTTTGTTTTTATTTTTGAGACAGGTAACCCTGACAGCCCTAGGAACTCAGAGGTCTGCCTGCCTCTGCCTCCCAGAGTGCTGGGCCTAAAGTATGCACCACCACCACCCAGCTGTTTTTGTTTTTAAACCATGAAATATATGTATGAAAATATTTTTAAAAGGAATATTAGTTCTGGTCTGACAGGAAAATAACCAGCCTATGCGACCATTCAGGGGTTTACTTTCTTGTTCTAGTTCAGTTTGAAATATTAAGCCATATTATTAGAGCTTGGTGACTGCATTGTCATGTTCTAGTGAATAAAATACTTTTAAAAATTCACAGTCTACAAATTTGAAAAGATAAGGAATAAAGTATGACTTGATTTTCAATTAAGTCTTTAGAACCCAAAAACTTAGTTTAATGTTTAAATAGACTGTTATTCTGGTGTAGAACATGTTAACTCAATTAAAAATTCATATATATATGTATATACACACTTAGAGTCATTGCTAAGTTGATGTTCAAATCTTTGATTAAGAAGACACAAAGCTAAATATGTTCAGACAGCTGTCCTCTCTCTCTTCAGAAAACAGAGATAACCGTTTTAGCTGTTTTGGGGCATGGTCCCTATATTGATTGCTGCAAATTTGTTTTTCTCTTATATCTTATACTTTTAATGATAAAATACTAAGATATTGTCTTGATTACAATGCTTCTTGGCTTGAGAGTGAGCAGAAGCAGCACCGGCGCCCTCTTGTCTTGTCTCCCCTAGAACAGCTCTTCTCTGTCTTTATCAGAGCGTCTCAGTGCTGAGCTGAGCTTGTTTATCTTAGAAAAGCAGGAGGCAGGCTTTTAGGGAGTGAGCTGCATGTTCCAGAATAACAGGCACCAATGCTGTTTGACTTGAGGAACATTTGATCTCTTACATTAACAGCCCATGTCACTGTAATAGCGAGGACAGTCGGGCTGTTCAGTTTTCTATTATTTTAGCTTTGAAATAAGCGTTAGTGCTGCTCCAAAATCCCTGTGTATAAAACTGTACACTGGCTGTCCCCCAGGACTCGTGAGTAAACAAGGTGATGTGTGGCAGAGGGAGGATATTTTGCTGGCTTTGTTTTAAATAATAACTGTCCCAATCTGAAGATGCTCTTTCTGACCCCTGATGGCGTGCTGCATGGCTTGTGTGCATTTACAGACCTAGCAGTATCTTGAGCAGATTTTTGTTTGTTACCAATGTTTGTACTTTCCTTCTATTAACTTGAATGTTTATATTTTCTTAATAGTGAGGAATTTAGGTTTTCTGAAGCTTAACCTCAAAGATTGTTCACACATTCTCCAAATAGACAGTTTGCACAATGGTTGTTGCAAGCAGGCAAGCAAGAGTTTAAGAACTGTGTTTGTCAGACTCTAAGACTATTTTGCTTTGTCTAAATGTTCTGCTGATAATTTCTGTGTTGAATAGTTTGGCAGTTGGAGTCAGGTTGTGGTATTGAAAGAATAGAAAACAGAATTTCTGAAATGAAATTGGGTTTCTTTCTTTTTGAGAAAATCTATTCTTTTAATGACAGAATGTAGCCTGTTTTAATCATGGTGAAACTGGCCCTGATTATTGAATTCCTCCCTTCTTCTTTCCTTTATTTCCTCGTTTTTATTTTTCTTGCGTAATAAAATACTACTAGGCCACCCCAGTACTTCTAATTTAATATATAAACACACACATACACACAGCCAGCACAAGCATAATTGTTCGAAAGGCAACCATCTACCCAGGGGATTGTTCTAACTACTGAATGTGTCAGTGTGTTTGACATGACATATTTGTAATATCTGTGAATACAGAAAGCACTTTCTTTCTTAGCTGTAGGTATCAAAGCAGTAGTGTTTTTAAGAGTTTGTGCTGTGCAGATTCTGGCTTGTGAGGTAATGACAAGTGTTTGCCTGCATAGACAATATATTTTTCTCCCTGAGGCCCCCACACACCTAGTTTTCCTCAAGCTCATCATCTCTGTCAGGTTAATCAATAGGCACCGTATGGCAGAGGGTCAGTAATCAGTGTCATCGTGCCTTTAAATCGTGTTGAAAATTTGCTTAAAGCCTGGGCCAATTAACATCGAGATGATGAATGGATGGGAAGATGGGAAGAGCCTGCCGCTCAGGGGCTTTGTGAGGAGGAGATGCTCAGCTGTTGAGCAGCAGACACCAGCGAATAAAATCAGCCATTCATGTGAGCTCAGTCCACCCACTCTTAATGATAATGTCAATCTAGCAAAATATATACACATTGGAGTTGTCATGAGTTCATAAATCAAAGGAGTTTGTCAAAGGCATTCAGATTAACGAGGCAGCAGCAATAACAAGTCAAATTTGCATAGAGAATTGCTTGAATCTCAGTAAATTATGATCCTGTTTTTCATTTGATTATTTGCTAATGTCTCAAGAGGGAGAATGATTATATTAGCATGCAAAATCTCCTCCAGAAGTAGAAATCTGAGGTATAGAAGACCAGCACACTATGACAATTAATCAGATTCTGCATACTAGCATAAATGCACAAGGCCCAGAAATGAACTTCTTTTTTATTATTATTTCTCCTTGCTACTGATCCAAATGGTTCAGCTTGACAGAGACTTTATATTGCTTTAACAGTGTTCTGAATTGTGCCTGCAGGCAAGACATAGTTATGCAGCTATAACCAACCTATCCATCTGCCAACCAGATTGGAATTCTCCTATCCAAGGCTTCCATTAACCCCCACTGACAGCTCCAAACAGGATTAAGAATTTGGAAGCATAAAAAATAGTTGTTCTTTGCAAATACACACAATCCCTTTGCATTTTGAGAAAGGCTGCATCTGTAGTATTTTTATAATTAGTGTCAGACAGTGTAGCAGGGGATAAACCTCCTTGGCAGGGTTTTGACTTGTGTCCTAGGGAGGAAAGCAGGCCTGATGGCAGTTCTCTTTGGGGTTTCCCAGGCAGTGCTTTCTATCCTGTCTGGTTCCTACCACTGCGCTTGGATCTGCGCACTGCTGAAAAATAGCACTCCTCGAAAGCTTGGATTGGGGTTCTGTAGAAGTTAAACACGATGTGCAGACTTTGTTTGATGTGGCTGTGGTTTAATAGAGTATGCCAAATGGTAGCTCACCAGAGAAGCTATTGTCTGTGGAAATATGCCAGAGAGGATTATTTTATGAGGACACTTCAGGTCTTCCCTAAAAACTGCTCCTTGAATAGGAACCTTCAATAAGCTTTTTTTTTTTTAAGATTTATTTATTTTATTTATATGAGTACACTGTCGCTGTCTTCAGACACACACACCGGAGGAGGGAATAGGATCCCATTACAGATGGTTGTGAGCCACCATGTGGTTGCTGGGAATTGAACTCAGGACCTCTGGAAGAGCAGTCAGTGTTCTTAACCGCTGAGACATCTCTCCAGCCCCCAATAAGCTTCTAAACTTACTTAACCCATACTTCTCCCCTTAGTCCCAGGAAAATTGATTATATTTTTTTCAAATGCAGACACACCCAGAGTGTTGGTGGGGTTTTGTCTTTAGAGATAGTATCTTACTCTGTAGCACTTGCTGCCTGGGACTTACTACTCAGATTAGGCTGCCCTTGAACTTTCAGTGATCCTCCTGCCTTTGCCTCCCAAATATTGGGAATTTTCTGGCCTACTGTGTGTGTGTGTGTGTGTGTGTGTGTGTGTGTGTGTGTGTGTGTGTGTATTTTGTCACATTTCACTGAAGAGTTTTTTTACTATTTTTTATGTAGTTAAATTACCTTTTAACCTTGTAAAAATAACTTTTGTTTTTGTAAATTGGAAATTGTGTATTTGGAGGTTAAAGTTGATGTGAAAAAGTGTTGCTCCAGTTACTAACTTAACTGGCCACATAGTCTTAGGTCCTTTTCTTCATATGTGTTTGCCATTCTACATGGCAGTGAACAGTTGGGTTCTGATTTTTTAATTGCTTATTTTGTGGTTGTGTGTACACGCACACATGTACAAGTGTGTACATGCCATGACGAATAAATATATGGAGGTCAGAGGACAACTCTTGGTTGGCTCTCTCCTGCCACCTTGTTGGATCTGGGAATTGACCTCTGGTCATCTATAATGGAATGTGTCTCCCCGATCAGCTGTCTCACAGGCCCGGGTTCTACCTTAAGAGGGTTCAGATCCAGTGTTGAAGGTTGCCAGAACTTACCTGCTTTGCTGAGATGATAGCTGAGTTACAGAGTCATTGGAATCATTCCAGTGAAAAGTGCAGCACTGGGGCTAGACTATGGCTTGGTGTTTGGGAGCATTCCGGCTGCTCTTCCAGAGGACCCGGCTGTGATTCCCAGCACCTCCTTGGTGGCACACAACCTTGTGTAACATCAGTCCACAAGAGCCAACAACCTTCATTGCCTCTCATGTCACCAGGCATAAGCATGCAGTCAAAACATTAAATACATAAGTAGTTTTTTAAAAAGCAAAAAAATAATAATAAAATAAAACCTAAAGCACAAGTCAAAGTTAAAAAATGTTACTTGTAGTTTTGAAACTTGTTATTTTGCTTCTGAGTGATGTCTTTCAAACTCACTCAGGCTACAGCCCATCATCCAATCTTAAAAAAATGCTGCATGCTCTCATGTCCGTCGTCCCCCACCCCCGCTTCCTGAATGCTGGGGTTAAAGGTGTGCACTCCACAGCTGACTGGGTCGTGTTTATTTGAGCATCTATTGACCCTGTTTTATGTAATCTGTTGAGCTGGAGAGAGAGCTATCATGGTGTTTAGGTGTCATTTGAGTCAAGATTTTTTTAATTACATTTAATTCCCACTCCCTCCCATTGTGTGTGTGTGTGTGTGTGTGTGTGTGTGTGTGTGTGTGTGTGTGTGTGTGTGTAGGCAGGAAATTAAATGTATAAATGTTGGGGTACTCAAATTAAGGTTATAAGACAGCTTGACTCTCTTCCTACACCAAAAAGGTCCCAGGAATTGAACTCTGATCATCAGCCTTGGTGACAGATGTCTTTCACTGGGCCTTCTCACCAAACTTGGAATTGAGAATTGAGGTTTTAAGGTTTTAATAGACAAAGAGATTAGGAAAGAAGGCTACTATTACACACAGGGGTGGGGGTACAGTTAGCAAAGGTGTGATATGCATATTTATAACTCCAGCACTTGGGAGGAGGAGATGTGAGGCCACCCTTGACCACATACTGAGTGCAGGGTCATCCTGACCTGTAGAACAAAACTGTCACAAAAGAGCCAAATATGATGACACATACCTGTAACCTTAGCATTCAGGTTGATGCAGGAGCATTGTCACACGTAGAGGCTGGCCTCAGTTAAATAGTGAGGCTCTGTCTGAGAGGAAGGAGGGGGACAGAGGAGGAAGAAGAGTAGAAGGAGAAAGGAAAAGAATAAAAGAAGATAGAAAAGTGATGAATGATAAATGATGTCATGTAAATGGTGTGGTGCTTTGTGGAGTTAAATTGGCCAGATTGCTAGGGTTGTAATGTATTGAGTTTGGGTCAGGTAAGTAGGTACCATAAAAGTCTTCATTCTTTGAGGCAGGATCTCTTTTCTATATAGCTCTGGCTGTCCTGGAACTTGCTATGTAGACAAGCTGGCCTTGAACTCATAGGTGTGCACCACAATGTCTGACTTATGTTTCTTGAGCTCCAGAATAGCCTTCTTAGCATGACGGTCCTGATCGTAGGTGTGGACTGTGTCGGGGTCAGATGGAAGCAGGGGTGTCTGAGCCGGTCGTGGTAAGCGATACTGTCTACCAGAGGAGAGGCAGAGGGAAGGTGGAGGTGGTCTTGAGTATATTAAAATAGAATCAAGGGAAGAAACTGCCATTGGAAACTCAGATATGCTGAAAGAAAAGAGTAATGAGTAAATAATGAAGGAAATAATGAGTAATGGGAACCTAAGTCTAGAAAGCCAGAAGGTAAGGAGCTGATCTGGAAATGGCAGGCATGGGTTAAGGAATACTTTAAATTTGGATGCGCTGATTTTGAGACAGTTTATCATCTGAGAGATCTTTGTGAGACAGAGTCTTACAGTTTATTCCAAGCTGGCCTTGAACTTGTAAGAGTCCACTCGCCTTACCTTTTTTTTTTTTTTTTTTTTTTTGGGTTCTTTTTTTCCGGAGCTGGGGACCGAACCCATCGCCTTACCTTCTTAAGTACTGGGATTGAAGGCATGTGCCACCATGCCATCTCTGAACTTTTTTTTTTTTTTGTGGTTACATTTTTATCAACAGTTATTTCTGAAGATATTTTCCAAGAAATGCATTTGAGATCTGACTGCATAATATCTCACCTTTATTGTCTTTATTAATATTTTTATCTTTTTATACTACCATCCCCTCTGTTATCAATATTATGTCTGTAGCCTGGGCTATATATCTGAGACCCTGTCTCAAAAAAACTACATTTCCCAAAACTAAACTTAAGTGAAAGTTACATCTCTTTTTAATTTTAAGCATTTAATCTAAGGTGAAAAGATACCTTTTGGGTTAATATAAAAGGTAAAAAGCTTATACAATCTTTAAATTTTTGTTTTTTAATATCTCTGTGTGCGTGCATGCGCGTGCGTGCGTGCGTGCGTGTGTGTGTGTGTGTGTGTAAAAGTGTGTACATGCTTCATGGCTTGTGTTTGGAGGTCAGATGACAAACTGGGAGTCAGTTCTCTCCCTCCACTGTGTGGTCCCTACGGATAGAACTCAGGTTGTCAGGAAGTCAGTGTCTTTTTATCTGTGATGCCATCTCACTTGCTGGCTCTAGAATCTTTTTCATAGTGCTATTGTTCACAGAATTTTGGAGGGGGGCTAGTTTTTGCTCAAGGACTCAAAATACATTGAACCTATTCTCTATTGTAATGAGGTGTTCTGGCTGTTGGAAGTAAATTATTTTCAGCAGTCATATTTGCTTAGGGTTTTGTGACAGGATGTAAGTTTCAGGTACTGAAGATGTAAATAAGTTTCTAGAGTTTTTAGACTGTGTACAGAATGCACAAAGCCCTGGATTTGATTCCTGGTCAGACTTGGTGGTATATATGACTGTCTCCAAGCACTGGGGCAATAGAGAGCAGAGGATCAGAGCTCAAAGTTATCTTTGTCTACATAACCAGTGGAGATGGGCTACATGAGACCTTGTCTCAAGAGGGAAAAAGGTCTCAGTAAAATATTGGGGATTCACCCCCAAAAGTTTTGACTTGCAATTCTCCTCCCACCCCTATTTTTAAAAGTATTTTAATCAGGTTTGACCTCTGGATTAGTTCTTTTTCTCCTCACTGACGGAATAACTGGTAGAAGCAGCTTAAATGAGGAGGCCCTTATTTCAGATCACAGTTTAGAGTCCATCATGACCAGGAAGGAAGAGAGCCCCTGGGGCCACTTAGTCTCTGACATCAGGAGCATGTTGTGAAGAGAAACAGGAAGCAGAGATCTTGGACTAGAAGCAGGGCTGAGCCCTCCTTCCCTGGCCCACCACTGCCAACCAGGCCTCTTCCACTGCTTCCACTCCCAGAGCAGTGCACCAGCTAGGGACCGGGCCAACGCACATGAGTGTGAGTGGCAACAAACAATAACAGCCCAGAGTTTACGTTTTTTAAGCATAATTTTCAGATGTATAGAAAATTGAAAGAATAGTACAAACAGTCCCTTTATATTCTTTACATATGTGTACCAAATGCTATGCTACCTCATTTTTATTATCTCTATACACATACACTCACATTGAACTATTTTTTCTGAACCATTCAAAAGTTAAAGACTTGCTATATAGTGTAAGATCAAAAGCAGGAAATTGACTGTGTAAAGAGATGGGCATGTCCCTGTCATAGAATAGAACTTGATAATGAAAAGAGGGAGCGTGGTAGCTCATACCTAGTAATACCTGGGGAGCCAGGACTGCTGTGAGCTCCAGACCAACCTGTGTGAGCCACAGTCGAGACTCTGTCTAAAATGAGAGTAGAAGAAAGGAAATACTGTTATAAAATAGTAGCCTGAGTAGATCTCAAAAATGTTATGATGTGCAGGGAAAAAAACAGATTCAAATGCTCATGTTTTATGAGTCCATTGTATGGCATTTTGGAAAAGTCAAAATTATTGAGCTAAAACAAAATAAGTGATTTTCAGTGGGAAGAAGTTTAACTGTAAAAATTTGAGGGAGTGGTAAAATTGTCAGAATGAATGTGAAATGTTGGGAAACATTCTAGAATTTAATATTAGCATATCTACAAAGTCTTTCTCGGATTTTTCCCCCAGTTGTTCAATACTGGCCTTTATGGGGGAAAAAAAACCTCAGATCACATATTAAAATTAGTAGTCTTTAGTTCCCTTTTAAGTAGGAACTATTATTTATTAACATTGGCCTTTTGTTGTTATTGAATTTTATAGGCTTCCCTTCATTTTGGGCTAGTCTGTTATCTTAATGAGTACATGGGAGCATTCGTGCACACAGGTACCCATGACCACTGCACTTATGTGTGGCTGTCACCTAACTCCCACCTTGTCGGAGACAGGGTGTCTTGTTCATTACTGTTGGACAGACTAGCTGGCCCACAAGCTTGTCTGCCTCCTATTTTGCAGGAGTGCTGAGATTAGAGAAGCTTTACATGAATTTGGGATTCAAACTTAGATCTCTAGGCTTGTATAGCAAACACTTTTACTATTTAGCCATCTCCCCAATCCAGAGTAGATGTTTCCTGTGTGGGGCAAGGAAACTAATTTCAAACGCGATGTGTTCATCCTAAATATGTTTGTTTATTTAGCTTTTTAATTTGTATGTGTGTAGGTGTTTTGCCTGCATGTATGTCAGTGTAGCCTGTGTGTGCCTGGTGCCTATGGAGGTCAGTAGAGGGCATTGGATCGTCTGGAACTGAAGCTCCAGACAATTGTGAGCTGCCATGTGGATGCTGGGAATTGAACCCTGGTCCTCAGGAACTACTTCTGCAAAGCTTCCTCTCTAAACCAAGACATATATTATTAGTATGTTATTTGCCAGATTTCTCCACTGTAGAGTTACTATTTTTTCTTAAGTATCTTATGGAGATACATTTGGAATTATGTAACAATTTTACTATTTATGAAAAGCTCATCTGCTAGTTTAGTAGCCTGCTAGTTTAGTAGCCTCTGGATGATTCTTGCCTGTGTCAACTAGTTACTCTTGAGTTTATTGACTGTAACTTAATTTGTTGACTAGAGCAGTTGGGTACCTTTCTTGTCCGGATTCCTTCTCACTAAGAGTGCAGATAGCAAGTACTTGGACTCTCCTGAGTATTGGTGGAGAGGTTTCTGAGGACCACCCAGGTGACATATTAGGCTCATGTGGCAATTTCATCATTCTTTGTTACTGTCAAGTTGGGAGTGATTATTCATCGCTAACTCACTGACACTCCACATTTCTCCTTCAATATTAGGTAACCAGTTCCTTGCCCCTTATATCCCAATCACTTGGCATTGCTACTGTTCTATTTAACAGTTGTACTGTATTTTTCATTCTTGGTTGGCTTTCTTTTAATAATGACTTGGCCAGAATAAATGTTTGGTTAACCCATTTAAAAAACAATACAAAACAAAACAAACAAAAAACAAAACCCAGCTCTAAACTAACAGTGTGTACAGATTTTTCCTCCTTTTTTCTTGTTAAGAATTCTTAACAATAGTACCTAGCCTTTAATCCCAGCACTCTGGCAGAGTTCTAGGCCAGCCAAGGCTGTGTAGTGAGAGAGACCGACCCTGTCTCAAAAACAACAGTGCCGGGTTTCCTCATTTGTAATGCTTTACAGCCATTAGCTCACCTATCTCCTCCTGAGTCGGTAAGCTCAAGAGTAACTAGTTGACACAGGTAAGAATCACTCAGAGGCTGCTCAACTAGCAGGCTACTAAACTAGCAGGTACATTTCTTATAAATTGTAGAATCTTTGCATAATTTCAAATTATTTTTTCTCCCAAAACTGAATATCTTCCATGTTGATTTACAACACAGTGGTGATTATATAATAATTTTATACATTATGAAATTTTCCAGGTAAATTTGTATGTTGGAAATGTGTAACTCCAGTTAAAATGTGGTGATTTTATATAATGTAACAAATCTGTCAGCTGTAAGCTCTAAACTGTTACTTTTATAGAGAATTCAAATAAATGTAATTGGGATTTTCTGTTTGTTTTGCAAATGGCTAACATTTGTAGTCCTTTGTTTGTTTGTTCATTTGTTTGTTTGTGAGGGTCTCGTTAGCAGACCAGGCTGGCCCTGAAACTTAAAACTCAAAAGATCCTCCTGCCTCTCTTCCAAGTGCTGGGATTACAGTACCAAACTCAGCCAGTTTTGAGCACATTTGAATCTGTTTTTAATTGAATTGCTTTTCTTCTGTATATAAAAATCCCATTGATGTTTTAGGATCTTGTAGCTACTATTTGAACTGATAGTGAAGAAAAATTGGGCTCTAATCTTAAAGCACAGGTTAAACACTAATTGTGTTAATAAGAACTATGCTCATTTTGTGCAAGAAAGAAAAGTAAAATATGAGATGAAAAAGTCCAGACCAGTATCAACCAACATTTAAAACAGTTGGAAACTAATTACTTAAAAGAGAATGTAATAGTTATAATTTAAGTTGTCATCAGCTAAATGTGGCCTGCGACTTTGACTGTCCTGGGACTCGCTCTGTAGACCAGGCAGGACTCAGAGATCCGCCTGCCTCTGCCTCCAAAGCTCTGGGGATTAAAGGCCTGCATCACTACCAGCCCAACACAGCCTAGGACTTTCTTAATATCCCAGTGTCAGAGTATGATAAACTAGACTTCTAGTCAGTGTGATCCTACTGGGTAGTGTTTAAGCAGACAGAATTCTTCCTCCCAGCCAGATCCCAACATAAATTTATTTATATACATGGGCATATGGTTTCCTTTACATGTGTGTATGTCTGTATGTATATAAATCTTCAAATGCATAAATATACATGGTATTCTAGCTTACAGAATTAGAAATGTAATGCAGTTTTCTCCCACAGAGTAAGATTGAAGATAATGAGAACTGAATTAAAGCTTACTTTCTTTCACAGAATTCCTCAGAGAGAGAAGACTGTAATAATGGCGAACCCCCTAGGAAGATAATACCAGAGAAGAATTCACTTAGACAGGTATGAAATTCAGTCTTACTTAAAATAAAAAGCTTTTAAAAAAATACCAAAAAACAAAAGACAGGAAGCCCTTGACTGTTGTTCTTAAAAATTGGAGTTTAAATCAAGAGCCCAGTGTTCTGAAGTTGGTCTGGCCAATGGTCATCAATTTCAGTCAGGTAACGATATCTGATAGTCAGAATACATATTCAATATTTAAATTAAAGCAAAGAGGTCTTGCTTAGGCAAGATGACCTTAAGTGCTTCATAGAATGGACATGGAATAGTTAACACTAATATTTACTTCCCAGTAAGAATTGTTTATACATTTTAATTTTAATAAAAAAAATTCTGAGACAGGGTCTCATTAAATAGTCCAGACTAGAAGATTTGGTGTCACAGGCCTCCTGCCTCAGCATCCTGAGTGCTGGAATTACAAGCCTGGACCTCATTCCCGGCTAAGGTTCGTCATACATTTAAATAACAACAACAGAACGAACAGAGTGGGTGGGCTTCCTCTGTTTGGATTTGTTTAATTTGTTTAGCCCCACCCCACCCCCCAAGTGAAGTCTACTATTGAGATTACTTTAAAACTCTTTTTGTGGGACTGGAGAAATGCTTCAGTGCTTAAAGTACTCGCCATGGAAGCATGAGGGCCAGAGTTGAGGTCCCCAGGACCCAGAGTGTGGCAGGCCACTTGTAATCCAGCACTGCAAAGGGATTACAAGGGATCCCAGGAGAGATTGGCAATGAACGAGGTACAGTGGTTGAGAACCTCCACATCCATGCACACGTGTACATCCATACTCACATGTTTGCATAGCACAGGCATAGGGGAGAAAAAAGAGAGAATATAAACCCCTTTTTCTCAGGACTCTGTGCCCTGCTTTCCAGAGGTAACTTGTGAACTTGTGAAAGTTCAATCTCATATTTTTTTTCATTAAAATATCCAAAATAGTGAATGAAAAAAAATGTCCTCACCACCTGTAAAAACCTGTAATACCTTCATAATGTTTTAGAGAGACAGAACAAGTCACTAAGTTGCTTATTTATTAAATTATTATAGCTAGAAAATAAGTGTTACCTAATCATTTTTAGTATAAAATTGTATAGAATGGTAGCAGTACAGATAATTTTAATTGGTTGTGTCTATGGCCTTTGTTCTAGGACATAGAGCAGTGATGTGGTGTGTGTTGGGTACCCACAATGAGCATATTTATTTCATTTAATCCTGCAATAGCCCTGCTGAGCTGGTAGATTTGATTCGGTTTCCAGTTTACTGATGAACAAATGGAGCCCTGAAGAGGTTAGACTCGACCAGAGCTGCTCGTTGATTTGGAACTCAGATCCTACTATTTCCCAACAATCCTCCTTCTGCCTCAGGGTCTGGTTTTCATAGCTTTAACCTACTGGGAAAGTATGTGAAAACATGCCCCAATCATTTTTTATTTATCATATGTTAACTCCTTTTCAGGTAGGCGTTTTCCCATTTTTTTTAATAGAAATCATTGTTTTAAATAGAACTGAGTCAATACAGGAAGCTTTCAAAACAAACAGAGTGATGTCGAGCCGATTAGTTTTAATTATTGGGAGATAGACACCAGATCTGTGTGCGAAATCAATAGAACAATATTGAGTAAGGTAAACTTGGAGATGGAAACTCTCGGTCCACTACACAGAAGCAACTGTCAAAAAACTATGACACAACAAAAAGTTTTGGCAACTTTATTTAAGCTAACAAACGAATTTTCACTCTGCAAAGTTATAAATTAATTTTAATAGGCTGATCCAGATGGTCCATTTGGAAAATGGATAGACTGATCTGTTGAAAATTAAACTAAATGTATCTCTCTCATACTTCAAACTGAAGCAAGAGAGAAAACCATGCCTATTAGGCCCAGCACATACAGACGGACCAGCAGGTCACGTGGGCTAATCTGATTCATTTTATAATAAATGTGCACATTATTGAATCATCTTCTACTTGCAGGATCTGTTGTGTACAGTGCTTAGAAGAAAGTTGATGCTTTTCCTCATGGCTAGTTTAGCAGGCTCACTTCACCCTCTCTCTACTTTAATTACCCCACCCCCCAGTTTCTCCAGAATGATTTTTCTAATATCTGTCATTCAGTGTTGAGATCCAAGCTCTGGAGATTAATTAGGTCATGAGGCTTTCCCCTCCTTTCTTTGTAAAGGGTTTTATCTCCATTCTCTTTGTGAAGAGCATGAACTCGGTGTTCTTGGAAAGAGAAATGGCCTTTAGAATTCGGGAAGTAGGGGATCCTCCTGGGGCCATCAGAGCCTTTTAGCTTCTGGGTGTTTTAACAGCCCCATGAATGCAGATTTGTAAATTTATTGCAGTGCCATCTGGTTTTTTGCTCGAACCAGATTACTGTTGGCTTGTGTCTGTCTATTGTGGTGGTCACTCCCTAGGAGCTTGCCCTCTCAATCTTGGGGAAGAGTGATGAATAGCAGGGGTCAATGGAAGCGGGTCACAGGGCAGCTGTCCGGGACTGCCCTGAACTTGATTACCCCGCTGCTGATTTTTTTAAGGTAGTACATAATACACAAGCTGTTTAAACTCCTCTTTTTCTCTGTTGCATTTGACAATAAGGAAATGACATGTGCTATTTTGTCTGTCTGTTCTTGAGATCTATAGACAAAAAGATGTCAAGGCCTGCCTAAAGTGAGTGTGGCTTCATGGGGTCAGTCTCTTAAGTTGAAATTCATCTGCACATATTTCTAATAAGTTTTCAGAAATCTCTTACCTTTAAATATAAAAAATTCACTTGAGTTCTAACAACCTAATATTGTTATAACTAAATTCTATAGTTTATATAAAGGATTGCTATTGTTGATGGGACATGGCTACTAAATGGTAATTTGAAAAGCTGTTTTAATATTGGAGGAGCTGAATGAAGGGTTATCGCTATAATTCTTACAGACATTAAAAGAATAATGGAATATCAATATAAATATAAATAACTTTATGCCAAAAATTGACTAGATAAAATGGGCAGATTCTTTGAAAAACAACTCACAAGACTAATACAAGGTAAAGGTTATATCTGTTAAATATAACGTTTTTCTTATCACAATATTTATACAGTTTCACTGGTGACTTAAAACATTTTAAACAGATAAAATGGCAATCTTGTAGTGTAAACCCCCTCTTAAAACACAAAAGGAAAGAATACTTTTTGCCATAATAGCACTTAAAAACCTTAATGAACAAATTACCAAACGTAGTGAAGGAGAAAGATAGAGATACAACTCCTTCTGTCATCATTTGGCATTAAGTGTGAACTTTAAAAAAATACGTATAGACACTAAGGGAACCACGGCCTCTTTGTTACAGTTTTTCTACCATGTGCGATGGAGGCAAAGGACGGCGAGGCTTCTGAGCTGTGTGGAAACAGAGCATTGCAACTTTTCTTTGCTCACATTAGAGCTAATAGGATCTGTCAGCTCCCCCTTTCTCTGTAATTGAGTAAATTGTGGCTTTTGCCTAATTCTTCTCCTGTCCTCCACCCCCTTTGTGCGTGTCCACTTACCATCCTGAGAACGTGGGCAGTGATAAATAAAGCATTGAGTGGAGCTCTCGCAACTCTTTGAAAGCAGCGTGATGCCAGCCCTCTAGTTATATTTCTTTAAGTGTTTACATTTTCCTGTATTCTTTCTCTTCTGTAGCTGGAACCCTGGGGATGCAAAGCCATGAGAGAGGCCAAAGAAGCTAACAAAGTAGCTGTCTCCCTTGTTAGCTTGTTCCTTTATTCCTTAAAAACAAGATAAAAACCATCTGGCTCAGGGCATTACATTTTCCTCCCCTGTGCACCTCTATAGATGGAGACTTCACCTGCAGTGAGGGTTTACATTGATGAGGGAGGGAGCAGTAATTCAAGCTCCCATCCTCTTCAAGGATACTTTGCAGTCTTTAAAGGTGCTGACCCACTGGGTCAAACTGTCAAGGGAGGATAAAAAAGCATCTTCATCCCAGGAGGTAACAGCTGCCAGGTTTTCAACACCTTGCACACTGCTGGAAAGAAAAACTGTCACAATTGTCAGCTGAAAGAAAAACTAGTCTGTTGTCATCCTCTGTTAATGACTGGGCCTTACAAAAGGAACTACATAAGTCTTTTGGATGGAGTACGTAACTGTTTTCCTTGCCTGAGATTTTCTTTTCCCCTGATAAAAAATCCCTACATTGTTCTGACATCAGCATTATGGAACAGCATTAAAAGAGCCAATGAAAGTGCGAGGCCTTGGCTCGTTTCTACAGTTGGGCAAGTAGGAGGAAGATGCACATCACGGGCGCAGAAATGTCTGTTGACAAGACAGCAGCAGTTCATAGGCAGCAGCAGCAGTTCATAGGCAGCGGCTGGAGAAGACGCCAGGCTCTGCCTTTGGAGGACTGTGTGTTTCAGGCAGCAGCCAGGTGGGGGGACACCACGAAGTTGCTTTTTCAGGAGTCACTTCTTTCTAAAAGCATGAAAGGAATCAAACCCCACAGAATTCATTCCTCTACCAGCTGCAGTGTTGTGTATGATGGCGCTCTCTTCTTTCTGACTTGATTGATGAGGGGGAAAGGTTTAATGAAGCCCCTGCTATCAGGCAGGCAGTTTTTCCTTCTGTTTGTTTTAGGTTAGTCATTTTAATTGTATTGAGTAATTAGAAGGTACACACAGCCAAGGGAGCTTTGTTCTGATAATTGCTCAAGAAAACCCGTTCCCTATCCTCTGTTGCTTTGTGTTAAGACACTTCTCCCTCTAGTGGCAAGAGTAAGCGCTTTGGCTTGGCAGTAGGCAAGGTGTAATTGTAACATGACAAACTATGCTTAAGGGACTCTCTTGTAAATACTTTAGGGTTCAGCATTATGTCTTTATATATGTGTGCTTTACCCTTTGAAACTTCCCACCTCCTCTCTCTTCTTCCTGAAGTGCTTTGGGCTTTGGATTAAAAAAAAAAAAAAAACACAAAATTGCCTGGGATGCTTGCTTATTAAAAAAAAGAACAACTAACCACAGTGCATTCTGGGTAATGTTTTGCAGCTTGACTTAATTTTAGTCATCTGTTTTAATTACCTATTTATAAAAATGCTTTTGCATTTGTAGACATTATTTAATACTTTGGAAGAATCACCTCATTTGAAATAAATAAATAAAGAGTACATATTTTAAATAGTCTATGTAAAAGATCCTAAAGGTAATTAATGTAGGTCTCTTAAGTAAGACAAAAGTGATCTTTCTGAATCTGATGAAGTGATTTGTTTATATAACTTACCACTTCTGCTGGATTCTTCAGAGCCTAATAACATTTTTTAGGGGGCTAGGGGAGCAAACAAACAAACAACAACAAAAAACATGGTTGGCAATTTGTGTCTAGCTACAAAAATCCTTCTTCAAAGAGAAGCAATTTAATAACCAGCTCTCTTAAAATTACTTTGAGAAAAGAAGATCGTATGGGGGTTAGTGCTTTGTTTTATTTTTATTTCAGTGTAATCATTCTTTGATAAATTGTGTAATCACTGACTTAGTAGAAAACATATTATTGAACTCCTGGGTTGTAATGACCATAAAAAGTGTATTTTCATATAGAGAGTTGAGATACTGTGAATAAATTATAAAGGAAATAGCTTATATGCTGGTCAAAGTCCATATGGACTCAATTCATTTTGTGTTCGATGCTTAATCTAGATGCACCATTTTTAAAAAAGAAAGAGGAAAGGGGGATAAAAAGCCTATTGTGCCCAGCTGCACACATTCTAAAAAACTAAAAACTGTCCTTTGAACAACATGAAAGGGAATCAGTTAGAGCAGTGGTTCTCAGTGCGTGTTCTCGGCCCCTTTTGGGGTTGGTAGAGCCTTTCACAGGGCCCGCATATCAGAGATCCTGCATATCAGATATTTGCATTACAATTCATAACAGTAGCAAAATGACAGTTATGAAGTAGCAACAAAAATAATCATATGGCTTGGGGTCACCACAACATGTATTAAAGGGTCACCGCATCAGGAAAGTTGGGAAACACTGCATTAGAGCTTTGTGTCGTGAGTGGCATTCAGCACCACCTGGGTGGCATTTGGCAGGCCCAGTTCCAGCTTCTCTGGAATTGTTTTGTACTTTGAGTTTTCTAGCCCATATTCTTGCCTGGGACATGATTTGATGTTACTATGTATCTAAAGGTCCCTGTTTGCCCACCACACCCCAGTCACTAAACATTTTCATTATACTTTACCTTGTTTTGCTATAGGGCTGTTGAACAGATTTCTTAAACAGCCCTTCCCAAGGTTAAAAGAATGCAGCCTGGTAACAAGTTTGTGTCATTTTAAATATATACCTTCTAGTAAATAAGGAGAGACCTGGCAATCAATCCCTTTTAGTGTGTTATATGTTTCACCTGACAACTAACCCTTCTATTGATTAGCCGTTACTTTGTTAGATAATCCTATGTCATTGAATCCATTGTAAAAAATTAAACTCTTTAAAATGTTTTACCCTAGCAGCAGTGTGAAAATTGAAAACTTGTTCAGAATTACAGCCTGCTTTCACAAAGAAGGTAGTTTTCAGCCAGGCATCTTACTGGTTTATGCTTATGTTCTTTATATGCAATATAAAAACGTATTAAAGTACTCCAACGCACAGCTCTCTGCCTCTGGTTCAGCAGTGAAGCTGCCTTTCAGATGTTGCATGGGGACAGCCTAGCTTGCCTGCAACTATCATATTCACTGGTTTGGTTCATAGTGGAAGGAATCTTACAGTAATAAAGTATTGTTTGAGGCTTTTTACTACAGAGTGGTCAAAAGACTGACACATTTTAGCTGCTGTTTCCTTGGAGGATAAGCAAAGTCATGTACCCACTTTACAGATGGATTGTCAAAAAAACAAGTCTGTATCCCTAGCGACTCTCTGCTGGAGTAGGTTTTCTGATGCTACCTGATGTTCCTTCCCCTAGGCATGAAGGAGAGGGAAGTTTGAATGAAATAAATCATTCTAGCTCTCATGAGTTTCTTTGTTTTGTTCTTTAAGACAGGGTCCTGGTTGGCCTGGAATTTACCTTGAAGTTCAGGCTGGCCTTGAACTTGAAACAGTCCTCTGCCTCAGCCTTTGACTTCTGTCATTTCAGGTATGAGGCACCATACCCAGATCCCTCCTCTATAACTTTAAAAATACCTACATTTATTTTGTGTGTACATGCATGTGTGCACCTACAATAATGCAGCACACAGGTGGAGATCACAGGCCTGGACCCTGTCTCCTGGGCTCCTCTCACAAGAACTCAGGTTGTTGTGCTTGGTGGCAGGCACTCTCACCCACCAAGCCATCTTAGTGGTCTACTCTAAAACCTTGTTAAAGCTTGTCCCTTGTTTTGCCCTGTGCTCAGCCTTTAAGCTATATACCAGGCCTCATAATTTTATTTTTATGAATAAAGACTCTGATTTCTTCTTTCTTGATTGCTTTTAGTCATATTCTTGCTTTATGTTTAATAACTTCGACCTTCAAAATATGTTGAATTGATGTGATAAAACATCTTTTCCTTGTTCCCAGTTTTGTGGGGTGAGGGCAGGGGTGATAGTGTTAAATCATTGATCATCAAGCACAGTGCTAGTTAGGTGTTCTAGATATCCATTATGAGATTAAACAGTTTACCTTTGATTCCAAGGCGTTAGACTTTAAAAGAAAAATATATAAATAGGTGTTTAATTCAGTTAAAGATTTTTAAAAAGATAAGTATGTGCATATATGTGTTTGATAAGTGTGTGCACATGGGTACAGGTGCTCTCAGAGACCAGAGGCATTGGATCTCTTGGACCTGCACTTATAGGCAGTTGTGAGCCTCCCAATATGGGAACTGGGAACTGAGGTCAAGTAGTCTCTGAGAGCACTTTTAACTGCTGAGTTATCTCTCCAGCCCCAAATTAAACACTTCTAAAAATTGGAAATGTTATCTGTAGCCCTGCCCCCTTATTCTGCTAATACTTGAGTTGACTTTATTAAGAATTTTTCTCTCAGCTGGGTGGTGATGTCATACGTTTTTAATCCTTGGGAGGCAGAGGCAGTCAGATAGATCTCTTTGAGTTAGAGGCCAACCTGGTCTACAGAGTGAGTTCCAGGACAGCCAGAACTACACAGTGAAATCATGTCTCAAAAAACAAACAAAGAAGTTCTCTCTGTGCACGTAAGAGATGTTGGTCTGGGAGTTGGGGATTTAGCTCAGTGGTAGAGCACTTGCCTAGCAAGCGCAAGGCCCTGGGTTCGGTCCCCAGCTCCGAAAAAAAAAAAAAAAAAAAAAAAAAGAGAGAGAGAGAGAGATGTTGGTCTGAAGTTTTTTCTTTTTAGCGTCTTTGGTAGAGTTTGGTGTCAGACTTATGCTGGTCTTGTAAACTGAGTTGGGAGGTATTGTTCTCTTTCATGTCATGAAGACATTTATGTATGATCCTACTGTTCTTTTTCAAAACTTAATAGAATTCACCACTGAAAATGTTTGGATCACTTTATAGCAGTCTCAGTCTCTTTAGCATGTACAGTTATTTGGATTCTTAGTTTGGATTATGTAATTTTGGACAATTTATATATTTCATGCCCTATTGGTTATTTGTTGACTTGTTTTCTTTGGTTTTGGTTAGTTTTTTAAATATTTACTTTGTTTATATTTTTAATTATGTGAATGTGCATAGGTCTGGAGGCTTACACGTGTACAGGCAATTAACCGCAGAGGTCATAAGAAGACATTGGATCCCATGGAGCTTGTGAGCCACATAGTGTGGATACTGGGAACCCATCGTGGGCCCTCTACACAAGTAGAGTGTGCTCTAACCACTGAACCATCTCTGCGGCCTCCTGGGTGTGGTTTCTCAAGGCAGGATCTCAGGCACTGAGCTCTTGATCCTGCTGCTTCCTCTCCTCATGGACTTGCAGGCTCACGTGCACCACATTTGTTTTGAGCAAGCATCTCATTCCAGGCTGACCTCACATGTAACCCTTCTGCACGTCTCCTCCTTCCCTGCTTTCCTTCTTCCTTCAGAAAGTCTCACTCTGTAGACTCTGCTGCCTAGAACACACTGTGTAGTCAGTCATTAGCGGCCTAAACCTGAGCCATCTTCCTGGTCAGCCTCCTTAAATATATTTTGATGCTCAGTTTGTTCCACATTGGCTGAGAGCCTCTTTAACTGTGATTTTGACTCATGTCCATCATTCTGAGTATTTCCAGATTCATCTTACATCTTACATTTTTCTTAAAAAAAAAAAGTGTGTGTTTGTGTGTGTGTGTCTGTCTGTGTGTGTCTGTGTGCGTGTGCACCCCCCATTGGTATATATGCCTGTGGATTTAATGTGGAGGCAAGAAGAGGGCCTCAGATTCCCTGGAGCTGGAGTTTCAGGCTTGACTTAGAGGTTTACACTACCATACCTGTCTCACGTTAGATTTTTCCTCCTCCAGCAAAAATTCCCCATCTGTTTACTCATTCTGATCAATATCTTTCATTTAGTCATTTCATTGAACAAATTATTATTAAAGACCTCTTTAGTGCTAACCCCAAGTTGACTACTTTTTGTATTCTTCTCGACTGTTCTACAAGTGTGATGATGTTATATTATGTGATGGGTAGTGTAAATGTTTCATTGTACACTCTGAATTCTGCCTCTGATTAAAATACCAACAACTCAGTGTGACTGTGGAGCCTTGACCTTATATCTAAAAATGATGGCTGTATTTCTGTTTTAGCCATATGCCTAAAGCAGACCCCTTAGACCTAGACCATCTTGTTTGCCTCAGCTCCTGGTCTTGCTCCATGTCTCAGGTCTTTTCTGAATCCGTCTCTAACCCTCTCAAGAAGTAGGAATCAAAGCCTAGATGCTTACCTATTCTCATGGCACACGCTGGAGTCTTGGCTCAGATCCCTTCGCCGCCCAGCTGTTCTTTCCAGTGGAATTCTCAGTCTCCCTTAATGTATGTTGTTTGGGGGTTAAACATGGATTTGAGGAGAATTTAAATGTATTTCTGAGACCTTCTTTTCCCTGGTTCTCTTCTCTGTGGATTTCTCTTCTCAATTGCCACTCACTGTGGCGGTTCTGAACTCTGTCCTTTGATAGTTCAGCCTAACACACTGAGGCTTCCTAAGTTGTATTCACCTTTACCGTGCCCTGGGGACTCTTGAGAGCTTCTGGGGAAACAAAACTCACATCTCACCAGTGTGGTTCTTTTTCATTCCTCCACCCCACCCCACGCCCCAGCCCCTGCCTTTCCACCCATTTTGCCAATCTTCAGGGCACTTTACTTTAGGTAAAGCTATTATCCCAAAGAAAGTTAATTCATTGTAACATTTCTGCCATTGCTAGAAACTGAGTTCTTTTGTTGTGTTCGTCGAGCCTTGTTTCCTTGCCCACACCTCCCTCAATCTATTTCCCAAGTCCTGGAATTACAAGCACAGCCTACCAACTATCCCAAAAGAACCAGGAGTCTTTTAGTTTACTTGTTAAATGTTGGTTAATTCATGTGTATTTTTAAAAAATAAATTATAAGAATAATTTTAATGGGGACCTGAGAGTTTTAGGGGTTAAGATTACTTGATGATCTTGGAGAGGGCCCAGGTTCAGTTCCCAGCACCCACATGAAGATTTGCGGTTGTCTAAAGCTCTAGCTGCGGGGTTCTGGTATGTCCTTCTAGTGTCTTCAGGCAAAGGCACACACACATGCAGGCAGAACAATCATACACAGAAAAGAAAAGATTTTAAAGTACTTTTAATATATGTTGAAATTATTTCAATTAAAACAAAATGTTTCAACTTGATTTTTAACAAAAAACTAATTTCATAATATTGATAGGAAGGGCCAGATGAAAAAGTTTTTTTCCTACCAACTTTTGAGAAATAATAATAGTTGGCCAAAAAAATTAAATTCTGTTTATGCTTTTGTAAACAAACAAGTGGGTGAATAAAAGTGTGGAAAGACACCACAACTCTTCCCTCTAGAAAGATTCCAATTTATAAAAATGTGGAAGGAAAAGGAAGCTTAGGATTGACAGAGTACTAGAGTAAAAATTACTATAGACAAGCTCCTTCAGAGGATACTAGAATTAGCAGGTAAACTTAAAGTAGAAACTTTGTGTACTCTCTAATTATTTTCTCCACTGTATTTGATAATTGCCAAAGGGGAAAATTACACATTCACAGTGGAGCCGTTGATTGAGATAGGTATCACCAGAGCTGTTAGCATGCCTTGGCTTGATGCCCTGAGAAGGACAGGCCTGTCATCTCACTTGTATCCTTCAAATAATGACCCCATTTTGATCATGAGTTGAGGGAGAGCCTATTGATTAACTGATTTAGAAGTGTCAGTCATGGAAGACAAGGGCAGCGGCAAACTTGTGCCCTGTTCTAGAAGACCAGGGGGATAAGACAAATAAATGCCTTATAATGCCAAATAAGTGAGGAGACTCAGCACTGACAGCTTCCCCCAGGGCTGGAGAGGTGGCTCAACTGGGAAGCACTTATGTCCCAACTGAGGATCCAGGTTTGCATCCTAGCTCCGACATCAGCTGGCTCACAAATGCCTGTACCTCCAGGGAAGTGATTCTCAACCTTCCTAACACTACAACCTTTAATACGCTTCCTCATGTTGAGGTGACCCCCCCCCCAACCATACAATTATTTTTGGTGCTACTTGATAACTGTAATTTGCTACTGTTATGAATCATAATATGTGGTTTTTGATAGTCTTAGGTGACCCCTGTGAGAAGGTTTTTTGATCCTCCAAAGGGGTTGCCACCCACAGATTTGAGAACCACTGCTCCAAGGATTCAGACAGACAGACACACACACACACACACACACACACACACACACACACACACACACACACACTAATCTTTAAAGGAAAATTTCCCCCTGTATGAGTGCTGAAGTGCTGGGTCTGTAGGTGTGTGCCACCATGCCTGGCTCCAAGTTAACTTCCCTGAATGATGTGTGGTGATGCAGGGGATTGAAGCTAGAGCTTAATGTTTGCTAGGCAAGTGTGTAGTTTACCACTGAGTTATATCTGCAGCCCCAGTTTCTTAGTTTAGGGGGCAGCTGAGTTAAGGAAGTATTAAAAAAATGTTTGTAACTTAAGTAAATCTAGAATTTATCTTAGTTCATAAAATAGGGTTTTTAAATTAAGTGAGTGTAACTTATCTGCTGTCATCTTAATTCCAACACAAATACTTATGTTGGTTTTCAAAGACCACTCCCAGGCCAGCAGTGTCAGCCTCTGCTGTAAATTAGCGGGTCCCCAGGTGATTCCCATGCATGTGTAAGTGGAGGACAATGACCTATAGATTCTATGCTAGCCACAACTTTAGATTGAAAGCATACCCAGGAGGCTGAGGCAGGAGGAATGGCTGCCAAGTTTAAAGGACAGCCAGGACTATATTGTGAGATTCTGTCTCAAACAGGGATAGCTAAGGGCTGGAGAGAGCTTAGAAGTTAAGAGCACTGACTGCTTCTAGAGAGGGCCTAAGTTTGATTCCTGGCGCCCAAGTCAGACAGCTCACAATTGCCCGAAATTCCAGCTCCGAGGAATCTCACACATCTAGCCTTTGTGGTCACCAGCACACAGGTGGACATAATCAAACACAGGTACATATACCTAATTAAAGATAAATCTTTAAAGAGAGAAAGCCTAAAACAACAATGAAAGGCTAAAAAATTTGTTTTGTTTTATTTCCCTGATATAGTGACAGTTATCAATAATGCTTTTCAGGGGCTGGAGAAATGGCTTGTGTTTAAGAACACAGCTACTCTTCCAGACAGTTTGACTCACAGGACTCACAATTATCTATAACCCCTGTCCAAGGGAGATGTGATGCCCTCTTCTGGCCTCTGTGAGCACTGCACTCATGGTGCACAGACTTGCAAGCAAAATACTCAAACACATAAAATAAATTTTCATTTTAGTCCTTAAAAAACATTGCATTTGGGACTGGAGAGATAGCTTAGCAGTTAAGAGCACTAGCTACTCTTCCAGAGTTACCAAGTTCAATTCCCAGCACCGCATGGAGCTCACAACTATCTGTAACTCCAGATCCATGGGATCTGGCACCCTTACACAGACCACATGCTGGCAAAACACCAGTGCACATAAAATGAAAATAAGTGAAATTTTGAAAATGTGTTTTATCCACGTGTGGGTTGTGCATGCCTTTAATCCAGGCATTCAGGAGGAAGAGACAGGTGGATCTCTGAGTTCCAGGACAGACAGGGCTACACCGAGAAACCCTGTATGGGAATGAAGAAAGTACTTCATCATAAAGGAAGACTGTAGCACAGCCATATTGTGTCCATTCCTAGCATCCTGCGGGTTGCTCACTTTCTTCTATGTAGGCTTGAAGCCTACTCAGACCTCCTCCTCTTTTTCTTCTGTGTTGTTGTTGTGGTTGAAAGGCCCCGCTCTGGAATCCAGGCTGACCTGAAACTGGCCGTATAGCTGGAACTGTGTGGCTTCTCATTTAAAGTCTTCCCCACAGATTGGTTTATAGGTTTGTGCCACCATGACTGGCTGACAATTAATTGCTATTTTAAACAAAATGTGGGTTAAGTTTTACATTTTTTTTTTTCATTTTTAGACACAGTATCCCTGCATTGCCTAGGCTAGTTTCAGACTTAAAATCTTCCCACTTTGGCCTTGATAGTGCTGGGATTATACTATATCTGGTTAACATCTGCATTTTAAAACCTGATGTATATCCATCCTCTCTCTCCCATTCACACCATGAGTTCACTGCTCACATACTCACTCATGGGCAAGCATTGGCATTCACGGGCTCTGTCCTTTCCTCCTCCTCTCTACTTAGTTCCTCAGCAACTACAAATCTCGGATTTACAAATGGAACTGTATGTTGATTTAGAGAAATTGAAGAGAACTTGACAGCTATGTGTGTCAGTCTTTCAGTATCTTTACAAAAAAGTGATTATTTTTCCTTGAAAATTGTCTCTACAGACTTACAACAGCTGTGCCAGGCTCTGCATAAACCAAGAGACAGTATGTCTAACAAGCACTGCTATGAAGACTGAAAATTGTGTGGCCAAAGTAAGTAACAGTGTCCAGCGGTTAATATTATAGCGAAAGTAAGTAACAGTGTCCAGTGGTTAATATTATAGCGAAAGTAAATAACAGTGTTCAGCGGTTAATTTTATAGCACATTACAGCAGAGCTGCATCTGTGGGAGCCTTTACTCAGTGTTGTTACTACGGGTGACCATGAGATCAGATATTTATGAAGACAATGTAAATATAAGCAAGCATTATTTTATACAGAGTGAGCTGAATGCTGGCTTTTCTTTCTCTTGAGTTGCAACAGAATCTTTATATTATCCATCTAGTTACACAGATTAGTGAGTTATTATAAGATGATGAACACTTTATTTTGTACCTTCCTTCCTGGCTGGTTTTTATTGTTTGTTTTGTTTTGTTTTGTCTACATAGTTGTGGCTGTCCTAGAACTCATGATGTTGACCAGGCTGGCCTTGAACTCAAAGATCTGCCTGCCTCTGCCTCTCCAGGACTGGGATTAAAGGCAGGTATCACCATGCCTGGCCTCCCTAAGTGTGGGTGTGGTACATCAGAGATAGGCTGAGGGTGACAGTCAAGCAGAGGCCCAGTTATGTTGTGCCACTGTTACTTAATAAATGTCACATTTGACCAGGCATAGCAGCACATGTCTTTAAGCCCATTGGGAGGCAGAGGCTAGCCTGGTCTACAAAGCAAGTTATAGGACAGCCAGGGCTACATAGAGAAACCCTGTCTCCCAAAAACCAAAAGAAATGTCACATTTGGTGGTTTTGAATGAAAAGGTGTTTTTATCTGTCCATAAGGCCCAAGTCTTTCATGTATAAAGCTGTGCTATATCTCTAGGTACAAAAAATAATATTTAAAATTAAAATCTTCAGAGCTAAAGAGATGGCTCAGTGGTTAAGAACACAGGTTGAAAAAAAAAAAAAAAAAAGAACACAGGTTGATCTTATACAGGAACCTGGTTTAATTCCCAGCACCCACATGGTGGCTAACAACTATCTGTAACTACAGTTCAGAAGATCAGTGTCATCTTATGGCCACTGTGAACACTGCATGCAATTGGTACACAGGCATTGTTTTCATTTTTCTGCAAAAATAATCTTTATTAACATTTAGGGTTTTGTTGTTTTACAGTTTTTCCAACTTTCAGCTTAATCTATTTTTTCATATTGACTATTAGTGGTAGGACTTTGTTTATATCACGTGGACTCCATCTTATAAAATTCAAGAAGAGCTGACTTATTTCTTTTGGGTTATTATAACAAAATATAAACAGTAGCTTATAAAAAATAACTTTTTCATATCGTTTCAGAGGCTGGGAAGATGATTGTGACAATAGATTCAATGTCTATTTAAAAGTTCACTCTTGATAGATGGAGCCTTGCTATGTAGTCTCAGGATGAAAAGAATAAGCCGAGCTCTTTAGGATCTCCTCCCAATTCTGTTCCTGAGGACTCTGTTCTCATACATGAGCTGGTTAGAGAGGAACACAGTCAAATTTATTGTTATATAGTAGCAATAATACTTTTTATTCTATTTCCTAAAACATATAGTAATCTCTAACCCTGCTTTATCAGCTGAAAACAAATTAGAATTAGCCATATGAGTAATGTCAGATTTATTTTAAATTATAGCTGCAGAAGGGAGGTTCATCAATTGTGTAGTAAGTTCACATCTTAATTTGCAACAAAAATGAGGATTGATATAAGTCAAATTTAATTTTCAGTTGCTTAGTAACAACTTGCATGTGCCACCTTGCCCCTGGGTGGAGAAAGTGTTCTTTCATTCCTTGTGTGGACATGCTGCTCTGAATGCTCCTTCCAAGCTCCTACTCAAGGCACCATCTTAGCATGAGCACCAATCCAAGGACAGGGAGACAGTGTAATGAGTTTCACTGAGAGCTGGCCAACCGAGCATCTGCTCCTTTTGTTTTCCTGTACTTGGTAAGCCAGTATTTCTGAACTTCTTAGCCGTGTTGCTATGAGTCTGTACTGTATGGGGGTGGGGCTGGCTCTTTTTCCACCCTCTACTTGAGTGGTGCACAGTTAGAAATCTTCTGGCATCTGGCACAGTGGTGTGATTTCTTCCATGCTCTTGGGTGAGGAAATGTTTGCTCATTGCTGCTCATCATCAGTCTGTCTCCTTGCTCCCAGATGGTGACCTTCTCGTCCCATTCCTGCCTGTCTTAACATTATTCTGACACCCATTCTCTTTCATTGTCCCCTTAACCACTGTAATTGAATAATGATTTCTATAATTTCCAGTTGGAACACAACCAACTTCCTGCTTCTTTTTATTGGCCCACATCCTGTCTTCTAGTTCATTGCTTCAGACTTGAGCCAGATCGTCAAATAAAAACACATAACTGAAAAAAAATGTTTACTGCAGTAGCCTCCACTAGCAGGGCAAGGAAAGATGTCCTTTCTCATTGCTAAACATGTTCTGTCTGTCTCACGATTCCATGCTGTCTCTCTGGACCTCATTTACTGCTTGACCTTTAAAGAAATTCCTCAAAGTTACGTTTGTGGATCTTTAAACATTTCTCTATTTCTTTTTCCTCAACTTTACTTCTTAACAATTGTTTGTCTGCTACTGATTCAGACTGTGCTCCAGTGTGGCCTGCATGTCCAACTGTCTCTGTGTGAGAACCACTATAATACAGTAAAGCCAGCCCCCCATCCCCCTGTCCCTTATAGTTCAAAACAGCTGAATCCAGCCAGAGTAATTTTGGCTTGTGTGTAAGTAAGTATAGTAGCCTTTACCTCTTTATTAAATACTTGTTTGCATTTTACAGAAGGCATTGGTTCTTCTCAAAAGCAGGAACGACCCCTATATTTTGTGTGTAGCTCTCCTCTGTTGGGTTACTGTGGTTTTCAGTCCTGTATGGAAAGAGCACTCCCTTTCATTCGCAATAAAATGGAAGAAAGCACAGCTGTTTCCTAAGTTACCTTAGGTGACGCAGTCTCCTGAGCTTTAGCTTGAAAGAAAGAGGTTCAAGAAATTATTTAAAAATGAAAGTGGGGAGGGGTCAGATAATATTTGAAGCCATAAAGTGTCTTGTATACAGTTTGCTTATTTGTTTTGTTTCGTCTGTCTGGCTCTCTTGTGTAACCCTGGCTGTGTGGGCCATTCTGGCCTTGAACTCACAAAGATCCAGCTGTGCTGGGAGTAGAAGGCCTGCTGCAGCATGCCTGGCTAGTTTGTCTTTAAAGCATTTCATCTGCTCACAGCCCTGGAGTTTATGGGGTTTGTTTGGGGATGATGAGCTCTGTATTTATTGTAGCTTTAAATGGACAGTCATTACTGATCGTCAGCTTAGTCTTTCAGATCTATAATCACGTTGTACCTAATTGTCAACCTTCATGTCTTTTAATTATGAAAGAAAACTGAGAACATTAATTTTTATGTTATCTTTCTATTGACTTTATTGATGTACTAGAGAAAATTTTGGTTTGAGGCTTTTCCATAATTTACCTTTATACCCCACACCCCTCCCATAAACATGTATAGTTAAAATTGAGTTGTTCAAATACCTCTACCTTGATTCCGGCCTAGATAGGGGTGGTTCTCTCTTTGTTTGGAATAAGCCCATTCAGTGGTCTTGTATACATTCTGTATTTTTGTGTTGTTATTTTGTTATTACTGTTTTTTATTTGAGACTAATAATCTGTTTGAAACCGAGACAGAAAAATGTGATGTTCTTTTCCACTCACTCCAGATTTTGATAGAAGACTTGTTTTATTTATTTCCAAAATTATATCCGCAGGAAACAAGCTGTTTAAATTCAGATTATGCTGAAGCAAAATGGTCCTGGTATGAGAAGCAACGTGCTGTTTTACGAGCACAGAGTCCCTTTTCTCATAACTGATTGATAGTAAATATTTTCCTGAAGAATTATTGCCAACCATGAACAGTGCAACTGTTTCACTTTTTTTCCGTGCTACTTGCTGTACCAGCCATTGTCGGTAATTAAGATCTACAATTCACAATGCAGACGTTTGCACTTCCTCTGGGTCTGTGCTATTTATAAGGCATTTCAGCTGTTCAGAGTTTCTTCTGAGTTTTAAACTACATGTTAACAGGCTTCTTTAATATACTGTTTCACAAGAGCAAGTCAGATGTCTGTTCACACAGGCCCTTCTCACAGACCTTTGCTTAGCTTTGTGGTGAACACAGCAAGGTGTAATTGTATCACCAGGGCCAGTGTGATTGGGAAAATTCAGAAGTATAATACTGTTTAAAGAAGCCAGGAATGAAATTCAGAACTAACCTGTTTTGTTTTGTTTTGTTTTTTCATTTTTAAATATTTCATGTGTTTAATATGTTAATGTTACTAAGGTTTTAAGAAATACACAGTAAAGTGACCTATTGGTTAGAATTTGTGTTTTTGTCAAATAATGTGAAAATATATTCGCTGTAGTTGTGCATGACTTTTTGTCTCAAAAGATTTGGAATAAAATGGATTGACAGATTGATAACACATTTGTTGTTTAACAGAAACCTAAAGTAGAACATTCCATTGATAAAGCAAGTGCCAACAGAGATCTTAGTCTGTGTTCAAATTGATCATATTCAAATTAAGTCCAAAAGAGAACTGATTTTAAAAAGTCCAGACCCATCCAGAACTCTTGGTGAATGATCTCCTAGACTCAAGTCACTGCGCAGGCTTGTTGCTACAGGCACTCATTGTTAAAAGTACAAGCGGAAGAAACAAGAAACTCAAAGCTGTCAACAAAACGTGTTTAAAACTTTGCCTGGAGTGAAGCTCAGCCTGCTTGTTCTTAAGCCTGGAGTTCAGCTGCATTGATTGTGCATACTGGCCTCCAGCATCTTCCAGCAGAGTAGATCTGCACAGACAGGCAGGACACAGGTCTCAGCGCTGCTTCTTGATGGCCCTTGAATAAAGACAGAGCTGCTGAGAAAGCCATTCCAACTCCAGTGCTGTGTAAACTTCTCTTTCTCAGTGAACTCTCTATGAACACTTTTTGGACAGCGTGGTTCAGCTGTTGGAGGCCACTGATCTATCTGACTGAGGCACTTCAAGATGCTAGAAAGACCCTCTTCACATTTCTATCTAGCCAGGGAGCCAATAAGATGGAGTTTGTCTTTGTGGATTGATCTAGAGCAGCATGAGATGAGCCCAGTCAGTGTCTTTCTCAGTGATAGAGGTAAGGTTATGGGGGAAGAGGGGTGAAAAAAGAAAGTTCTTCATCAAGAACTGACTGCAGTATTGCCTACTGATGCATGTCGGATCGCCCGCACAGAGAGATCACATGCCTTCTCCAAAAGTCAAACGATCAATTCGCCTCGTTTTGGCTCTGTACTTAATGCACAAACAGTGCGATCTGCGGGGCTGTAATTGCATTGTTAGGGCCAAGGAACAAGCCTGTGCCTTTTCAGCAGACAGCTGGCAGGGAGAGAGGCATGTTGTTAGGAAAGAGAGAGGCAAGGCAAATAAAATTACTGCTAACGCTCAGAGATCGGCAGGAGTCCTACTTGCCTAATCTTACCGGTGGGAGCAAGCGGCTGTTGTAATCCAATTATAGCAGCATAAGCAATTTGTTAGACACTCCGCATAATGTAACAATTTCCCAATAAACTCTGACTTGTAATAACGTCGGCAAGAGTCCGCATAAATCTGCCCGAATGGTGGGGGCTGGAGCATTCGGCTGGGGGCTTGTAATTGGCGCCATCAGCACGTTTTGTAGAGTGCAGTATGGTGCAGTCTTTTAGTGCAGGAATTTTAAGGAGAAAGGCATGGCACATGTTTCTTAGAAAAAGAAAAGTGGCCATTAAAGGGGGAGCAGCAAGAAGGGCATACTCTTGCCTTCACATTACCTAGGAATCTCAGTGTAGAAAGAAAACAGGAGGAAGCCATGTTTCCTTCTAGTTCTAAAGAGGCAAGATGAGGGAAAGTGTACGGATTAGTTAGGTTCCTTTATTTAAAAGGTTCTTTTTCTGTTTCTATTTATACCCCCCACTCTCCAGTTCCTAAAAATGTATTTGGGTAGCGTTAACAAGATGTTCTTAGCTAGGTAAGTCCAGAAATGCCAAAATTAAACCTTTTTCTTTGGAAGTTTAGTATTTTCTTTATAACATGAATACATTCTATGTAGTCACATATAGTGTGTGTTTGTGCCCAGGACAAATCCCTGCAATGTTATCTCCCCGAATAACCTTTCTGTAGAGCTCTGCCTTATGCTATAATGAACCACTGCTTACTGAAAGGGGCTAAGCCTCGCTTGTTTGTTTGGCTTACTGTTCTAGACTGGCTGCATGGTATCTGGTTATAAAATGCACCATGAGTATCTGTAGGATTAGGATTACCAATTAAGTTTGTTGAAAACTTACATTGATCAGAAATACAATGTTACTTAAAATATACCTGTATTATTCTTACAGAAATATCTCAGGTTCCTAGGTAATGGTATTTCTGTTTTATAAAACTATTACAGAGCACATTTGGGTACATTTAGGATTGGTGTAGGTAGTCACAGACTGAGGTTTTTATTTGTACAAGGTAAGGGAGATAGAGAATGCTTTCCAGATGTTGGTTAATAGATAGATGCATTTTCATGCTTCTGAATGTATTAAATGTCCCCTGCTTGCTTTCTTATGCCAACCCATCCCTTCATTGCTACATGATTTGTGTCAAAACCACACTTTCAAAATAGGCCCAGGATTCTCCAGAACACCCTGTTGCTGTGGGTATTATCACAATAAATATTTACTTTCTGTATAAACATTTCCTTCTATTGAAGCAATGCTGCCTTGTTTGACTGGAGTTGCATCAATAAACTGCAGTGCCTCTAATAAAGCCACTCAGTGTCTGGGTTTAACTAATGGCTGATTTTCATGACTTTGACAGTGAGCTGTGTGCGTTATTTTCTCCTGATATTGTAAAAATAATGAGAGCAAATTAGAACAATCAGTTTACACAGATAGCTCCTGATTGGAGGCGATGGGCAGTGTGGCAGCAGGTAATCCATCTTCTGGCTCCTGTCACATTAACTTCAGCCGTGTGAAAAGATCAGGTGGGGTAAGCAGGGATCCTGCCCAATTGGAACACAGAAATTAATGAGAAGAGCATTGTTCTGTGATCAACCTTTTAATTAGCAAGATCAGAAACAGAGGGCGTGGTGAAACAGCAGCACCTCAGCTGCACAGTGCCAGGCACAGTTCCTGAAGGGCACAGAACGCTGTGTGGCTGTGCTCTCTCCTGCTGTGTAGGCATTGCCACTCTGCTCCAGAGCTCAGTTACAGATGTTAGGAAGTGCCCCTCCTTTCCAAAGTAATGACATAGATCGAGCCAATGTACTAATAGTCTATAGACTCTAATTCTGTCGGGGTCATTTAGGGCTTTGATTGCCAGTACTTTCTTTGGTATTGTATTCTGGGTTTTACATTTTGATTAAAACAGAAGCAAGCAAACAAAATGAGTAACCATAGGAATTAGATTCTGTGAAGTTCTGCCCTCCCAACCCCGCTACCTCGTTCCTTCATTGTGGAGTTTTTCCTGCAAGTAACACAAGGGTTTTATGGATTGGAAGATCCTGTCACTTTGAGTTATTTAAAAGAGGAGCAAACTCCAGGCAGCAAGCCGTGGCATATTGAAATTGGGTTCCTTTCCTGGTTCTGTTTATTAGGGAATTTGCTGTTTTGTTTATATATTTCTTGTGCCATTGGCTTCTCAATGTTGGCACTGTATTATTTCAATTTATGTAATTGAGAATTGAATATCAATCAAGTATGATGTTTATGGAAGGAAGAGGGGGATAAAAAAATTTATGAACCTAAAAGCTGATTGATTCATTTAAAGCTCAGTTATAATAACGTCATAACCTTGTTAATCATTCTGATAATAGAAAAGTTGTGTAGCACAACGGAGGGTATTAATGAGAGAAAACTTTTAGCCAGATAAGCAGTGCTAGCTATTTATTCATTCATTCATTTATTTATTTATTTGTATGGGTGTCTTTCTGCATGTATGTATGTATTACCATGTGTGTGCCTGGTGTCCTTTGAGATCAGACAGGGGTGATGGATCCCTTGGAATTGGAGTTAGAGATGGTTGTGAGCCACCATGTGGGTGCTGGGAACTAAACCCAAGTCCTCTACAACACCACTGAGCTGTCTCTTCAGCCCAAGCACATGTTTTTTATATCTTTTTGGAAAGGTTTTAACTTTGGAAACATGTAAGATGACAAAACACTTCACAATGTTCTAGTCTTCACCTTTTAAAAGTAATGACTTACTGAAAAAGCCATTTAATGCATGCAGTGTGATGGATTCAGATGTGTAGATGCTAAGCTTTATTTCTTTTTTCTTTTTTCTTTTTTCTTTTTTTTTTTTTTCCGGAGCTGGGGACCGAACCCAGGGCCTTGCGCTTGCTAGGCAAGCGCTCTGCCACTGAGCTAAATCCCCAACCCCCTAAGCTTTATTTCTTAACATGAGCAGTTGATTGGCTTAGGCATTAGTAAATGGATTAGTACAGTTTGATTATCATGTGCCTATCTGAGTTTAGAATTGGTAGGATAAAAACCTGTACTGTACTCTAAAGTATCTAGATGATGTAGAAGACCATCTTTCCTCATCATAGTTAATAAGGCTTGTTTAATCATTTGTAAGTAATGTAGATTATACCCACCATTTCCATAACTCTTTAGGCCTATAGCTGTAAGATATACACTTAAGCCCCTAGTCCTGTGCTTTCATGTAAAACTCACAGAAACAGGCACTTCATGTCTGACCTCCCTCTCCCCTCAAAATACCTGATACTGTCAGAGCAAAATTTTAATTACTGGTGAGCCTTGACTGAAACTTGTGTGATTCAGTTTTAGGGACAATGACATGATACCAGATAGTGTTGAGGAGTCTCCAGACACATAGTTCAACATGTTGGTGATATTGTTCATATTAATATTCTTAAAGTCCACTCTATTCCTTAATGTGGAAGAGAGATTTTTATTTTTAAAGCTATTATGGGTTCTCATGGATGTTGCCAGAAAAATACATTCTCCTTTCTGTGTGTTGGAAAGTTTCAGAAGCCTGGGTTCATGAGCTCTCCTTGAATGATGTTTGGTCACATGGTGGAAGAAGATCTAAGCTTGTGGAACCTGAGACCTTCCCAAGCCCATGAGCTCAGGATCCACACATGTAAATTTTATTCTTGTGTTGTGACTTCAGCTTATAAATGCTTCCTCATATGACAGGCTTCTTTAAGAATTTAACGCTGGTGTCCTTCTTTCATGAGAATCTGGAGTTCATCTGCCCTCTAAGTCTACTGATTGTCCTGCTGTGGAAACTCTCCTCCAAAATGATGGCTTCTGTCAGGGCGATCGGGCTCTGCCTTGCAGGTTTTTATGGTTTGTCTAATAATTTTATAAATGTCCAGCTCTAAGTAGTTAAAAAAAAAAAAGCAAAACACTCCCTTTGACTTCCACCTTAAGTTCTGCTCACTTCAGCATAAGCCATGGGCTCAGCCTGGAGAAATTGTCCTTAGTCCTTAAGAACTTACTCAGTTCATGCTGGTCTCAGGTTCTTATGTTGGACCTGTGAGGCTGTCACAGTCATATGCCCTTGCACAAAGCAACTTCCTTTGTTCCCTGATAAATTTGAGGTTTCATTTTGAAGCACACTGGCTATGTGGCCCAGCCTAGCCTGGAACTCACAGCCCTTCTTCCTTCGCTAACCAAGTGCTGATAGCACTTCACACCTAGTACCTTGTGAAGATTTAAACGTCCATTTTGTTTCTTATGCACCCCATTCCCACCCTCTGGAATAGAGATCTAATTCAGTACATTGTATATGCTAGGCAAATGTTCAGCCCCCAATTCAAATGTTTTTTTTCCTTTAATTTCAGTCTTCTATTCAAATGTTTGAGGAAAAGTAAGTAAATGGATACGTTTTTGAGGCTCTGCATTGAAGCACCGTAGTCTAGCTATGTGTTACCAGTTTCAAATGCAAACCTGATGAGATGACGAACCCTGAAGCTCAGAGGACCTGACCAACACCCCAGCCCACCCCCAGTCTTTAAGTTAAAGAATCAAGATTTCAATTGAAATTTCTCTGAACTCAAAATCCTCACTCACCAGCATGCTTTTCAATAGTATTTTTGAGGCCCATGTATTCTCCAAGCAGTCCACTGCCCTTTAGAATTTTTCTCCATTTGATTTCTGCTTTGACATATAGCAAGGGTTAATCCTGCCTCCCTGAAGCCCCTCCCCTTTACTGCTTATTCAGTATCTGTATTCAGAAAATTCAGCACTTCAGGTCACCCATTTAGGAATTAGTGTTAGCTGCTTACTCAGTAATACTTAGTCATCACTTACCTGACAAGCATTATAGGGTCTTCAAAGGGGCTCGGGTGACTTCATACCACAATTTCTTCCTGGAAAATGTGTGGGGCATGGTAAACAAGTGGCACAGATTGGTGACTTCTATCTTAGCAATTGTTTTAGAAGTTGTTCTGGGGCTGGAGAGATGGCACGGTGGCTAAGAGCACTTGTTCTTGTGGAAGATCCAGGTTCAGTTCCCACATGGTGGATCACAGCTGTGCACAGCTGCAGGGGATCTGATGCCCACCTCCACCCTCTGAGGGCAGTAGACATGTACATGGTGCCCAGACGTGCATTCGTGCACATCACTCATCTACATCCACATAAGATAAATCTTTTAAAAATGTTGGGGAACACAGCTCTAAAGTATAAGCATGCACTGTCAGTCTTTACACCAAAAACTCTTTCCCCACTTGACTTAGTCAGTACCTTTGACAATTAAAAGCATAACCTCTTGGGCTGGCAAGACAGTTCATCAAGGGAAGGTGCTCGCTACCAAGCCAGACAACCCCCAGTGGTGCCCTAGGACTCACATAGAAAAGGAGAGAACTGAATCTTGTAAATTATTTTCCGACCTCCACATACATATCTGTGTCATATTCACACATGGACATGTATGTACATACTTGTGAACATGTATACTAAATAAGTTAATATAAAAAAGAACAGGGGGCTGGGGATTTAGCTCAGTGGTAGAGCGCTTGCCTAGGAAGCGCAAGGCCCTGGGTTCGGTCCCCAGCTCCGAAAAAAAGAACCAAAAAAAAAAAAAAAAAAAAAAAGAACAAAAACCATTGCCTTTTAAGGCTTCAAAGCTCTGGTTTTTTCTCTTCTTTTTAGTAAATATTTTTGTTTCTCTTCATGCTTCTAGATTACAAAGGTTGCTTATTATGTGTACGTAGGGTGGGTGTCAGAATTTAGCTAGACTTTGAAATCTTCTGTCTCAGAAGAGGAGGCAAGAGTGAAGATGGGAGGTTAAAGAGGCCATGAAACTTTAAAACTGTTGGTGCTGAGTCCGTGGGTCTGACTGTCTATGCCTTCACTCTCTGGGAAAGAATAGAAGTTTTTGACAGGTAATTGTTCCATGACTCTCTTGTACAATTTATAAAGCCACGTAAGAAGTGCTTGCTCACGGAAGAACTGAGATGAGACACAGAGATGCTAAAGCTTTTCCAGAAGATGGAGCATAAATTTAACCATGTTCTTTCCTTCAAATATCACTTCAGACTTATCCATACTTTCTAGAAATATCTATGAGCATAACAAATTTAATTATACTATTTTTCCTTAGATATAAGAGGGAGCCTAAAAAGAAATGTAAGGAGAAAGCCATGTTTAAAAAGTAATGTTTCCTACAGTGTTAACTACGGAGTCTGTAGCGTGACTCTGTAATGGAATACCGTGGCAGGGGGTATAATACTGTAAATAAGATGAATGTGCCACTTGTGGATTAATGGGCAACCTAAAGAGTAGCTTTATTTACATCAATGTGTGAGGTTCATTTTCAGTTTGTATTTTTTTCTTACTCTTGGGTTTGGAGTTATTATAGGCCTGACAGTTTAATTATAGAACTTACAAAATCAGTTTCCTTGGTATTACTGGCATTGCCCATCATCCCCCTTCCTCTTCTTCCTCTTCCTCCTCCCCCTCTTTCCTCCTCCTCCTCCCCATTCTCCTGCTCCCTCCTTCTTACTGTTTTCTGATAAAAGGTCTCACTCTGTAATGTAACCCAGGCTAGCCTAGATCTTGAAGTGCCTAAGCCAGCCTCCCTGATGTGGAGGTTAACGGTTTTGCCTTTAGAGATGTGAAATTGCTTTACCATTAGTTTTGTAGTACGAGCATGTTCTTTTCTGGGTTTTCTTGTTGGTTGGGTTGGGCTAGGCCTTTGGTTTGGTTTTGTGATTTGTTTTATTTCTTTGCTGAGGTTCATGCCCTATCACCACCAGGTGGTAGATGGTTTTTGTTGTTGTTTTGTTTGTTTACTGTTTATTAGTGTTTTTCAAGTTGTTTCCTAGCGATCTGTTTGAGTTTTTAGATTTATGAATGGCAGGTTGATAATAATAATCATGGCAGGAAAAATGTTTTCTTTAATCTTGAGTTATGTTGCTTTTAAATATTAATTCTGTGACATTTTAAAGCTGATAGATGAAGGAGATTTTCTTTAACTTTTGATAATGACTGAAGGATTTCTGAAATGTATTAATTCCATGAAACATAGCTTTCGTTTTGCATTTTAGAATTATATGTATCCTGATTACAATATTCCATTGCAGTGACATAGTTTTCTATGCTAGATGAGTTTACTCTTACCACCTTTAGTGGATTGTGTAGGCGGGCACTGGCTGCAGATACAATGCCATTATTTAGGGCTTTTGAAACTTCAGAAGCTTGAGACTCAGCCTGTTAGCTGATTCCTGCTTTGCCTCAGTTGAAAGTGTATAAAATGAGTTATTTCGTTTACATAGTCAGCCTATCATTTGCTAGTTTTTGGGTTTTAGTATTAATATTTAGTATTAGTGTTGTTTATTAGTTTTTGGCTTTAGTATTAGTTTTGGTTTTTGTTTTAAGCCTTTCTTAGTTTTGTTTGTTTGTTTGCTTGTTTTAAACAAAGTCTTACTCTGTAGCCAGGCTGGCTTGGAATTTGCTGTGTGGTCTAAGCTGAGCTCAGGCTCTGAACAGTGCGCCTCTCAGCCTCCTGCATTCTGGGATGTCAAGCATGAGTCACTGTGCCTGGCTTACATACGTTACCGATAAAAGTCAGATCGTATGTAAGACAAACCGTGGAGCTGACTTAGGGTTATTTCTCAGTTGTGCAAAGTAGAGTCTCACATTATTTGTTGAGTTTCATTGACTTGAAATAAAACGTCTTGAATGATGTTTTTCACATTTTCTTACTCCGTGTTTGTGTGCAGAGAGTATGTTCAAGTATGCGTGTACATTCCTGTGTATGGAGGTCAGAGAACAATTCACAGAAAGCAGGTTGCTCTCCCTCCGCTTGTAGGACCACATCTGGTTCATGAGCCTTGGCAGCAAATGCCTGAACCCACGGAGCCAACATGTCGTCCCAAAATAGACTTTTAAAAATCTAGATTGGAAACCCTTTTGCACCACTGTTCATTGAGCATATAATATATCACACTTTTAACTAAAGATTTTGTATACTTCTTTTGTCCTGCTGTGCACTTGAGTTAACTTTAATCCTGATCAGGAATAGAAGACACCACAAAACATGAATTTGAATTCAGTCTAGAAACATGGCCCTGTGCTTTCAACCACTGTTTACACATTAGTGCATAGAAGACTAAAGTAGAAATAGGGTTATCTAACAGGTTGCCTGTGGCACTTGTTAAATGTTAACGCAACTATCAAGCAGTGACGTGGTGATGGCGGCAGTGTGTGAGCTGGCTCCAGAAGATAACCCACAGAAGTGCTTCTGAAGCTCCTTGCTCTCCTTTTCAGCATTCTGTATTGGATGATAAAAATTTTAAACCCCTCAATTAGCAACCACGCAAAACCACAAGTGTTTATTGAACCTTGTAATCTCCTCTTGTTGTCGGTTAGGATTTTCTTCCAGGCTTTGATTGTGTGTAATAAAACTGTTGCTTAATTAATGCCAGAGTTCTGAAGCCTTTGGTTGCTACAAAAGAGAGTGAAATGGCTAAACCAAGAGGCAGCATCCACTAGCTTTTCTGTCGTATTAATTCAGAGCTGTCATTCTTGTTCTAGTTGATGATATACAGCTCCCAACAGACTCAGGTGAATTGAAAGGGAAGCTGTGTGAGTCCTGTCTGAGGAGTGAAGAGGCAGCTTGTGATTGAGGCTCTCCACAGGTTAATGAAGAACTGTTTTCAGATGATGTTTCACTCCTAGTTTGGACTGCCCCTGGAATTAGTGTGGCCATGTTAATGTGACCAAACTAAGGTGCCTTTAGGAATGTTTAAAAAAAAAAAAAACTTATGTCTACCATATGCTATCTTGGTATTGTGTGCTGCCACACTACCAGAACAAATAATCAAAGTAAAATGGTAAAAATGTGTTTTAGAAAATTGCTAAATTCCTTAATCACAAGTATACTATTCTGTTACACACACATACACAACTACTTTTCCTTCCTTCCTTCCTTCCTTCCTTCCTTCCTTCCTTCCTTCCTTTCCTTCCTTCCTTCCTTTCCTTCCTTCCTTCCTTTCCTTCTCTGTCTCCCTTTTTTGCCAGGTTCTCTATGTGTAACTCTAACTAGTCTATAAATTGACTAGTTTCCTGCCTCAGCCTCTGAGTGTTGAAATTATATACAGGCTTATACCACTACATTAGCTTCATTTACTTTTGAAAAGGATTCTTGGGCTGGAGAGATGGCTCAGCGGTTAAGAGCACCCGACTACTCTTCCAGAGGTCCTGAGTTCAATTCCCAGCAACCACATGGTGGCTCACAACCATCTGTAAAGAGATCCGATGCCCTCTTCTGGTGTGTCTGAAGCTACAGTGTACTCACATACATTAAATAAATAAATATATCTTTAAAAAAAAAAAAGAAAGGATTCTTTAAAAAAAAAAAGAAAGAAAGTAATGAAGGCTAAGGACTGACTCATCTTGGTAAAGAACTTGCCACTCAGACACAGAGCTGAAGCTCAAGACCCACATAAATTCTGCGTGGGTGTGGGCAGCCCCCTGTGATATGCTAGCAAACAAAGATAGGGTTCTTTGGAGATAGCTCCGTTTACTTATTTAGCCAAATAGGTGAGCTCTGTGGATTCAAACTGAGAAAGCTCGGTAAGGAAGGTGTGAAGTGATGGAGAAAGACCCCCAACACGGACTTCTGGCCTCCACTCACATGTGCTCACTGTTCACACACAGACACATGTGCTCACTGTTCACACACAGACACATGTACTCACTGTTCACACACAGACACATGTGCTCACTGTTCACACACAGACACATGTGCTCACTGTTCACACACAGACACATGCAGGGAGGGAAGAAAGGTTGGGGGGCTGGTGAGATGGCTCAATAGGTAAAGGTACTTGGTACAACAATGAATGACCTAAGTCAAGTCCCCAGGTCCCACACAGCAGGAGAGAACTGCCTTCCACAGGTGGTCCTCTGACTCCCCATATATGCCCACAACACACATGAAACAGATAAACAAAGAGACAAATAAATAAAATAAAAAGGGTCACTTTAAAAACAGCTAAAGCTTGTTTCACATCATTATTCAAACAGTTCTTAATTCTCAGAATGTAAACTCTAGGATAGTCCCCATTAGCCTTCCTTAATGAATTTACCTTAAGGAAAACAGCATTCTTCTCATTCTTCATGAGTCAAGGGGCCTGTCTTCTGATCTCTGTGTGTACGGGTTTGTGACAAGGGCTTTAGTAAGCAGTGTGTGGGGTTGACATCCAGCAGTGAGAAATGAACGCTTTACTTCTGGCTGCTCTCCCAGAATGGCTATATATATGTTACAATTGCTGAGCCGTTCAGCATCTGCCCAAATTCTATGTGGATCATGTAGGATTACAATATTGTGTCTGAATTAGACTTTGTGATGACACTCAAGCATGAAGTAGATTTTGTCAGGCAGTCATTATTGATGTGGTCGTCATTCTCAGTGGCTGAGGGACCAGTGACAAAAAGAGTTTGCAAAGACATGGGGAAAGAATCTAGACTTGAAGTTCAGTAGCTTCTGTTGTCCAGGGGCTCAGTAAATGCTAGTGAACACTTGTCTTAGAATGGGTGGAATTGGGTTAAATGTTTGCAGCCAAATCTTGCAGTTGTCTGCCACCAAAGAGCAAGGTTCTCTCGGCTCTGACCTACTTTGCTCCTGCAACACTGTGGGCGCAGTGGTCGTGCAGCCAGCAGAGAGAGTAGATGAGACAGGGAGAGGTTTCCATAGGAAATGCTTTTAGTAGCTGTTTCTTTGTTGGTAGAACATAATGTTGCCACTAATCATGAATAAATATTCAAATTCTCCCGTATTGTAGCAGTTATAACCATTTTTAAGCCTCCTTTGTAAGTAGATATTTCTCTCCTGGCTTTCTGTACTGTGAACTTTACAAAACTGGCATAAGCAGCCTATTAATTATTCATATCATAGCAACAATTAAAGCAAATTAAAAATAAAAATCACCATATTGCATTTAACCGTGGGCAGCACCAAATTGTGTCAGCTCTGTAAGGGCCTGTGGTGTTTCCTTAGTTAAAAGTGCTAGAGGGAGCTCTAACCTTGCTCAGAGCGGTAGCATGTGGGAACAATTGTCTGTGAGTGGCCATAGGGTCACAATAGGACATAGAATCTCAGGCTCTTTTGTAGTAAAATTTAATTTAATGACTCTTTTCTTCATATCAGAAAATAGAAGTTAGGACAGTCCATCAGTTACAGACAGGCTTCTCTCCCCACTCTCTTGTGTGTGAATTAATCTAGCCATGTTAGCAGTTTCTGGAGTTTATGAATTTCCTCAAAGTGAACAGGCTTGTGTAACAGCAGGCTGGCCATTTGAAAGGTAGAGAGAAGAGGAACCTAACAGCCCACTCCTGCCCCGGTCAGCTATTGCCTCCTGGGGATAACAGTTATCCTCACTTCCAGCCCCTTCTCTTAGCTCTGCCACCCAGCATGGGGCCCTTACAGTGTGTGGTCAGTTGGGCAAAACATATGTAAGAATCGCCCACTGTCTGTGTGTCCTCGTTGGTAATATGTCACAGTAGCTGTATCTTAACGTTTATACATTTCACTGTAGGCAAACATTTGGGTTTCTTTCAGCTTTTGATAATTGAAAAGATGTATCTTTTCATGAATATGTAGATGAAATACATTCACACGTATATGAAACGAGGAAAGAAACTAGAAACTGTTGGCCTCAGAGAATGAGAGTCCCTTTGTCCTCTACCCTGCCAGTCCGAGCTTGGTGTTGCCTGGCTTTTTTACTGTTGATTTCTAGAGCAGGACAGTAATATCTCCTGGTGTGGGTGTGGGGAAGAGAGGTGGGTGTTTTATGGTGGTTCTTCCACCTCACACACACGCCTGCACCCCCATCCCAGTGACTGAGATCACAGCCAGGAGAAAGGAGGTGTACATCTACACTGAGCCCTGTGTTTCTAATCAGTCAAGCTGGGCTCTATACTGTGGCTCCCTCAACTTTCTCCCCCAAAAGAAATATTTAACTATATAACTGTTTCTAAGAATGCAGCTCAGTAGCAGTAAGGACATTAATATTGTCAGTACATTTTTTTGTTGTTGTTGTTAATTTCTGTCAGCAGCTTCCTTTGCTAAGAACATGTGTGTGCACATAATCTGTTATTATATCAACCCTTGGGAGCAAGTGGTATTAAGTTTTGGGGATTAAAAACAGAAGAAAAAAGGGGGGAAATGAGTGAATCTCATGCTAATAGATGACACTGGACCTGAGCGTGAACTGCCTCTGAGGCTCTTCGATTCCGACTTTAATTTAAAACAGTGTGCTCTGGTTCCATGATGTTATTCTAAAATTCTCTCCAAAATATCTTAACCTTCTTTTTACTTGCTTGGGCTTTTTTCTTTCTTTGAGCAAGTACCTCACGGCATAGCTAAGGATGGCCTGGAACTTGAAACAATCCTCCTGCCTCAGTCTTCCATGTGCTGAGATTACAGGCATAAGCACACATGTCTTGGATCCTTTGTGCTTCCCCAGCCTATATTCTTACTGCTGCTGTCCTGGCCACCAGGTTGTCCATTACCGAACACTGCTGTAAGCCAGCATGGTGCTTACTGCTAACGCTAGCACTCAGGAGGCAAAGGCAGGAGGATCTCTTGTGAGTTCAAGTGCCACAGATTCTATTTCTAATGTCCAATGAAACTTAATTGTTCCTAATGGAAACCCAGGCCCAGTGCGTGTCCTCTTTTGTTTGTTTATCATAGTAGCCAATATGTCATCTCAACCGTGTGCATTTTGATAGCCTTTGGAATCAGGAAGAAAAAACAACTAGTACAGCAAGCCGTTAAAAGGACAGAACAGTCACTGATATGATATCGTACTCCTGATAATAAAACCTTAGGGCTTTCTTACCCGTTTGTAGACTGTGTATGTAGTCCGACTACTTGGATTTTGCCAATAAATAAAACCAGTTGGTATATAGCATTTCTTTTGCCTCTGTGTCAAGTAAGAGAATTTTTAATAGAGAAAAGCATTCATTTACTGATAGTTTTCTGCAAAACTTTTTCTTAAATTTTGACAAGCAGAAAGAGGGTGGAACAAAAACAGCAAGAGTGTAGATGTGGAAGTGGCAAGCCACGGAGGCAGATTTCTCCAAGCTCAATCCTGAGATCTCCCATAGTGTGAAGTTGCATGGAAATGTTAAGCTGGTATCAGTCTTCCTTCTTTTTGGAGGTTTAGTTTTGATTCTTGACTAAAGACATAATTTTTTAAGCTTAAAAATATTTTTGTTTCTTTTTTAAGATCTCAAATATATTGTATAGCCTAGGTTGGCCTTGAACTCACACCTTCCTGCATCCCTTTCCCAAGAGTTGGGATTTTAGGCCTTGAGCTGTTGTGCCCAGCTTGTCAAATGCTTTAAATTTGTTATGTGCAAATATTGAAGCCAGTCTTAGAAAGTGCAGTAAGCTGGCGGTTTTTCCTATAGGCGAAGCATTGACACCCTGACAGTCAGCAGTCAGCACAGGTGGCCATGAAGGCGGCTCCAGCTGTTTTTGTACCAGCATGATCCCAAAAAACGATCACCACCCCTTATATTAGTTTGGATAAAAAAAAAAATTGAGTTTACCACTTATTTTTGTGCTGCTACTATGTAGATTCAAAAAATTCATCTCTGTCCTGCAAGGCTTAAAGTCTGCTTTGAAAGTAAAAGTTTCTGTATATAGTTGAAACACCAAAAGAGTCCATTAATAAAGTGGTAAGCTAATTAGGGCCGACAATGTGTGGGTAGGGTGCTGTTCCTCACATCAGAGCCGTACTTACCATTGTCCTTACCCAAGATCAAATACCAAGTAAGTGGGGAGCCATAGTGGAATCAGCAAGGCCTAATCATTATTTCGTTGTATTTGCAGCACTCTGATATGTAACTTGTACAAGGGTAACCAGGGCTGGCTTCAGTTGATGCTCATGGTCTTGGCGTGCACATAAACCTCTTGGCTACACCAAGGTGTCTACAGGGCAGCACTGGTCTCTAGCCCTTCCTGGCCATTGATTTGGAAGCAACTTAATTGTTAAAAAGAAGAACCAGGACTATGTTCTCGAAGCACCATATAGCTTATATAACAGCTGCATTTTGAAATTTAGTCTGAACTTTGCTAATTTATGTGAGTCTGAGCAAGTTATTCTGATCACCTCTCCTAAAAAAAAAAACCAGATGCTACATCCAAAGTAAGCCTTTCCTGGATAAATTAAGAAAACAATTACCCAAGTATTCCAGAGAGAAATGTCTTTAGTCCCTTGATGCTCTAAGGGTTATTAAAGTTTTACCTGCAGATAACCAAGACTTCCAGAAGTTACAAGTCATTTACTTCATTCACTGCGCTGAGAGAGGCCTGCACCCTGCCTCATAGGATTATTTCTTGCTGCATTTAACATGCATTAACAAGCGTTTGGAAAGAGTTGAATTTCTTCTAGAAAGCTGAGTTGGCTTCTTGAAAGCCTGTCCCCCACCCCCACCCTCAAAGCCAGGCTTTAGATTAAGAGCAAGTTAATCTAAGTCACTGTCTTTCATAGACAAAAAAATAGAACAAAAACAAAAAACCCAGGTATCACAGCATGAGGACAGGTTTCCTGCTTTATGTAAACTCTCCTCACTCTCTCCTCACGCACTCTCAGAGTGTCTCTGCTGCTCCCGGCAGACCCCATGGCAGACTCTAACTGATGGTGCTGAATAAGGCAAGGATGTGACGATGAAGCTACAGTGAAGACTCCTAGTTTAAACTTCCTGCATCACCAAGGTTATGATATTTGGTGATATTAATACCACTTTATGTCCAGAGCCACCTGCACCTCAGGAAGTTACAGAGAAGAATCAGCCAGATTCTAGACAGTTAAGCTTTACTCCCTGCCTGAAACATCAAATACCAGTATTCAAAACCCCCCTCCTTCCTGATGTCACTTGCCTGTCCATAGAGCATCCTGCTTCTTCTCTGGTCATGCTAGATCCCATGTACGTGATCAGGCCCGTTTTCTTCTCTGCTCTCTCTCTGTCCTCATTCCTTCTCCCCAAGCTGTTTTCCCTGCCCCCCCTGCTCATCAGTTCTCCCCCCTCGTTCTCCCCCTAACCCTTCTGGCTCCTCCTCGCCATTCTCTTGCTCTCTCACATGTGCAAACCCACCTGAGCCCTCCATCTCATTTCTCCCATCATGTCACCCCGACATAAAGTTCTCCACTCCATTCTTGCCTCTCCCTTCTTGCTGCCCCCCATTTTCCTCCCCCTTCTTCCTGTCACCCACTCTCCCTTTCCATAGTCACCATGACCTAGCATTCTATATATTCCAAAGTCAGATCCTGACTTCTAAGGGTTCATTCAACAAAGGAAATTGATTTTGCTTGTTCTAATTAATTTAAGGCTATGGCAAAAGTATTATAGATGTCATAAAAACACCCTCCCTTTCCCACTTACTTCAAATAATTGACATAGTTCTTTTACTTTTTTTTAAAGTTTCATTTTTTTATATGTATTGTGAGTGTTTTGCCAATGTGTATGTCTGTGCGCCGTGGCCTGCTTGCCTGGTGCTTGCAGAAGTCAGAAGAGAACATCAGATCCCCTGGAACTGAAGGTATGATGGTCGTGAGTCTCCATGTGGTGATGAGAACCAAACCCAGGTCCTCTGTAAGAGCAGCCAGTGCTATTAACTGCTGAGCCACTGCTGTAGCACCTAATAGTTCTTTCAAAATAATAGAAAAATAATCTACAGATAATGTCTATTGATAGTGAAAATTGTGGGCTTTTAAAAACTGTGCAAGGAAACACGTGTGCATGTGCATCCTCTGGAGGTCTTTATAGGTGTGATCCGCAAGAATGGCCCCAGCTCCAGCTGCCTTGGTTTGGATTTAACCAGTTAGGCCAGACTGTCTGGCCAAGGCGCCCAGGAGTATTCTCTCTTCTGCACATTCCCCAGCCCCCAGAGGTTGAGATTACCAGCATACACAATGCCTGGATTTTTATTTTTTGGTGAGTTCTGAGGTTTGAATCTAGGCCCTTAAGTTTACACAGCAAATACTTTACTCACTGAACCATCTTCCCAGCCCTTTATCCCCAGGTAGATTATGTAATGAAAGTGAAAGCAAACAGAATGATTGGATTTGATTCTCAGCACCAAGGAATTTTGTTTGCTGTTTTAATGTTCAGTTTTCCAGAGCTTGTCAGCTTTCAAAATGGTGGTCTTTGGATTGCAGCACTAAGTCTCCAGTGTATTGGTCTGTTGCAGCACGTAATTGGGAGCAAAATACAATTGCAAGCATGAGGCTTAACCTCTATCAGTCCTTTGAGACCTTTCCTGATTATCTTCTCCCCAAATTTAGTTCACAGTTTCCTTTAATGCTTCTGTGTTATGAGTGGCCTTGACAATTTATATACAAATGTATTTTTGTTCAGTCATTACATGACAGGAACAGACATTAATGAATGGTAATTCTGTTACTTGATTGATCGACTTTTTTTTTTTTTTTTTTTTTTTTTTTTTGAGATAGGGCCTCACTCTTAGCACAGGCTAGCCTTAAACTTGCAGTGATTCTCCAGTCTTTGCCTTTACCTATCCAGTGCTGGGATGGCAGGCGTGAGCCACCACACGCACTTGCAGTGTTCCATGACTATACCTCGTTGTTACTCCTTGTCTGTTATCTTTATAATGCTGGTTGTAAAGGCTGACTCTGTGTTGTGTGCCAGCCTTGCCCTCCGTCACTTGGTAAACTCCCAAGCTCGTGTTCAGATTCCCTAAAGAGAACTGTTCATCAGAAAATGTCTTCCTGGATTCCTTAGCTTAGGTGTGGAACGTGAGTGCGAGACTGGATGAAAGGCTCAGACCATGTGGTTTCCTAGCTACACTTCCCTCAGATCCATGAGCTTAACCAGTGTGGTTAGTGAGTGCTTTTCTAGCTGCAGGGGGTTGTGAAGAGATGGAAGAATTCTGTGGCTAATTGAATTCTTCAGGCATGGACCCATGGTCATCGGAAAATTTGAGTGAGTAAAATTCCTGTGCTTTGCTCGTGTAGTTCCTATGCTGTTTCAAAAGGCCAGCATTCTTTTTAAGAGGATTATTCTGCCCATTTGTGCTGCTTGAACATTTTGTATGATAAATGTGACATCTGCACAATGTATTTGGTCCCTTGTGTTACCCTTCTCCCTGTGTTTTCTTCCTCACTTCCCAAGTCGACAACACTTGTGCTGTTTTCCCATCTCATGAGCAAAGTTTTAACAGTACCCAGAAAGTTAACTGCCTGGAGTCTTTTAAATATAAGTAACACGCAACCAGTAATAAGCTGTCGGTTGGTTTTTTTTGTTTTTTGTTTTTTTTTCTGCCTGCAAAGAAACATAAACACAGCGCTCATTTCTGGCAGGTTTTTACTGTCAGAGTTTCTCCTATTATATTTATCTTACAATTTGCCAGGGGGTGAAGTTATTAAGTTTTAGCAGCAGCCATCGATCAAGTTCACAAGTTAACACGATAAAGGCTCTGTGCCGCTCCGATCCGGGGAAATGATGATCCTCACTCGGTAATTAACTAAATGAGAAAGTTAAATCTTACTTGAGAGCTGGGAGAGATGAAAGAGAGGTGTTTGTCAGTTTCTCAGTGGAAATTAGAAGCAGTTTTCTGCAATTCCCTAAGCTGCTGCTCTGTCATATTTTACATAAGCACTGGGAAAACGTCTTGTAATTAGTGCTGTCATGGAGGATTTTTTTTTTTGCTGAAGGATGTTGGAATAATTCATTAGATTATCAAGAAAGGCTTGTGTCCTGAAATGATTAGCACAGTGAAATTTAAACCATTAACGATAACAAGTTTAGAGCTTGCTGCAGTGCAGAGGCACCCGGGGTATGTCTGTGCCTATTTCAATCATTTCTTATAATTAAACATTATGTCCTTTTCCCCCTCACTAGGACACATCCAAAACTCCTTTTAAGGTGGCACTGTCTACATCAGTGGGTTTACCGCCTTGGAGGTGTGTCGTTAGCCGCTGAAATAATAATGCACCAGGAAATTAAGCTGCAGCGAGTTCCTCAGTTTAGAACAAAAGAACCCCATCGCCATGAAAGCTGCAAAGTCGCATGCCAGAGACTACCAAAGAGACAAGAGTCAGCTTTTTAATCTAAAAATGTGAAGTGGCTTTCTTGTCCCTTTAACTGCTGTAAAAATCCGGAAACTGTCAGAATGGCCTTGCTTTTGACTTGGGTGGGTTTCATGTGTGGCTTTTCCTGTAGAAGATTGGCAAGTGTCTAGTGTTTAAATAATCATATGTACTGAGATGCTGAGTTGGTTTCCTAGCAAGTTTTATTTAAAAGCTTTGAACTGATCACAGGCTTTGTCTTGCTGGTTATTAGAAATCAGTCAGACTCTTAACGTGAGCTTCCTCTCTGCAGACAAACCTGCCCCTTCCTGTCTCCCAGTTCACTAATCAGATGTGACATGTTTATGAGTTCACCTAGTATGTAATCATATTTAGAAGAACCCGTTACAATATTAATAGTACACTCACTGCACTGAGAAACAGGCTGTCTACCTGTGCAGGGACGTGTACTCCACTCTGTATACAGGGTGTCTACCTGTGCAGGGATGTGTACTCCACTCTGTATACAGGGTGTCTATCTGTGCAGGGACGTGTACTCCACTCTGTATACAGGGTGTCTACCTGTGCAGGGATGTGTACTCCGCTCTGTATACAGGGTGTCTACCTGTGCAGGGACGTGTACTCCGCTCTGTATACAGGGTGTCTACCTGTGCAGGGACGTGTACTCTGCTCTGTATACAGGCTGTCTACCTGTGCAGGAACGTGTACTCCACTCTGTATACCGAGTGTCTACCTGTGCAGGGATGTGTACTCCACTCTGTATACAGGGTGTCTACCTATGCAGGGACATGTACTCCATTCTGTAACTCAGCTGTTTGCTTTCATGTGGACTCTCATTCCCAACCCCAGTAAAAAGAGAAAGGGTTATATTTTGGTCACTGAAAATTAAGTCCTTTTACGAACTAAAAAATCAGAATGTTGAATGTCCTGCATGACCCTACTTTTGGGCATTTGTTACCTTCTCTCTGCTTGTTCAGTTTGTGCCCAACCACTTTCTCATGAATTCCTTTCTAGAGACTTGCTTGGATGCTGTGGGCTTCTTTCCCTTGCTCCCCATCCGTCCCTCTGGGGCTCTAGAGCTGCTTTGAGCCACTATCTTCTCCCGAGGCTGCTCACTTGTCCAAGTCTCTCTCTCTAGGAGGATCATTTCCATTTCCCCTCAATTCAGCCATGGCAAAACTGACTTTTTTCTAAAAGGTGCTTTAGGAAAGAAGCAAGTGAGAGACACTAGGAGTAGAGAGAATCATTGTTTTTAGATTCTTGCTTAACAAAAGCCTGGCAGTAGCCTATAGAAACTACAATGTGTGCCTCCAAAAAGCTTTTGCCTTTTTCCCTAAAATTATGGCAAGCCAGACATGGTAGTTCCTGCTTGTATTCTCAGTACTCTGGTGGATGAGGCAGGAGGATCACAAATTTAAGTCCAGCTTGGGCTATATAACACAGAAACAATATAAGAATTCTGGCAAGTTTGGACTTATTTCTCCTGGCCACAGAAGCAAGAACTGTAACCTGGGTCTGCTGTTATCCAGGCTAATCTATCAGTGCTTCCTTTGAAGAAGAAATGAGTGATTATATTCAAAGGAGTGTGTTATGTATGATCTGTGGTGGTGGCACACGCCTTTAATTTGAGCATTCGGGAGGCAGAGGCAGGTGGATCTCTGTGAATACAAGGCCAGTCTGGTCTACATAGTGAATCCCAGACCAGCCAGGACTACATAGTAAGACCCTATCTCTAATGAATGACTGGATGGGTAGGTGAGTGGGTGGGTGGATGGGATGAATGGACAGAATCCTTAGATATTTTTTTATTGTTTGCATCTCACTAGTCACCAACAGTCTCTTCATTTTGGCCTTGTCCTCAAAATAATTCTTTTTCTAAAAAGAATTATTTATTTATTTTATGTATATGAGTACACTGCCGCTGTCTTCAGACACACCAGAAGATGGCATCAGATTCCATTACAGATGGTTGTGAGTCACCATGTGGTTGCTGGGAATTGAACTCAGGACCCCTGGAAGAACCGTCAGTGCTCTTAACTGCTAAGCCATCTCTCCAGCCCTCAAAATAATTCTTAATGGCATCCTTTGTCTGAAACATTATTTCTCCACTTCCCCTACCCTCCCTGTTAGTTGGTTACAGTAGGGTTTGCATGTAAGCTGGAAATGAGTGTCATTTCATAGTCCTGTTCAGCTATCCACGATATTACTTTTCATGATACACTTAGTAAAGCCCACACATGTCATGCCATTGGTTAAGCCAATTGATGTCTGTAAGACTATATTTTCCCTTCCTGGCCCAGGCAGCAGCCGCAGAGAAACTCATGGTCATTTTGAAAGTGGTACATGTAATGTATTTTCAGGGGTGAGGCCCTTAGCCTTTTAGGCCTAAACTGGAAGACAGTGCCACAAACACTTAACTCCTTTCATTTGGTGTGCTTGTCACCTGACAGCATCATTCGAGCTTTGTCTGGAGACAACTGTTCATTGCAGACAGAAAGGCAGAAGAGCTGTGCAGGGCGGCAGGAGGTTGCTGTTGTCATTAAGCTGAGGCTGTTTGTCAGCTTTCCTGGACGTTTGAACAGGATGCTTGAGTCATCAAGCTTGTGTTGGGAAAGCGGAATCAATTCTGCGGCCACAAGCAACCATTCTCATCTCTCTCCTCACCCGCTCCAGTATACAGCCTTCTGGTTGTTTTAATAATTGAACTTTTTCACTGTACCCTTGTGGATTTTTCAGTTTCTCAAATGGAAATTTTACTTAATTTACTTCAGACATTTGTAGACAAATCGGTATGGGAGAATGGTCAAAGAAGAGACCGAACAGCAAAGACCTTTGGGGTTCTTTTATAAATGTAGTGTGTTAGTTACAAATGAAATTAATATCATGGTGGCATTAAGTATTATGGTTCAATAAATTTTGTCAGTTGCATGCTGTTATAACAAGAAGATTTCCGTGGCCCCAGTGAGTCCCCCATACCTTTCCCCAGCTAGTTTCCCCCAACCCATAGAAACCACTAATCTGCTTTTATAAATAAAGTTTAGATTTGCCATTCTTGGAGTGGCATGAGTGAACTCATGGACTGTCTGAGCTTACGCCTGGCTTGTGTAGTCCATGTGTTTTGGAATCCATCCTTGTTGTTCTGTTTCCCTCTTGTTGTTACTAAGTATTTTTTTGTGTGCTTGCATTACAATTTATTGTTTATCATTCTCTTCTTGATGGACTTGTGTCTTATGACACTGAAGGATTGTTATGAAGGCAGAAACAATAACATTAATGTGTAGAATTGTGTTTTGTGCTTAGGAGATAAATATGGTAACGTCTGTGTTTGCCTCTATAAAACACTGTCAACTTTGTTTCCAAAGTAATTACACCATTCACATTAGCAGCTGTGATGTATGAGAGGCCAATTGTTCCAAATAGCCAGTCTTTTTCATTTTAGTCCATGTGTAGTACTGTCTCATGGCTATAATTACATAATAACTTAAAATGTTGAACATCTTATTGTTGATTACTAACGGTCCAGAAGTTTGGTTTTGGTGGTGTATCCCATCTTTTGCCAGTTTAAAAAACAAACAAAAATTGAGGTATATTCTTAATAAAGAAACAGCTGGCACTACTCACCTCCTCCTCTTCCTCCTCACTATCAAGTCCTATGACTTCTGCATATAGTCCAAAGTCTTTTGTTAAATAGATTTATTGAAAATATTTCCCCCCAGCTTCTAACTGAGATTGCTCAAAAGATAAGCACACTTGCTGTCAACCCTGAAAACCCAAGTTACCTCCCCAAGACCATGCAGTAGAAGATCAACTCCCAAAAGTTGTTTTCTGATCTCTGTAAACACCATGCCAAGTGCACACAACACACACGCATAAAATAAAATTCCCACTCTCCCCAGTCCCTCTCCACCTCCCTGCTCCCTCAGATCCACTACCATCACCCCAGAAAAGAGCAGGCCTCCCAGTGACATCAACGGAGCATGACATAAGATACAGTAAGACCAGGCACAAACCCTAACATCAGGGCTGGACAAGGCAACCCCAAATGCAGGGAAAAGAGTAAGAGACACTCCCATTCCATTCCCACTGTCAGGAGTCCCCACCCCCAAAACACCAAACCAACAAGTAGAGTCCCTAGCTCAGGCTCGGAGATTGACTGCTTCAGTCTCTGTGAGCCCCCGTGAGTCCCGCTTGCTTGGTTCCGCAGGCCATTCTTCCTGCTATCCCAGGGTTAGGGTTACCCCTCTGGCTCCCGCAGTTCTTCCTCCCCCTCTTCTGAGGGGTTTCCTGAGTTTCAAGGGAAAAGACCCAATGGAGACCTCCAACCTGGGCTCCCTCTCTGCCTAATGTTTGTTAATCTCTGCACCCACTCCCATCAGCTGCCGGAGGCAGTCTTTCTGATGATGCATGAACTTGGCATGAGTCTATGAGTAGAACAGAATTTCATTAGGATCATTTCATTGACTTTTCAGGCTGAGGGGACAGTCGTGTTTGCTCCTACCCTAGGTGTCTGTGTTATCCAGCCTCTGGTTCTCGGTCACCCAGGTAGTACCAGACCTTCTCGTGATATGGGCCTCAAATTGGTTCGCCACTCCTACAAGTTCTGTGTCAACATTGCCCCAGCTTGTCTCGCATGCAAGACAGATTGTAGGTGGAAGGTCGGTGTTCCAGCCCACCACTGGGGGTTCTCACTAGGGTCACTCTCCTAGATTCCAGGGAGTTTCCACTGCACTGGGTTTTCACATCGGTCCAAATGCCCTCAAGTCACAGCAGTCTCTCCCTGTACTCTCTAAGTCCATTCTCCTCCCCCCACCTAACCTTTAAAAAAGTTATCCTTCCCCCGTGGGGTTATCCTAGAACCATTCAACTGCATGGTGCTGGGCGTGATGGTACACGGCAAGTGAGAACCTGAGGCAGGAGAATTCTGAGTACAAGGCTAGTATAAGCCAAATAGTAATACTCCGTCTCAGAGGTCAGGTGAAGAGAGAAAGGAAAAAGAATCAGCTATATTTGAATTTCTTCTGGTTGATTGATTGACCCACATTTTCCTGCTCCCATCAAAGCCACACAATCTTGGTTACTATTGCATATGTTTTAAAATTCAGTAGTCCTGAGCCAGAAAGATGGGTTCAGTTGGTAAAATCATTTGCCTTATAAACCCAACAACCTGAGTTTGATCCTCAAAACCTACAGCAGAGAGAGCCAGCTCTTGGAAGTGTCCTTTAGACTCACACCTGCACGCACATAGCACATACGTACACACACACTGCAGGGGTTGTGGGATGTGAGACATAGAATAAAATGCTGTAGTCTGTACACCTGTGTGCCAGAAGAGGGCATCAGATCCCATTACAAATGGCTGTGAGCCACCATATGGTTGCTGGGAATTGAACTTGGGACCTCTGGGTGGGCAGCCAGTGCTCCTAACCACTGAGCCATCTCTCCAGCCCATTCATCTTTTAGTTTACATCCCTTTGCATCTCTTTACAAATTAGAAGATTGTATATCAATTTGCCTGCTAAGGTTTTAATTGATATTGTATTTACCCTTTACATCAAGCTGGAAAGAATGAACAATACTGAGTCTTGTGTGAGTGTAACAGACCTCTCCATTTATTCATATTTTAAAAAAATTCCCAGGAGGCACAGTGGCACACTGTGTGGCACACTTTAATCCAGTGCTCAGGAGGCAGAGGCAGGTGGATCTCCTTGAGTCCAAGGACAGCCTGACCTATGTAGTGGGATCCAAGATAACCAGGACTACATAATGAGATCCTGTCTCAAAATAAGCAAACACTCCCTCAGCAGGGTCTGTAATTTCAGGCATTACACATTTGCCAAGCTTTTCTAAGTGTTGTGTGGGCTTTCTCATTTTTTTTATTTTTTATTTTTACTGCTGCAATAAATTTCTTAAGTAGATGATTTTCAAAAGCATGCATTTTATCTGGGTGTGGTAGCATGCTGTATAAACCCAACAGTCTGGAGGCTAAGGCAGAAGGAAGGATTGGCACAGATTTGAAGCTAGCCTGGGCTTCATAGTTAGACCCTGTCCCAAAAGAGGGCATCCCAAAATGAAACCAATGTTACTCTTGGTGGCAAGTGACTGTGAAGGAACACTGTGGAGCTCATGCTGCCCTATTCTGTGATCTGGGGTTGTCCTGGGCATCTGTGACAGTTCAGCGCTCTGTGTTCTTAACACATATATACTTAGTCAAAACTAACGAAGAAAGGTGTGTTTTCAAAAGGAGGGGAACCCAGCTCTAACAGTGTTGTTTCTAGTGTTGATTAGGGACTAGGCTGTAGCCTAGTGGGAGAGTGCTTGCCCAAGCCAGTGTGGAGGCCCTTGGTTTAGTCATTGGCATGGATAGGAGTAGGGATGCTTACTACCTCCCTCCGTGTGATTCCTGAGCAAGCTTGTTAAGGCTTCTTCTCTGTCATGAAGTAGTGAAATGGTTCCTGTTATCCCATTTTATAAATGAGGGAAACAAACACAGCAGAGGAAGCGAGTGAGTCTCCAATCCCACAGCCGCAGCTCTAGTGGCTGGGTATAGGGATGGGTATGCTCAGGGTTGAATAGCATTTGAAGTGAGGGTGTTTTCAGGTCCAAGTCTTCTTCAAAGAAAGTGCACTTGTGAAGGGCCATAACCTCAGAGGAGAAGCCTCCCACGTCCCCAAAGCAGCTGTAGGTGTGTGAATGTTCACCTCACTCCTCTTTTCTAAGAGCCCTGCTTAGGATTTGATCAGGGAAAGCAGAAGAAAGCCTTGACTGAAGCCTCGCTCAGTGGGAAAATTACCAGGTCCCTCAGCTCTTAGGTGCTTTTTTCTGCCAGCCTAGCCGCTGCAGCAGCAAGCATGGCTCCCTGGGATCACGGATATGTCTGGTCTATCTATGTAAGCAGAAACAACACTTCGTCAAATGGATGGTTCCATGTTACTGGAACTGAGCTCTAGCCAGAAGACAGCTCTGCTGCAACTCAGCCTGTTCATTCTTTTTGTGAGGGAGGAGGGGGAGTTGCTTTGGTTGCCTTTTTGGTTTTGTAAGGCACGATCTCATTTGGTACAGGTTAGCCTCCAAATTGCTACGTAAATGAAGATGACCTTAAACTTGTGATCCTCCTGTACCAGAGCATGTTTATATGTGAAACTTAGGGCATAGTCCATGCCAAACAAGTGCTGTGGCCACGGGGTTACATCTCCAGCCCATGTCTACCTTTTATGACAGGGATAATGATGATGATAGTGTGGGCTTTTGTCATTGGGATGAGAAGAGGCTTTTTGGTTAAGCTTGTGAGCCAGTATGTTTGTTAGTACCATAACTCTTACTCCTCATTGATGAGTTTCCCTTTGCTAAGTTGCAAACAGCCAACAGAGTAGCTTGAACTCCCTCCCTATGGCCAGTGCCCAGCAGGTCCTTATTAATCACTGCACTCTTTACGGGGACGATGCCTCAATGCTAGAAAACCCCCAGCTCTGCACACCAGGCTTGCTGCTCACAGGTGTCAGTCTTTCTTTGTAGATAGGTGCCTTCATGCCATTCTTGGAAGTCCACTGTTAGCAGCTGCTGACAAGATAGGCAAGGCTCCTGCCTTAATGGCAGAAGTTGAGTAGCCAAGTGTGGGACAGTGATATGCCACATTCAGCATTCGTAAGCATGATGAATTCTATAGCAACATGGGTCTCCATGCCTCATTAGGGGTACCTCAGGCAGATATGTCCATCAAATTACTTAGAAAGGTATCCAGTTGTGCTCACTTGTCATCCTCTGTAAAAATCACTTTTCTGAGAGTAGCTGTGTTGATTTCTGTCTTTTCCCAATGCACTGCAGCTTCAAACAAACATGAGTGTGAATCTCATCTCCTTTTCTCCTGCCCACATCCAGGTTTAGATGAGATTTGCTCTACCAATTCTTTCTACTTCTACAGCCACCACTATAGTCTAAAGATGGTGTCTCTTCCATGGACCATTAAAATAGCCTCTAAGTTGCTGCCTTTTGTCCATGCTTGACCTCCTAGTACATGCCCCACGCAGTCAGGATCAGTGTGTGTGTGTGTGTGTGTGTGTGTGTGTGTGTGTGTGCGTGTGTGTGTGTGTGTCCCTCATACCTCTTGAGTGCTTGTCCCTGTGGCCTCTTATCCTCCATTTTTCTCTTCAGCATGGTGGCTCATGCTATAAGGAGTGAAGGAGTGGGTAGAAGTCATCTGGGCTTAGTGCCCTGGATTGTGACTTCTCCACACCCTGTTAACTTAAATTCTCTAGGTGGGAAGAGCAGTGTTCATTTTAGAGGGAAAGTAGGAGTTAAGGACACGAGGGCGTTAGCTGAATGGACTAAGTGTAGGATGGGCTGAGTGGCATGGCTCCGACCTCTCCAGTGTTCTCTTTGCCAATTCTTTGGAGTCCTTGAGCATGCCTGACAGAATGCCTCTGCTCTCAACCCCCCCCACCCCCACCCAGTTAGGTTAGTAGCTTAGTCTTCTTCTCTATAGCAAAGTGTTAGGTTCAACTATCACCCATTAGGAAACCTGTATGACGGAGTAGAGTTAAGCAGTCACGTTAAGTTCCTGAGTAACATTATCAAAGACATGGCAAGTTCAAACACACCTCTTTGTTGTTAGCTCATGGTTCTAGAGATGGGAAGGGTGACCGACCCAGCATGGCTGTGTTCTCAGTTCAGGTGTCATAAAGCTGAGGTCAGTGTGTTAACCAGCCAAATTCTCACCTAGAAGCTCCTGGGGAAGTCCTCACACCTTCCTTTTGGGAGTAGACTGTCCCTGTCATTGCAGGAAAACTTAGACTCTTGATGTTCTTGGTGCTCATCAGTAGCAGCTGTTCTTCACGCTTAGAGTTTGATCAAATTCTCTATCTCACATGTCAACCTTCTTCCTCAGCACCCACATGGGGGAAAAACAAATTAAAACTATGGGGGTGGGCTGGAGAGATGGCTCAGCGGTTAAGAGCGCTGACTGTTCTTCCAGAGGTCCTGAGTTCAATTCCCAGCAACCACAGGGTGGCTCAGAACCATCTGTAATGGGATCCGATGCCCTCTTCTGGCCTGCAGTCATGCACACAGGCAAAACACTATTACATAATAAATAAATAAAAATCTTTTAAAAAAAAAAAAAACATAGGGGCTGGGGGTTGGGGATTTAGCCCAGTGGTAGAGCACTTGCCTAGCAAGCACAAGGGTTGGGTCCTCAGCTCTGGGGGGGGGGGGGGTAAAAAAAATATGGGGCTGGAGAGATGGCTCAGTGGTTAAGAGCACTGACTGCTCTTCCAGAGTACTGAGTTCAATTCCCAGCAGCCACATGGTGACTCAACCATCTACAATGAGAGCTGATGCCCTCTTCTGGTGTTCTGAAGACAGCTCCATATATTCATATACATAAAATAAATTTTAAGGGGTTGGGGATTTAGCTCAGTGGTAGAGCGCTTGCCTAGGAAGCGCAAGGCCCTGGGTTCGGTCCCCAGCTCCGAAAAATAGAACCAAAAAAAAAAATTTTTTTTAAAATATATCTTTTTAAAAACTGAAGACCTCATATAATTAGGTAATACTTCTTAAAAATTATTGCAGTTGTGAACTCCCATTTTCAATTTAGTAATCTCTTTTGAGGTCAACCGATTGTGTCATCCTTTTAAACCTAACAGTACCTATGATAGCGTTTGATCTAAGGGAAGGTATGTGTATGATAGGATTCTCTTTAAGACTGGGTCTGACTGACCTGGAACTCACAGTATAGACTGGCTGGCCCCAAATTCATAGCGATCCACAGGACTTGCCTACATACCCTATAATGGGAATCTTCATGGAGTCATCTTAGAATTTTGCCAACCATAATAACGTACTCCCTCTTTCTGTTCTTCTTTACATTTATTTATTGTGTCTGAGTGTACACACACACACACACACACACACACACACACACACACACACACACTTTCTCTCTCCGCAGAGCATATGTGGAGGTCAGAGGACACCTTCTAGGAGTTGGCTCACTCCTTCCACCGTGTGGACTCCAAGGATTAATCTCTGGTCATCAGGCTTAGTGTTGGGGCTTTCTTTCCCTGCTAGCTCATTTCTCCAGTCCTTTTCTAGTATTTTTTCTGCTTTTCTCAGCAGCACTGTTTATATTATAGTGATATGTACCTCTTCAGGCAGAGTATATGTTCCTGACAGCACTCTGCTGGGTTTGTTCATTGTTGTAGTCCTGGCACCTAGAACAGTGTTGAATACATTGTAGATACTCAATAAATATCTATTAAATGACTCAGTTACTAAAAAGTATAGCCTTTAATTTTTTGATAACCAGGAAGGTGGAATTTTTTTTGAAAGAAAAGGTTAACTTGAGCTTATAAGTTATTAGACTTTTTTTTTAAATTTTTATTTATTTATTTAATGTGTATGAGTATACTGTTGCTGTCTTCAGACACACCAGAAGAGGGCATCATATCCCATTACAGATGGTTGTGAGCCACCATGTGGTTGTTGGGAATTGAACCCAGTACCTGTGAAAGAGCAGCCAGTGCTCTTAACCACTGATCCATCTCTCCAGCCTGAGTTATTAGACTTTTGTGAGGTCTGTAAATATTCATTGGTCTTTCTTTGTGTATAAAACTTATTTGACTTAAAAAAAAAAGTTAGTGTGAACAACTAATTATCTACCTGTCCAATAACTGCTACATACGATAAAGAACAAATTAAACTTTTTGCTTGCTAATAATGATTAAATGCATCTGGCTCTCAGTTTTTAATCTGTGTATCCCCGTAGATTAAACTTGTAGAAATGGATGCTTGGTCTTCCCACGGTATACCTGATTGACCTCCACTTTGGTATTTGTAAGGCTTTCCACATGATCATGGTTCAAAATACTCAATTGCAATAAATCCAACAAGAATAATTCAGTTGCAAAGATACACGTTACATACCAGACAAGGAGATTTAGACTCTTTCCCTCATTTTCAATGCTTGCTGTTAAATGATTCTTTCAATCCCCTCCCTCCAACAGACAAAACTTGCCAATGGCACCTCCAGCATGATTGTGCCCAAGCAGCGGAAACTCTCAGCAAGCTATGAGAAGGAAAAGGAGCTGTGTGTCAAGTACTTTGAGCAGTGGTCAGAGTCTGATCAAGTGGAATTTGTAGAACACCTTATATCTCAAATGTGTCATTACCAGCATGGGCACATCAACTCCTATCTAAAGCCTATGCTGCAGAGGGATTTCATAACTGCACTGCCAGGTATGTGCACATCCTTGTAAAGTCTGAGTTCATTCGCCATAGCAGTAATGGAGCTGGATCTTCAACCTTATTCTCCCCAGCCCTGCTTCTCCATAACCTAGATTCACAATGCAGCCAAGACCTGCCTCAAATTCAGCAGTCCTGTCTTAGCACTGACATGCTGGGATATCAAGCATGGTGGCACACGCCTTTAATCTCAACATTTGGGAGGTAGAGGCAGGTAGATCTTTGTGAGTTCCAGGCCAGCCTGGTCTACAAAGTGAATCCAGGACAGCCATGACTCTGTTACACAGAGAAACCCTTTGGGGGTAGGGGTGGGGCAAGAAAGAAAAAAAGAAATCAATTGCTGAGACTACAAGTGTAACACTCCTAGCTACATTTCTCTTTTTAAAATTTTTGTTTGGAGGCTGGAGAGATGGCTCAGTGGTTAAGAGCACTGGTTGCTCTTCTCAAGGACCTGAGTTCAATTCCCAGCACCCACATAGTAACTCACAGCTATCGGTAAGTCCAGCTTCAGAGGATCCAGCAACCTTATTATACAAACATATGTGCAAGCAAAACACCAATGCACATGAAATAAATTTAGAAATTCTTGTTTGCTTTGATAGTTACAGACCAAGTCATTAATTATACCTTCATCAAAATAAAAGAAAAGTCAAACTGCATAATTAAATTCCGTTTTACTTTGTCTCCTGACCCTCTGCTCAGCCTTTTTTGTTTAACCTATATGCAGTTCCAAGTCTAGTTTTGTGTTTTCCTTAACTGTTACCAGATTTGAAGCATGACTTATATGCTTTATTTTCAGTTCTTTTCATGTACTTGAATTTGGATGTGAATTTTAGCAACAAAAAAAAACCACACACACACACACACACACACACACACACACACACACACACACACACACACACACACACAAAATGAGTGTTTATTTTGTTGTTGGAGTTGTTTAAGAGACAGTCTCTCTACCTAGCTCAAGCTGGCTCAAAAACCAACGTCCTCATGCATTAGCTTCTACCACATCCATTAAAAAAATGCTATTGTAGGAATTAATTTTTAAAAAGCATTTTTTAATATTTTAGAAGAAAGGTCACAATCTTCAAGAAGTGAACCCCGAATTCTGTGCAAACTAGATAAATACTCCGTCACTAAGTAAGCGTCTCCAGAGTGTCCCCTCCCTTCTTTAACAGTGATCCAGAACCCTGCCAGGCATGGAAATAGGAGGTTTACATGGGCTACACTTTCCTTAGGGAATAGTTAGTCATCGTCGACACATCAGAATACAGCTATGTATAAATACATATACATGTGCATATGGATGGTGGCTCAGCCAGTAATAGTCAGTGTGGAAGCTAAGTTCCTGAGTTTGATCCCCAGTCTCCAGAAGAGAGCTGAAAGAGGGGTACGTTTGTAGCCCCAGCCCTAGGGAGGCAGACGTAGGCAGACCCATGGGGCTCACTGACCTCCATTCACACATGTGAATACACACACACACACACACACACACACACACACACACACACACACACACAGAATATAGAATACAGTTGCCCAGAACTCCACCACACAGTTCTTTGTTTTTCTTATAAAGTTCCGATCAGTGTGTTTATTTCCCTATAGATCTGGAGCCTGTTTTTTAAAAACTTTTCTTAATATGTTAAAGCCTATTTTCCTAAGTGTGGGTTATTTTAAATGATTTAGTCCAATAGTAGGTTGTATAGTGTGAATACATTCTTTACCCTTTGTTAATTTTTCTCTGTATAAATTATACCATGGTAGACATTCTTATGCATTAATTTATAGACAGTCTCAGAAGAAAAACACCCAAAGTAGAATTGTTGTATTAAAGACTATGAAGAGTTTCGGTGTGCTGTGATTTTGTTTTGTTTGTGTTTATTTTGGTTTCATGGTTTTTTTGTTTTTTTTTTTATGTTTCTGGGTATTTTGGTTTGGTATTGGGAATTGAACCCAGGGCGTCACACAAGCATGGTGCCGCTAACCCCCACCTGCTGCCCTAGAGCAGGAACCTTTTAGAGAGTTTCTTCTCCTTTTGAGATAAGCTCCTACTTTGTGACTTAAACCGACCTCAGATGTCAGCGTTCCCCCTGCCCCACCCCTCCTGTGATTGCAGCTGGGCACCCCACCAGCAACCTCACTTCTAAGGCTCTGGTCCATGCTGACAGCCTCTCCTCCAGCACACTGCACTAGCAGGAGCTGCCTTAGAACTGTGTGGTGCTGCCTCTCTCATTCCTTGGCAGCAATTTCTTAAAGCTTTGTTTTTCTGAACCTAAAATAAATTACCTTTTAAAATTAAATGTTTATTTGTATATTATGAGTAACCACTTTAAAACTGAATTGTACCTATATTCTTTGCTTAAATAGAATAGATTTTGTCCTCTTGTAAAATACTGGATTTTTTGTAGCCATTGGCAAGCACTTTTCTTTGCACAATCTGAGTACACCTACTGCTATTCTCTTCCCAATCATTGAAACATGTTACTGTCTCAGGCTTAGACACTAAGAATTGAACCAGTGTTGATTGGACCAGTGTATTTTGCCTAATACTGGACTGATCCCTAGTGTGTATCAGCTGACTAGACTATGTGGTATTAAATCATGTCCAGTGCCTAACAGCCATTTAAGCTTCTCAACCTACACCATCTGGCTACATTTAGTAAACCAAACTACTCCAGAGATTGCCTATAGTCCATTATGTAACTGTTTTGTTTGGAGTGTTGGGTGAAATTACTCTTATTACTGGTACATTGTACACAATCAGGCTGCCATTGATGGCAGCCATTAAAAATGTAAGAATGCCTTTTCTGATATTGTAGAACATTTAAATATAAAAGATTTGGGAAATATGTCATCATCGTATCTTCGGTGAGGAACTTTATTATCTTTAATTGGCCTATAATCATATTCCTTTAATAAGAATTAGGTGGCGGATGCCTCCATCTGCTTATACTTAAATATGAACATGTGACGCCAGCCAACAAGATCCACTTAAAGCTTTCTTTCCCCAAGTCTGCTGGAGAATTTGACAGATAGCCATACAATTTTTATAATTAGAATAATGTTTAATAAGCATATTTGGATTGCTGCTAATGGCAGCCAAGTGTGTCTCCATATGATTCAGGGGAGACACGCAGAGTCAAAAACGCACGGCGTCAGTCCTTTCCCGTTCATGCCTGCAGATGACAGACTGAAGGAATCCATCCCAACTTGTGAGCCTTCAGAAGACCTCAGAGATTGTGAATGGTTTGTCTGACCTGAGAACTTGGAACAGCAATGCCAAAAGTGTTGCTAGGGTGGCCATCCTATTTGATGGGCTCTTTCCCACCCAGGCCTTGATGTATATATGGGTGGTAAAGAGCTTTAATTGGGGAGTATGCTAGTTTCCACCGCCCAAGATCAGCCTGCCATATTTTCTTTTGAAATGCTACCCTCATGTTTACTGGTAAGATTCTTTTTTCCTTTTTAGGTCAAGTGCCGCTTAGGTTTTAGAGCAGTAGGCTTTGTTTTGTTTTTAACATGCAGTCAGACTCCTCTTTGAACCTTAATGTCCCTGTGTCTCCTCTCAGGGTCCCTGTGTCTCCTCTCAGGCTGCTCTTGGACAGTGTGCTCACTTTTCTCCTCTTGCCCACGTCCCATGTCCCAGAGCAGTCTGACTTGCTGCCTCTCTCTCCCCAGTACATTTAAAGGATATTTCTTTCACTGAATAGCTTTGGAACTGCAGCAGTAATAGGAGAGAATGAGAAATGGACCTAATATCAGGATTTCGGGGGGTCTGAATCACTGAGTTTGAGACGCCATCCGTAGAACATCCCCTAGTGTTGAAATCCATATAGATAGATGGGAACTGTTTTCTGGACTCCTTTTTATTTTTAATGTCTTGGGGGTTTGCTGGTTGTTAGCTTTAACTTCCTTATCTAACAGAAGATGGAAAATACTGTTCATTTCTGTAACCTTATGGAAAAATTATTGACACTCATTTTACCCAAGTCTCTTGTTTGAGCAAAGCTGGACCACACTAGGGACAGTGGTGTGCCTTCATCTCACAGCGTGCACTGCTCTTTTAAAGGCTTTCTGTGAAAAATTGCTCAGCACCCGCTCTGTTCTTTTTGTGCTTCCTTCCCTCACTGAAGCACGGGGTCTGGACCATATTGCTGAGAACATTCTGTCATACTTGGACGCCAGATCACTGTGTGCTGCTGAGCTTGTGTGCAAGGAATGGTACCGCGTGACGTCGGACGGCATGCTGTGGAAGAAGCTCATCGAGAGGATGGTCAGGACAGACTCTCTGTGGCGAGGCCTGGCAGAGCGCAGAGGGTGGTGAGCCCTTCCCTTCCTCTTCCTGCCTCATTCCGGCATCCCCCCCCCCCCCCCCACCTGGCTGCTGAGCATGAGGGAATGTCGGGAGCCAGCAGGGACACTTCCCATCAGCCATAGTCCTTGTCCAATTTTTAGCTAAAAATACAAGCGAATTGCTGTCCATGTACGCAGTAGTTTTCTTCTGACCAGTCGATCATGAGATGACATTTTTCAAAAGAAAAAAGAAAACTGACTGCCCTCCCAGTTAAAACATTCTGCTCTCGGGGCTGGGGATTTAGCTCAGCGGTAGAGCGCTTACCTAGGAAGCGCAAGGCCCTGGGTTCGGTCCCCAGCTCCGAAAAAAAAAAAGAACCAAAAAAAAACAAAACATTCTGCTCTCTGGACGAAGTTGGAATTTTGCAGAAAGGCTGAGAGAGAACTTTTAAGGAAGGAAAGAGAGCTTTGAATCAGGTAGAAAGAGCCCACTCCTACTTCCTCCTCTTCTGGGGAAGGTGGAATTGTTGTTCTTCCCAGACTGCAGTCTCCACCTCCATGTCTCACCACCTCTGTAATCAAAAATTAATTTTTATGCCCAAGTAGAAGTAAGCTATCAGAAAGAATGAAAAGTGGAATTTAGTATAAATCATTTGTTTCTTCCTAAAACTTGTATCTTTAGATTTGCTTGCTTGATTATGAATTTCCTAAGGCCTTGTGTAGTCAACGACCTGAAAGACTTCACCAGTAGTGTTCCCTGAGCGCAATGGCACTATTTCATTAAAACTTCTTGAAGATATTTTTCTTTTTAGAATTTTGCCTTAGAGTATATCTCTAGAATGTCACTATAAGAAAGTCAGGTATGAATAATTCATTAAATAAGTTATTAAGTATATTTGATAAAAAAATGACAATAGGCATGTGTGTGCCCAGTGACTGCCTTCAGAACTTATTTATTTATTTATTTATTTATTTATTTATTTATTTTGGTTCCTTTTGGGTCTGGAGTCATACACAACCTCAAACAGTTAAGATTACTAAGGGGAAGCTCCGTTTGGGCCATACGGCCTGCTTTTCCAAGAAGAAGGAAGGCGGCTAGGACATATGTGGCCACCCTCACTCAGCCTGACCCTGTCTCAAAACAAGTGTAAAAACAGCTAAGGGCTACAGGTGCCCTCACTGTGTATAAAGGCTTTGGGTCCAGTCCTGTAAGCAAAAAAAAACAAAAAACAAAAACAAAAAACAAATCCTCACTTAGCTGGGTGGACATGGTAATCCCAGCAAGTAAGGAAACTGAAGCAGGAAATATATATATATATTATATACACATACATACACATATACATGAGAGAGAGAGAGAGAGAGAGAGAGAGAGAGAGAGAGAGAAATAGATCACCCTTCCTTCAAATTGGCTTGGCTCTCATGCTTTTGTATCTTTGAAATTCATGGATTCATGAATGTGTTGACCTGAGTACCCTGGTAAGCACTTCAGAAGTTTCTGTCCTGTGAGCTATTAGGAATACTTAAAAATCTTTGCTCTCAAATCCAGCTCCAGTCCAAATGCTAGCACATCCTTGCTCTATGACTGTAAACCAGAGCTTAGGGTTATTTGTTTCTTTTTGTCCCCTTTCCGTTGGTTTTCATGTCCTTCCTTACGATGCGGGAAAGTAGAAACCGCCTTTGCTTAACTGCCCTCATACTCTGATCGTTAGCATCTATGGTATTCAGAGACCATTATCTGCAGAGTCCAAGACCAGCTTTCAGAATGGAGCACATAGTTGCTTACTTGGTTAAGTTTCAAGGTGTCTGAGAAGATATTCTATCTCTTAGGAGATAATCCCTCCAGATAATTCAGGCCTTAAGTCTCAATTTTAAAAACTCCGTTCTTAGCTAAAAAGATTTCATGCCTTGTTAAGATACTTTGTTTCCGTTTGTCCTGTGAGTGATAGCGACTTTCATCATAAACGTTAACCTGTTCTGAAGGCGGGAGACACAGAACTGAGGTGTGTATATGTGTGAGTGCAAACAGAAAAGCAGACTCTTGTTTACGGTTGATCCTAACAGTGGGGTCTTTTATGTTGGTTATGAGGACAGTAATTAAAAAAATATCATTGAAAAGATAGTTTTGGGGGGGCTTTTTTAAAAAATAACTTTTGTGGTGCCTGTAACCAAGCTGACAGTTTTGTACATGTTAAGCAATTTTTCTGCTCCTTAGTTGCTTCCTAGTCCACTTTCTAGCCTTTTGAACGGGTTCTTTTTTTTTTTTTTTTTTTTTTTTTGGTTTTTTTTTTCGGAGCTGGGGACCGAACCCAGGGCCTTGCGCTTCCTAGGTAAGCGCTCTACCACTGAGCTAAATCCCCAGCCCCTTGAACGGGTTCTTGAAGTTAGAGCTGAGATGTATCCATGCCTTCACTACCTCTGTTTCTCTGCAGCCTCTGAACTCCCTCCCACTCTTTGCAAGTCATTCAGCTTTTTGACCAAGTTCCCTTGTCTTTGAGCAAATTGATACAATTTGATATAACTTGTTATTGTTCCATGAAGTGGTAAATACAGATACTGTGTGCTCTGTGAAGGCGTTTGGTGTCTCCAGGTGAGGGCTGTACCTCCCTTTTCTTTCATTGTCTTCTGCTTGGGTGGCAGTGGTGCTGAGACAGGCCTTGCTGTGTGGCCCGGCTTGTTCTCAAGTCTCCAGCCCCAGTCTTCTGAATGCTGGGATTACAGGGGTGCCAAATTCTCCCTTATTCAGAAGGAATAATTTAGAACCAATTTCTTATTTCCATCCTCTCTGCCTTCTCTCTTTCTATGACAGGATCTTTCTCTGTAGCCCTGGCTGTCTTGGAACTCACTCTGTAGACCAAAGCTGGCCTCAGACTCAGAGTCTCTCTTGCCTCTGCCTACTGGTGCTGGGATCAAAGGCGTGTGCTACTATGCCCGGCTCATTATGAAGTTTTGAAGTTTTCTTTACCAAGCCCTCTGTGTTAAATAAAGCCTTTCTGCGCTGTCCTTGTCCCCGATAGGAGCATCTTTGAAAATACCTCCCGAGTCTTCTTCCCAAAAGTATACAAGTAAATACAGTCTTCCTAGAACAGTTGGAGTCACCAAGATTTAACTTCCACTTTACTGTTATATTTCATACCCAGATGGATCTGACAGTTTGCCCCTAGGACATGAACTTCACAGTTTTTTCTCTTAAGTAACACTAGATAATGCTTTCTACTCAGTAATGGTAACTCTTAAAAGGATGATAAAAGACCACTTGGGAAAAGTCCATTTTCTTAATCAGGAGATCACATTTTATGATAACATCCTAAATTTAATATTCATGTCTGTCATTCACTCACGGTCTCCTAGGTACCAGGCGTTTCTCCTAGAAGCGACCCCCATTGTCAGAGAACATGCACCAGAAAAGATTGTGACTTAAAACAGATACAGGCTAAGGAGCCAGTTCTCAATATCCAGTCACTCCTTTTATAGCATTTTTGATTTGGAGAAATTAGTACATGTTTGTAAGGCATATAAAAGCAGTGGGATAAAAAGCAAGATTAGAGATTCATTTGAGTCCTATTATCTGAGGATATGCAGAAACTATCACTGGATGTGAGGGAAATCCCTTATAGAAATGACAAAGACTCAAATCTCAGGAATGGTGGGCACTGAAAAGCAACAGTTAAAAATCTCATCTGCATGCAAAGTGTTTATGTAATCAAACTGTTGAGAGAAGGGTGCCATTAATCCAGAATTATCTCTCAAAGTAGTTTGCTTACCCTTTATGTTGATATCTCCTATCTCACAGTCCTTTCAAAACAAAACAAAACAAAACAAAACAAAAACCCTGTTCTTTTCACTTCCCCAGTGCAAATGTTCTTTTCTGTGTTGGGATAGACATCAGAGCCAGCTACCTTCCTGATAGGAGACTTTCTCAACTAATTTTCAAGGTGTATAATAGGGAGAGGGCAGGGGAGAAGCTCTCCTGGAGACTTCGAACAATTAATTATATTGTAATGGAGCTATAGAGGCACAAGTGGATGACTGGCCCAGAGAAAACATGGTTTCTCTGGTGCCAGGATTGCACTCAGAGGCATTTCTGCCTGTCTCCCGTCTGCAGGGCACGGTGCCAGTGAGACGAGCAGTCAGCACACCCACAGTGGGCTTTACTAGCGTCACACCGTGTTTGGTGGGCTCTTAACTTCAGGATAAGGAATTAAATTTTTACCCAGCAGGAAGTGATTGCCATTTACCTTTGTTTGTTTGTTTGTTTGGTAGCAGTCTAGCTTGGCTGTGAGCCTTTAGAAATGTGCTGTCGTAAGGAAGGGCACGTAACGTGCTGCATGCCCGAGTCAAAGTCAGGAAATGGCATCTGTGTGCACGCCAGAGCACGCCTCTGAAAGCAGCCTCCTGCCTCACATATGATGCACCTCTTCCCTCCCTACTGTTAGACATGCATGCAGTCCTTTGTCTCTGTTGTAGGACCTGAACTGCCTCTTTTGGCAGTGATCAGGAATAGCCAGGGTGACCAAGCAGACAGCTAGCAACACACCTTACTCTGTGCTAAATAACATGAAGCTCGATCATGACAGAAGGAAGCATTTCTGTTACCCAGCATGCTAGGCGTCCTCTGACGCTGGCACAGCTTGACTCGGGCTTGTGCTAGTTCGGCGGCAGCACACTGGTAGAGTGGTAAGCTGCTGTGCCCAGTGAGCATTGCTCTGGGTTCAAGCCACAGCACTAAGGGAGAAAAGGCAATAGTTATTATTAACCAGAGGAATCACCATTTTATCAAACGATGAAGTCAGTAAATGTATAGAAGCCTAACAGACCAGCAGATGGGTTCTGAGTATACTTCTATCAGCCTAAAGCATCCCAGAGGGCTTGGTACTCTGACATTCTGTACTGGAACCAATGTTGGTCCAGTTCCTTAGATTCCACGTTAACATTTTGACAGAGGACTCCAAAAATCAGCTGACCATCGTGCCTTGCCAGACTCATTAATGGAAGTTATGTGTAATGGTAGCTGAAATACTTTGTGAAAAGTAGAAAGCTGCTTATAAATGGATTTATGATATTTTCACTGGTCAATATTTGTTTTTTAGGGGACAATACTTATTCAAAAACAAACCTCCTGATGAGAATGCGCCTCCCAACTCCTTTTATAGAGCGCTTTATCCTAAAATTATACAAGACATTGAGGTAAGAATCGATGTTTCCAGACATTTGCTGAGTGGAAATGTATCATTAGTATGCTTAAGTTACAGTACTATAGAAAACCCATTAAACTTTTCAATGTGAATCAGCAGAAGTTGGTATCTTTACTAGAATAAGGTTGATAAAGTACAGAAAATTCCTGGCCAAATTTTGTCCAGCTTTAAAACCTTTGTAGAGAAGGATTGCCACCTTCCTAAAACAGCAGTGTGAGTTTGCAACTCTGACGCTGGTGAGCTTCAAGAAAGGCCATCAGCAGGCATGGATACCACGTGCCTAAGAGGAACACTGGGCCTGCAGCCTTACTTGGTGCCTACCTTTTAGCTTGTTGTATGAAGCATATTGAGCAGTGGCTCTCAACCTTCCTAATGTGTGGTAGTGACCTCCAGCCATAAAAATTATTTTCATTGCTACTTCATAACTGTAATTTTGCTACTGTTGTGAATTGTAATGTAGATGTCTGTTTTCCAGTGGTCTTAAACCACCCCTGTGAAAGGGTTGATGAGGCCCCAAAGGGGTGGAGACCCACAGGATGAGAACCCCTGCCGTAAACTGAGGTGCCTTCTTTCCTAATTAACTGTTGCTTTGGAACCTCTGTTTAGACAATAGAGTCCAATTGGAGATGTGGGCGACACAGTTTACAGAGAATCCACTGCCGGAGTGAAACAAGTAAAGGGGTCTACTGTTTACAGTATGATGACCAGAAGATAGTCAGTGGCCTTCGAGACAACACCATCAAGGTGACTGGACCCTCCTCACGGGAGGAGCATTGTTGGAGGAGGGTGACCACACTCACACAGCAGTCTGAAGCCTGGCCTTGAGTGTTGTTTCTAGAACATGAGAATCATTTCCCTGAAGGGCAAATGTCTGCTTCTCCCCACACAATCGTATAAATGCGTAGTCCAGGGTTGAACCCCCTTCTAGAAGTGCACTGATGGGGGAACTGTTGTTACTTTGGCCTTGGTAATTATAGGCTACTCTTCCGCCTTGATGAAAAGGATAAGTTAGCATTAGAGCTGAAGTCAACACATCCAGGAGCTTAGCTCAACCTGGAGGAAAGAACGCAGTCTTGCCCTCTCTGGGCTTTGATGTTGGGGATCACACATGTCCAGAACAACAAGTCTCCACAGCACCCATTATGACAGTGATCAAAAGGGTCTCGTTTGCCATCCTAGATCTGGGATAAAAGCACACTGGAATGCAAGCGGATTCTCACAGGCCACACAGGCTCTGTCCTGTGTCTGCAGTATGACGAGAGGGTGATCATCACGGGCTCCTCAGACTCCACCGTCAGGTATGGCCCTGCTACCCCTTTGAACTCTAAGCCTCCGATTTGTGTCACAGTGACTGCGTCTTGGTGAACTCAGTTCGGAAACTAAAGAATAAGCTGTTAGCTTCCTGTCGGTCACTTGTCACTCCAGAACCAACACTTGATGTTGGAACCGTTGGGTAGATTTCTACTTTGGCACATTTAAGAAGCTACACACAGACTTTAATTTGGAGGAGCACCTGTCCTAGGAACTCCCCCTCTATATGGGAAGCCTTGTATTCCTTATGGAGCTAGCTCACGGGAATGGCAGGAAGGGAATGAAGGCTGACTTTCAGGTGATTGTAACTGCGGGGCAGGCATGTGCGAGCTCTTTCAAGTGGATACAGCCCTCCCCTGCCATCCCCACAGTGTTTAATTGCAAGCTTTACTCTAGGAGGGGGCCCTCAATTTCCAGAGGCTCTGGTGATTTGATGGCACAGCCGTTGTGCTGCTGGAGTCCAGTGTTGCTTGAGTTCAGGATTCTAGTGCACTGCTGGGAACCTGCCAGGGATTTCCCCTGAAGCTAAGGGTTTGCAAACACACCAAAAGTCACTTTTTATAACAACTGGAATAGACGGCAGTTATCTGCATTGTCAAATTCTCTAAAGTTATCCCTGTAAATAGGGATAGTGTTCCTTCTACTTCTAGCCACAACAGACCCCCCCCCCTTGCAGTCGCTGGCTCTTAACTCTTGGCCTTTGGGGTGCCTCACAGGAGCTGGAGCATGGTAGATGTTTAGGTCATTTACAGAATAGGGGAGAGATGGTGTTTGTTTGCTGTCTTGGTGGTTTGGGGATTGAACCCAGGACTTAGCATGCTAAATAGCAGTCCACCTCCTAGCAACACTACAGCACAAAACTATCTTTCCAAAAGGAGGGTAAACTGGGAAGGAGAAACCCAATCAATGTGCAGAAAGAAAGCAATTGAGGCAATTCTATCTTGGCACAGTTCTCAAGCTCTGCAAGGGTCTCCACTGCCATAAAGCACATGCTTAACGTGGGCGGGAGGGCTCCTCTTGACCAGTCTGCCCCTGAAAAGCACGAAAACGGATGGAGCCTTGGAGTTAGAGTCTAAGGTAGAGAACTTAACGTTCAGGGAAGTAAAAGTCGAGTCCGCATTACTCAATCTGTGGCAGAACATCATGGCCCGTGGATGCAGTGATTGGACAGATACTACTGCTGTTCCTTAGCAGGCTCCTGTTTCCATGTGCCTTCTGTATTGAATGTCAGTATTAAAATAATAACCCAAAAAGCTGGGCCAAATTACCAGATGAGAGTGACTCTCATCCCTGAGCGCTGCGCAGGAAGCCTCGCTAAGCCTGTCCTCTGCGTTGTTTCCTGTGTGTGCTCTACCTGGGGGACGCAGAGAAAAAGCACACTTGCCATCAAAGTGGGAGGTGAGCCAGACATGGTGGTGCACACCCTTAGTCCCAGCACATGGAAGGCAGAGGCAGGTGGATCTCTGTGAGTTCACAGACATTCTGGTCTACAAAGTGAGTGGGGACAGCAAGGACTACACAGAGAGACCCCCATCTCTAAAACAAAAAGAAAGTAGGGGTGGCATTGATGGTAAGCTCCATGGTAAAAAACAGGCATGCATTGTCCTTCACGCTATCGGTCTCCCCGGTACCCTTTTCAGAGTGTGGGACGTAAATGCAGGGGAGATGCTAAACACATTGATTCACCACTGTGAAGCCGTCCTGCACCTGCGCTTCAATAACGGCATGATGGTGACCTGCTCCAAAGACCGATCCATTGCTGTGTGGGATATGGCTTCCCCAACTGACATCACCCTCAGGAGGGTGCTGGTGGGCCACCGAGCTGCGGTCAATGTTGTCGACTTTGATGACAAGTACATCGTTTCTGCCTCTGGAGACAGAACCATAAAGGTAACAACAGGCCACCTCTCAGGAAGTTCACAACTGCAGTAAGGAGTTTGTGTGGTTGAGGACAGCTCTGTGCATAAGTATTGTTGTAGAATAATTTAATAATTCAATTCAAATTTTATCTTTTTTTTTAAGATTTGTTTTATGTATATGAATACACTGTAGCTGTCTTCAGACACACCAGAAGAGGGTGTCAGATCCATTACAGATGGTTGTGAGCCACCATGTGGTTGCTGGGAATTGAACTTAGGCTCTTAACCACTGAGCCATCTCTCCAGCCCCCCAATTTTTTTTTTTTTAATCAGAGCTGAGGACCGAACCCAGGGCCTTGAGCTTGCTAGGCAAACGCTCTACCACTGAGCTAAGTCCCCAACCCTGGAGGTATAACTTAATGGCAGACCACTTGTCTGGTATGCCCAAGACCCAGCATGGAAAAATGACAGTGCCACAGATGGTGGCAATGACAGGGAGCATGGGAAAAGGAGACGCTAGTTTAAGGTCAAGAAAATACATACTAGAGCTAAGGAAATGACCAGTGTGACAAAGCCCTCGCCACATAAGCATGAGAACCTGCATTCAGATTCCCAACAGCCATGGGAAAGCCAGATGCATCACCTCACATTAGTAGTCTTATTGCTCAGGAGGCAACGGTGCCCAGTCCCCAGTGGTCAGTGGCCAGCCATCCCAGCCAAATAGTAAGCTTCGTGTTCAAAGGCCCTGTCTGAAGAATAAGGTGGAGGGGCTCAAGGCAGCTCAGTGTGTTCAGACTGCTTTCGCCAAGGACCTGAGTTTAGTTGTTTGCATGCAGATAGTGGCTCAAAACTACCTGAGTCTCGAGCTCCAGAGGATCCAACTTCTGGCCCTGTGGATCCTTCCAGAGGATCCTTCCTTCCAGCTCACACATGGTACACACAAACTCAAGCGTTACAATACACATAAAAAATATCTCCAAGGGCTGGAGAGATGGCTCAGCCGTTAAAGGCTAGGCTCACAACCAAAAAATATCTCCAAAAAAAGTAAGGTAGAAGGAACTGAGGAGGACACTGAGTATGCACACACACGAAAGGAGACTAATTCATAGAGTAAGTCATTGGCACAGTCTCATGTGACAGCAGCCAGCTTCCCATTAGCTCTCCGGTGCTATGAATTAAACCTGGCTCTTGTTTTCCATTGCTGTTTCCTCTGTTGAGTCTCTTCTGTTTCCTGCTTACCTTTTACTGGTAGAAGTACCGATCCACTGCTCAGCTGTCACTTTTGTGTCTCAGGTGTGGAACACAAGTACCTGTGAATTTGTAAGGACCCTAAATGGGCACAAGCGTGGTATCGCCTGTTTGCAGTACAGAGACAGGCTGGTGGTGAGCGGCTCCTCTGACAACACCATCAGGTGAGCAGCCGGCCTTCCCAGAATGCATCCCCACCACCCTTCTCCTTACCCTTTGTGCACAGAGCTCATGGTCTTTACCTGTCCTACCTTTGTAATCGGGTACGTCTCCTTTCTGTAGCTAGTACAGGTCAAAAGTCTGCCCTGCCAGAGAGGCAGCACAGAAAAGCCTTTAGGTGATCTGTTTCCTGCAGTTCAAAAAAAAAAAAAAAAAAAAAAACGCCACTGTTATTGAAAACAGAAAGAAAACGAAGGAGAAACGTTTGTTTCTCTGCTAGAAATCACGTCATTTTGTTTTCAGTACAGTAGTTAGGCTGGCTTTAAACAGGAAGGTTACAGCTCTGTATACTTTCCTTGTACTTTACCCTCACAAAGATGAATGGCAGAGAGATGGTTAGGATTTGGAAGTTTTCATGCGCCCTCTCCTTTCCCTAAACACCTGAGGGAAGGTAGAAGAAAGGTGGTCCTGCTGCACATCAGACCCGCCGTTCCTCTAGATCTCTGGGACTGAGCAACAGCTGCAGAGCTGTGGCCTGTCCCTACCTTTCTGTCAGTGAGGACTGTTCTGCACAGTGGGGACAACTGCATCCTCCTGCCGAGATGAAGGTGCTGTGTGACTGGTCTAGGTCAGCCAGGGATACATGGAGAAACCTTGTCTCAAAATACAAACAACAAAAAGGATGTGGTTTTAGTGTTTTATAAAGTATAGTGTTTTAGCACTGTATAAAGAATGGTGTTTTGAAAACAACTGCTTTTGGGATTAGGGATTTAGCTCAGTGGTAGAGCGCTTGCCTAGCAAGCACAAGGCCCTGGGTTCGGTCCCCAGCTCCGAAAAAAAGAAAAGAAAAAAAAAAAAAAAAAAAAGAAAACAACTGCTTTTGAACTTAAATCACACATTTTTCTGCCCACCTTGTATGGCAGATAGGAAATAAGTTATATTGAAAACAGTATATCTTTGTGTGAGTGATCTTTGTGAAATTTTAAGATATATTTTTATTTTATGTGAATAACTGTTTGCCCATGTGTATGTATGTGCCCACATGTGTGCCTAGGGTCCAAGGAGGTCAGGAGAGTGAGTTGGGAGTCTCTAGAACTGGAGTTATGGAAGATTATAAACCACCACGTGGATACTGGGAGTCAGAGCTCTTAACTGCTGAGCCATTTTTCTGGCTCCCTTTGTGAATTTTTAAGGATATATGAAATACATTGTAATATTCAAAGCTTAGAAAAGAATCCATGAGCCAGTGGTGGTGGTGCTCACTTCTAATCACAGCACTCGGCAGAGGCAGTGGCTCTCTGAGTCTGAGGCTGCCTGGTCTGCAGAGTGAGTTCAGGACTATAGAGTAAAACCCTACCTCGAAAACCCAAAAAAAATGGAATAAAAGGAAAGAGAGAAAGAATCCATGAAAATTCACTAGACTCAATTTCCTCTTGTAGGCTGTGGGACATAGAGTGCGGTGCATGTCTGCGAGTGTTGGAAGGCCATGAGGAATTGGTACGCTGTATTCGATTTGATAACAAAAGGATAGTGAGTGGGGCCTATGATGGGTGAGTTTGCTAACAATATTCTGAAACACATCTAAGAGCTCAGTGGCAGAGCATGTGCAAGGCCCTGGGTTCAGTAGCTAGCACCTGCCTTCCCCAAGTCTGTGTCTGCATTCTTCCCAGTTTACGATTCTAGATGACCCTTCCTTAGCTCTGAAAGTTGATGTACACTGTTGCTTAATTGCTATTCACCACCTTTTGCTTACTGTTTTCTAAATATTCTTCCCAGTCATTTTATTGTATTTGTATTGATTATTATTTTTGCTATTTGATTATGTATTTGTCTGGTTTGCCCTATAAAGCAAAGAAACAGACAAATCCACAGTACCGGGCCAGGCATATATGAAGTGGATATTGTAAGAATGAGTGTGAGAAGCCTGTCTCCAGACAGAGAAATCACCTGACTCCTGTGAACTCCAGCCACGCTGTATTCACTGCCTGGCTTTTTGCTTTTTTGCTTTTCTTTCTTGTGTTCCCTTAAGTTTGCTTTCAACTAAGATTTTTGTCCCCTTTTTGATCTTTAGAAAAATTAAAGTGTGGGATCTTATGGCTGCTCTGGACCCGCGTGCTCCTGCAGGGACTCTTTGTCTACGGACGCTTGTGGTAAGAGCTTTATTGTTAAAGGGGGCTGACAAGCAGGTAGGGGAAGAAATTAAATGTTAATGTGCTGTAGAATATAGATCTGGATTTTATAGTTAGACTCTCACAAAACCTACTAAATGGGAAGGCAACCAATACATGACAGTAAACTATGCTTATGTAGTTAGCACCCTTCCTCCAGAAGTGCTTAGAGACTGGCTATGGAGAGGCCTGTGGCAGCTGCTAACAGCTGCACAGCACACAGCCCACACATAGCACAGGAAGTGAATAAGAATTCTGTATCCACCATAAGCAGCGGGATGCACTGAGGGAGAGAATATAATTACCCAGATTGGAACCTGTCCAGGATCTAAGGACCTGAACACCTGTACTTGCAAAATGTACCCTGGACTCTGCTGGAACCCCTGGTCAACTCTCAGTCCCACATCCCGTTCAGTAGGCAGTGCCTCGAGCACCTTCAGTCCTCTTTGTTCTCCCTTCTACGCTGTGTTTGAACATCAGATACTTGCGGGGGAAAGTGAGTCAGAAGGAGAAATGTCACCCTCCAATTCTCTGTTTGTAACAGGGCCTCATTGTGCAGCCCTGGCTGTGTTGAAATTGCAGTCCTCTACCTCCATTTCCCTGGTGCTGGGATTATAGGCTGCATCCACCACAGGCTTGAAAGCATAGAATTCTTTGCCATGTTATAAGCCAAAGGCTCAGATTAACAAATGATTCTTCAGTTAGATGTGTGTGGGTCTAGAGTAAACAGGTCTTTTTGAACAATTCAGATAAAACATTAAAAATCCAGTGTTCTCAATTCTGATTCAACATGGAGGAAGTTTTAGTTCTGATGAAAAGGGATACTTTTTGTCTTTCTTGGATTTAAAGTACACTCTTAAGGTGGATATGGTGGCGCACACGTATGTAATCTCAGCATTCAAAGGCTGAGGCAGGAGAATTGCTATACACTCCAGACAGTTACAATTAAATGCAGTCTTTGACCAGCACATGTGCTTTGTCATGTGTCTGGAATCCCAGACATGAAAAGTGAGGTGAGAACACTGAGGCTCTGGGCTAGCCTAGGCTATAGAGAGGGCCTATCTTCAAAAAGAAACAAGCTTTTCTATAACTTCAGAACTCAGAGGCCTAAGGGAAGAGCATCTTGAGTTTAAGACCAGCTTGAACTATGTACAAGACCTGTACCCTAAACGAAAGGAATAGCAGCAGCAGCAGAAGGTTTTCACCTTACAGTTCAGAGCCAGGTGAGCTGGTGCTTGCCTGGGCACCCTACCTAGCCATGGGGAGGCGGAAGAAGGTGATCTGAGTTCAAGGTCAGCCTGGTTGACATTGAATTCCAAGCACCTCAGACTATAGAGTAGGACCCTGTCTCAAAAGATATAACAACAATAATAATAAAATTTAAAACTTTGATGTGTATATGCCAGTAAAACCATAGAGTGTCTCCATGTACATAGCAATCCCTTCATGTTTTTCTGTAGCCCACCTTGTCCCCAGTCTCTGATAAAATCCTGGCCTGCCTGTTTTATATAATCTTGGTTAGTTGATATTTTCTAGAGTTTTATGAAAACAAATCATATAGTATGTACTTTTTTATACCTATCTTCTTTTTTCTTCTCAAACTTCCTGTCAAGTCTCCTGTCATGTACACTCAGTCATGTATCTAATGGTGATCTTAAACTTCTCATCTTCCTGCCTCTACTTCTGGAGTGCTTGAATTACAGGACACCACCACACCTAGCGTATTCCGTCCTGTATGGTAGAACTTCCTGTGTGAGAGGCAGGCTGTCAGCCGACTGACTGCTCCCTCAACCCCACCTGTGTCTACACTTAGGCAGAAATCGTTAGGGTTTGCCCGGGTTCATATGGACCACGTTTTACCCATTCACCAGCTGGTGAGCCGTAGGGTTATCCATGTTTGCCTACGACAAATAAAGTGTCAGAGACTTTACTTGGAGGGATTTGGTTTGGTTTTGTTGTTATTTTGCACAATTCTGGGAAAAGGTGAGAATGGGCATCAAAGCCCAATGCTCTAGATTCTGACCCAGCAGTCAGGGCCTGAGCCCTAGGGAGGAGTGAAATATGCAGAGCCTGCATTCAGTATTTCTAGAAATGGCCTGTTTGCCAAAGTAGTTACTATGTGAAGTTACCATGTATGTTCCATAGTGCACAGCACACTGTCTTTCATGGATCCGTCACCTGTGTCTTAGGCAGATTTATGCTGTGGAGAGAGAGACACCGTGACCACAGCAACTCTTAAACAGAAGAATTTAACCCCAGCCTGCCTACCGTGTCAGGCGTAGTCCGTCTTCATGGTGGCAGGTATGGCAGGCCTGGTGCTGGACAGGTTGAGAGCTGTGCTTCCTGATTGGAAGGCAAAGAGGTTGAGACTGTGTCTGACTTGGGCTTTTGAAACCTCAAAGCTCACCCCCCAGTGACACACTTCTTCCACTAAGGCCACACCTCCTAATCCTAGTAAATAGTTCCATTCCCTGGTGACCAAAGCTTCGAGTCTGTGAGCCCGTGGGGCTGTCACTTTTACTTGTTCCTTTGTGCAGACAGTTCTCCTCCTGGAGTGCCGGTGTCCTCTGGAAGAGCTTTCCTCACTTCCCCTGTGCAGGCACGCTGGGGACAAGGGCTTCCCAGCACTCGTCTGCCTTCTGCAGGGTGTCGTGGCTGGTAAAGAAGCCGACAGTGTCTTTCATTGCATCAGTGCTGTCCTCCATTTTCTCCTGTGTGGTTCTGCTTAGATAAGCAAGAGACATTGTCCCTCTTCCTCTGCACAGTGGCTTGTTTTCCTTTGGCTGCTTTAAGGTTTTGTTCTTGTCAGGGATTTTCAACAATTTGGTTATATCTCAGTGTGAGCTTCTCTACTTCAGATTAAGAGAAATTATTAGTGGGTCAAAGACAAGACCAGACTAGCTGTATGCGCTCTATGAGAACAACTTGAGGGGCTGGAGATACAGCTCAGGTGGTCGAGTGATTGCTTCATGTGCAAAAGCACTAGACTCAGTCTATAGCACCATATATTCAAGACTTAAGTCCTGTCATTCAGAGGTGGAGGCAAGAAGATGAGAGTGTCAAAGGCATTGCCATCATTTACACATGGAGTTCAAAGCCAGCCTTGGCTACATGAGACCTGGTCTCAAGGGGGGTGAGGTGGGGGTGGGGCTGGAGAGATGGCTCAGCAGTTAAGAGCACTTGCTGTTCTTCCAGAGGTCCTGCACTCAGTTTTTCAGTTTCTAACATCACATCAGGTACCTCAAAACTACCTGTAACTCCTTCAGGGCATTTGATGATGCTTCTGGCCTCCACAGACAACTTACACATAATCCACATACAAACAGAAACACATGCAGAAATAAATGGATGCACAAACCAATTGTAGATGTAAAGACATTTATAAATAAGAAGTTAAAGTTGATAAGGTGGTATATGCCTGTAATTGTAGCAGTTGGGACTCTAAGACAGGAGGACCATGAGTTTAAAGGCCAGCCGGGGCTGCATAGCAGGACCCTGCCTCAGAAACCCAAGGACCGGGATTGGAAGAGTGTACTAGCATGCACACAGACCTAGGCTGGTTCACCAACACCACTACCACCCAGGAAGAAGGCTGAAATCTGTGTTTCTGAAATTCCTGTGTTGAACCTGATGCCTCCAATACTTTAGAATATGGTTGTGTTTGAAGACTGAGCCTTTATAAGGGTGATTAGGATCAGTTGAATGCATAGAGAATAGGCATTAGTTCCATGTGACTGGTTTCCCTAAAGGACAAGATCAGGCAGGTAAACATAGATGGCAATGCTTGTAAGGTAGAGAAGACGTCATCTATGACATAAGCTGGGGAAGGGGCCTGAGAATCAAAACAATTCTGCCAACTCTTCAGCCTCTAGACAGTGGGAAATCTCCATTTAAGCTACCCTGTGTATGAAACTTCATTATGAGACTCTTAAAAATTATATCCCATGCCATTACTAGTTTAGAGTAGCTGCATTAATTTCATACAGAGCAAACTGCCAACAAGGAATATTATCCGGATAAAAAGGTGTGGTGCATCGTGATGAGCAAAAGACAGTCCCTAGTGTGTCAGTGCCTAATGATAGCACCAGGACATACCAGATGAGGAGGTGCTAGATCTATAAGGAAATCAGTGAGCCACTGTCAGAGCTGAAAAGATCAGCACCCAGTCATGGCAGCAGCAGGCAGTAGACTCAAGGAGAATAGTTAAGCTCAGCAGCAGGGTCTCAGCTAATGTGGTTATCCTCTGCATACACAATGATTCTTCCAAGCTCCCGTGGAGCGTTCACCAAGATAGAATGCATTGGTCCTTAAGCTCAGCTTAACAAATTCAAAATACTAGGTATATCCAGCAAGATGGCTCAGCAGGTAGCAAGCGAGGCTTATTGACAAGCCTGGCAACCTGAGTTTGATCCCTAAGAACCCCACAGTGAAAGGAGGACTGACCTCTACCCATGCCATGACACATGCGTGCTTGTGTCACACAGATGAGCAAACGTAAGAGAACGTTAAGAGCTAGAAACACGGGGCTGGAGAGATGGCTCAGCGGTTAAGAGCACCCGACTGCTCTTTCAGAGGTCATGAGTTCAATTCCCAGCAACCACATGGTGGCTCACAACCATCTGTAAAGAGATCCGATGCCCTCTTCTGGTGTATCTGAAGACAGCTACAGTGTACTTATATATAATAAAAAAAAAAAAAAAAAAAAAAAAGAGCTAGAAACACGCAGCATGTGTTCTTATGCACACCACAGTGGAAGTAAAGCACTGAGTGACCAGAGGAAGGGTAGTAGGTGTAGCCATGAGCCATCTAGCGCTTTCAAATAATACACAGGGCGAGGAGAAATCTCAAGAGAAATTGAAAGGGATTTTGAATATGAAAATAAAAATATGGGGTTGGGGATTTAGCTCAGCGGTAGAGCGCTTGCCTAGGAAGCACAAGGCCCTGGGTTCGGTCCCCAGCTCCGAAAAAAAAGAAATATATGGTGACAGTAGAGCCTAGAGAAAAATTAATAGCATGGGTTTTGCTTTTGTTTTGTTTTTTAAAGAAAGAGACATGTTAGGACCCATGAGATAGCTTCCATCACATGGTAGAAAAAGAAACTGAGTTAATTCTACAGGTTGCCTTCCGTCTCCACATACTCGATATGGTGCAAGAGCATTGCGCGCATGCGCAAAAACATAAAAAGATGACCTAGGGCAGGACAGACTACAGTGAGAAACGGTTCTCAAGGCAAAACAACTAAAATGAATAAGGAATCGTTTTGCTTTGCTTTGCTTTGACTTTTAGGGGCCTGTATGCCCAATACTCAAACAAAATGTTCCCACACAAGCTCTCCCAATGACCCTCACCCTACAACGGATCCATTTATTCCCAGTACATCTTTTAAATGTCTTAGACGTCGTGGAGAAGCTGGCTAAAAGGACCATCTTCCCTTCACGGGGCCAGACAGGTTCTGTACACTAGTCCTCTGTTTCCCCTGTTCCCTTCTCTGTTCTGCATCTCCCTGCCTTCTGCCGGCTCACTGCGGTGCAGCATCCTGGCAGTGGGACCAGTCACTGTCACCCTGACAAGTCTTTCCTCACTAGCCCCCTCCATTTCTCCTACTTCTGTTTCCGCTTCTCTCTCAACCTTTCCAGAAAAGTTGTTTTCTTCCGTAACCAAATCATTTGTTTATAGCCCTCCAATAATTATTTTCCAAGACTCTTCAAGAGTAGAGGGCACTAATTGCCTGATCCGTTGCAGCTAATCAAGTTAAGACTCACCCCTGCTACATGACCAGAGGACCCCCTCTTCAATAGACCCAGAACTACCCCTTTCAAGAAGGACCGTCCTCAACAGAAAACACCCTGCCCAACATCCTCAGAGTTAGGAATGGTAGTTCCCTGCTAAAGGATCACACTCCCCAGGTTCCCTGCAGACCACTGAGGTCCATTCTGCCCTTAAAGAGGCTGCATCCCACCTTCCTCGTAAGTATCTTGGCTGTCTGCATGCTTGGGTGCCAGAAGTGCCCCTCACTATAAATAAACACGGCCCCACCGTCAAAGGGAAGGGAAAAGAAGAGACGCGTACATACACACACCTGTAACCCCAGCACTTTCCAAGACAGACAGGAAGATTGTTGAAGCTTACTGACCGTCAGCATAGGCTCGGGTCAAGGTTCAGTGAGTTAAAACAAGTAAACTACTTGATGAGAGTGAAAGTAAGCCAGGGTTAATGGCTTACACTTGTAATCCCAGCAGTCAAGGAGCTGAGGCAGCAGGAGGATTGCTCTAAGCTCACCACCAGTGTGCAATTTATGAGACCCTGTCTCAAAACGAAAGAAAGAAAGAAAGAAAGAAAGAAAGAAAGAAAGAAAGAAAGAAAGAAAGAAAGAAAGAAAGGAAGGAAGGAAGGAAGAAAGAAAAAAGAAAGAAACATAGATAGATAGCCAGCAAAATAGTAATAAGAAAACACAGGGTTGGTTGGGGATTTAGCTCAGTGGTAGAGCGCCTGCCTAGCAAGCACAAGACCCTGGGTTTGGTCCCCAGCTCCGAAAAAAAGAAAAAAAAGAAAAAGAAAACACAACTTGCTGGGTGGTAACTCAGGGTCCTTGGGAGGCAGAGGCAGGCAGATCTCTTGAGTTTGAGGCCAGCCTGGTCTACAGAGTTGAGTTCCTAGATAGTCAAGGCTACACAGAGAAATCTGGTCCCAAAAAAAAACAAACAAAAAAAAATTGTATTTGACTTTTTTTTCTTCAGGGTTGGGGGTAGAATCCCTGTGCCTCCTGCACACCCCCCAAGTATCTTACCAAATTTTGTATCTTAAGGTAGTGGTGTCTTTTTAAATGTAATGTCACTGGGGAAGGCGTGCATGCCTTGGAGATCAGAGGCCAACTTTGTAGAGTTCATCGTTTCCCTCTACCTTTATGTGGGTTCTAGAGATTGATGTCAAGTCACTAGAGCTGCAAGGCAAATGTTTTAATCCACTAGCCATCTTCCCACCCTGTTGTTGCCCCTGCTCGAGCAGAGCATAGACTCGAGCTTACTGTGTACCTGAGGTTGACTTCAAATGCAGTGGGGGTGATAGGTACAGTGTAGAAGGCTGATTGAGCACTTGAAGGTTGGTGTGCTGTGGTGCTGCAGCTTACAGTGCAGACCTTTTACATAGTAGGCACTGGGCTGTGTGCCCAGTGTTCAGTTCATGGCACCCATCTCAACAGGCAGGCTCCATGATTACAGTAGCACCAGATCAGCAAAGGATCTGGGTTTAATTCCCAGCACCCACGTGACAGCTCACAACTGTCTGTAACTATTTCCAGGCAACACATAATACAAACAAAACACCCATACACATAAAATAATTTTTTAAAAAAGTCATTTGTCAAAATCCAGTGCCTACCCATGGTAAAACTCTAAGCAAGCCAGGAGAACTTGCTCAACTTCATAAAGAAAACAAACTTAAACACTTAATATCACTGTGGAGATTAAGCTAGGGTTTGAAAGATTGTCGTATCACTGATGGGAAAGCTTCTGAACTCTTGTCAAGTGGCACCGCTTTGGAAGCTTCTTGCAAGCATCTACCAAGGACACCCCTCTTCTGTGGCCACACAGTTCTGCTGCTCGAGAAGTGAGTGCATATTTCCAACAGAACCATGGAGGCTGGAACAGTGGTTCAGCAGTCTTGAGCAATAGCCATTCTTACAGTAGCTCACAAGTAGCTTTAATTGTGGGGGCAGAGGGCAACCAGGGAACTGTGAGCACTGGACAGACACATGGCACACAGAGAAACACGTAAGCAAACGCATACAATAATAAATGTTTGAAGTGTTTAGAGTTAGAGACTGAATCTCGAAATGTAGTTCAGGCTGGCCTCAAACTGGTGATCCTCCTGCCTCGGTTTCCTAGGGCTGTCATCATGACTGTGCACCATCACAGCAGCTCTGTCTCCATTCATTTATTTATTTTTGTTCTTTGGCGGTTTTGAAAGAGGGTTTCCCTGAGTCCCGGCTGTCCTGGAGCTCACTCTGTAAACCAGACTGGCCTCAAACTCACAGAGATCCTCCTGCCTCAGCCTCCCGAGTGAAAGCAGCTTTGTTTATAATAAAAAAGAAAAGTGAAAAGTCCATATGTCCATCAACAGGAGGGTAGACTAACTGTAGTATAGCCATACAGTGGGATATTAGCCACTAACCTTTTAAAGGGATAAAATAACTTTTTACTTGTAGTAACAAAAAAGGAAAAAAAAACCATTGTTCTAATGTTTGAGTAAAATAAGCTAGGCATGGGGCTGGAGAGATGGCTCAGCAGTTTAGAGCACTGACTGCTCTTCCAGAGGTCCTGAGTTCGATTCCCAGCAACCACATGGTGGCTTACAACCATCTGTAATGGGATCTGATGAAAGCTACAGTGTAGTCATATATATATACATATATATACACACATATATATACACATATACATATATATACACATATATACATATATATAAATATATAAATATATGTTTATATATAATGTAATTATATATAAAATAAATCTTTAAATCTTTAAAAAGTAAGCTAGGCACAAACATACGTACACACTCATATATACTACATGTGTGTGTTTCTATGAACTCAAGGGTAGGTAGTAATCAGTGATGGCATTGGAGTGCAGGAGAGACTGAGAGACTGACTAGCAGCAGTGGTTGAAAGTCCTTTCCAAAACACCTGATTTGGGCAGTGTTTGCTCCCCTCATGTGCTAAAGTAGGCCCTGACCTCATGAAAGCCAACTATTAAAATTTTGCAAGTTGGCAGGCATAGTGGTGCATGTCTTTGATCACGGTACTCAGGAGACAGACGCAGGAGTACCTCTGTGTTAAAGACCAGTCTGTTCTACAAAGCAAGTTCCAGAACAGCCAAGGTTGTTATACAGAGAAACTCTGTCTCGAGAAAAGCAAAAGACCCAACAACAACAAAAAAGAATTTTGCAAATTGTCAATCATATGTGGATGGCTTCAGATTGGCCATGGTAGGACTTTGTGCGTCATGAAAATCTATAAACGGTTCTTCAAATTAAGGAAGTTTTTTTCCCTAAGATTTGTTTTTATTTTATGTCTATGGATGTTTTGCCTGCATGTATATCTGTACAGTACAGTGTCCTCGGAGGCCAGAGGATGTCAAAACCCTCTGGAACTGTAGTTACAGATGGTTGTAAGCTACCACGTAGGTGCTGGGAATCGAACCTGGGCCTCCAGCTAGTGCTCTTAGCTACTGAGCCATCTCTCCAGACCCTAGAAGGTTGGTTGGCATACATCTGCCAGCATGCCACTTCTTCCTGCTACTCACCCCTTGACTTCTGATGGTCAAGCAAAGGAATTTGCATGGAGATAAAACAGGGAGGTTCCAAGGAGCTCTCTCTTCCAGCCCAGTAGGTACCAGGGAGGTGCTAACGAGCTCTCTCCTCAAGCCCAGTAGACTGTGACAAACCAGCATCTTCACTGCCTTTTTGCCTGGGCTAAGCATTGCTTCCTGTGTTCCTGAGATCAGCTGTTGCCCAATAGTTGAGTTTTCCATTCTAACAAGGGTGACTGCTTCGTGTCTGTGTGTAAAACAGTGAAAGAGCACATCTGAGCCTCCCATAGGCTCCTGCAAACAAAGGGGCTTTGATTTTAAGTTCAAAGTCTTACTCTCTTTGTTTCTGCCTCTTTAGGAGCATTCTGGAAGAGTTTTCCGACTCCAGTTTGATGAATTCCAGATTGTCAGTAGTTCACATGATGACACAATTCTCATCTGGGACTTCCTAAATGATCCAGCCACTCATGCTGAACCGCCCCGCTCCCCTTCTCGGACATACACCTACATCTCCAGATAAATAACGCGACACTGGCCTCATAATTGCCCAGGTATGAGAAGAAGCGTACAGGCAGCACTGTGTTGGCTGTGGGTGCTGTCACTCTCGGAGGGGTCTCATTCTCCGACTTTCCCCCAACCCTGTACACAGGAAAGCAGAGCTGACAGCCCAGTGAGCACCACTTTCACCAAGTAGCCAGCTGCAGTTCTAGAAGATTCTTCTTATATAGCAGTACTAATTGTAATCGTTCCTTCAGTACAATTTTTATGAAAGTAAGAGGACATCTGGGCCAGTTTGAAAACTAGTGAGCCCTAGCCTGTCATTTATAGCTCCTAGATCAAGACCTACAGGGAAGACCCTCTCCATCTAACTCTTCTAGCGTGACTGGAGACAGCTCTAGCTGTGTTATGCCACGGACGTCACACAGCTCTGCCTTGTTGGTCTCACTGGGAACAGAAAGTGGCTTTCTTGTCTCTACTCTCTGCTCGTCTACAGAAGAACACCTAGCTTGTTTGGTCAGCCCCAGCAGTTATCGTGAACTTGGTCCTTGCCACATCTCTAGCGCCTCTCAAAGGCAGGGAGGCCCAGACCGAGCACACCCATGTATGAGTGTGTTTACATCCACTGCCGTCACCGGTTCAGACATGTTGGGTTATTGGCTTTAGGAACTTAGCACAGCCTCTAGGGAGCATTGCCTCCTCGTCACTTCCTATTTCCCACACTTGCCTCCGTGGTTACCCCGGGTGCGCCTTTCATGTCACTCCTGCACCTGTCAGTCTTCCTTGGGGAGTGATCTGCCTCAGGGGCCCTCAGTTTCTCTGCTGTCATAGAGGACGCAGTTGCTCACCACTCCTCAGCTCAGTCACACTGGCCGTGTGCCTGTGACTTGTGGACTCACAGGCTGTCAGGCCCTGCTGAGGGAGGGAAATGAGCACAGGTCTACTCACCGGGCTGCATGAAGATAGTGTTGTGAAGTTCTTAGGACATCACTCACCAGAAGCCCTTTGTAAAGGTAACCATGGCTCACGCTTTTGTAGTCACCATGTACCGTGTCTGCTCTCTTTGCCAGTGTTTGGTTTTTTTCCAGTGTAAGAGCATTTTGCTGTTGGGGTGAAGGCCCCTTGGGTATTGACTGCTTGGCCTGGCTCATGCTAAACACCTATTTAGCCACAGAAATGCACCCCTAACCCTCACCGTTACCATCCTTCCTACCTTTGTTTATATCTGTTTCCTCCTTTCATGCCCTGAGAGCCTGGCTTGGTCTTTTTTGACTCATCTAGGCTCTCTTCTTAGGCTGTCTTCTGTGTCTCCGTGACAATAGCTCTCACGTCTCCATAGGTGACCCAAAGCTTTTCTCTCCAGGCTATATTCCCAGAGGCCATGTACCCCCTTGAAGGGACCAGAAGCACTGTCAGTGACCCCATGTCAGTGATCCTCAGGCTGAGCCCAGCCAGCTGCCCTCCAGGACTCACTTCTTGTAGGTGCAGCCTCCAGAGCTGCCCCTGCCTACTCTGCTGTTCCACAGATCAGGGACAAGCATGGCATTGCCCCGGCCACTGGTCACTCATCTTAGGACAGCAGGGTCCCTCTATACAGAACTCCAAGCCTTTCTCATTGACAGCCTCATGAACATTCTTTTTTTCTTAAAGTCAGTAAAAAGTACAAGGAAAAGGGGTACTGACTGTTGGCTGTGTGTTCTCACAGGACTCGTTAACGTTGCAGTATTTAACATGCCTGCCAAGACCAGGATGAACAACAACAATCAAACTCCCACCCGGATTCCTGGACGGACCAGCGAGGAGCAGGCCTTTGAGACTCCTGTTGGGACACAGCCGGTCAGCAGCCGACCAGGACGGTCTGCTCGGCACACCGGCTGCTTCAGTGCTGCTATCAGAAGATGTCTTTATCTTGTGTGAATGATTGGAACTTTCAAGCCTCCCTCCCCTCTCCTTCCCCCTTCCTCTGCACCTGTTTCTCTCCCATTGGGTTCCAGACAAAGATGACTTATAAATATATTTAGTGTTTTGCCAGAATCTCTCTTGCTTTGCCATTAAGCAGAAGAACTAGTTTCCCCATCTGGCCCACGTCTAGGGGACGGGGCTGCAGCTTCCAGGCAGAGACTGCCTGACCTCCTCCTGTTAACTGCAGGAGTGTCCAGCATCTGGCCAGAGCATTCCAGGCCACTGCGTGGGAGGAGACAGCTGCCTACACATCTTGGAGGGGAGAGAGAGGAACATACACACTGGAAGATCTGCACCTGCTGCCTCCCTCCATTGTCCGGGTGTCTGTCCCTCTCCCGTCCTCCCTACTCTATCTGAGCCTGAGAAGGTGTGTGAAGAGAGCCCCTCAGCTAGCATGAGGTGGGTCACCCAGACAGTGAGACACTCGGAAGAGCAACCTGGGGCAGCAGTGAATTTGTGACCTTGGCTCTGGTCACCGTTGCAGCTTTCTCTCCTTCCCTGTGCCTGGGGAGGGACACGAATGTCCTGAGCGCCATCAGTGCTTGTGTTTGCTCCAAACTCAGCAGTCTCCTTGGTTCCGTGGAGAGTGGAAAGGAGCTGCTGATTGCATTCCTCTCATTAACAATTAGATGTGGAATAAAAAGCATTGCGCTTCATCTTAAATCACTGGCGAGGCTAGGCCTGCAGAAAGGCCTGGGTCAGCCAGCACCAGGCACCGCCACACTCTGTACTATGGCTCACATTTGTCCCCTCAACCGAGCCGGAAAGCACCCAGGTGCCCGTGGCTGCCCACCATGAGCACAGTGTCTTAAAGAGATGGTCGGGAGAGAAGCTGATTCTCGGGTTAGGCCACTGAGCGTCACTGCCTCGCACTGCAGGTCCGTCCGTCCTTCCTTCTGCCTCTCCCAAGCCAAGTGCTTGCAGAAAGGCAAGGCTGCCAGAGGGGATCAGGGTGAAGCTTGGCACACAGGGTTTATTGATAAGCAAAAGCTGCCTTCTCTTCCTTCCTTTCCTTCTCCCAGCCTTATTTGCTGTCCACTCTCCCCAGCCAGAAACTGGCAGTCACTGAAGACACAAGCGACTGCACTTCCACAAGGGCAGAGCTAAGCTGGCCATGTGCAAAGCTGCACTGAGCCTCTGCCCGTAGGTTCCAGATGAGACGCTCATGGCCAAACCTGGGAGTACTTGAACTGAGAACCAACTTAGTTTCCCCACAGCTTACCTGGTCCTTCCAAGGGGTGACTCAGGCCACAGTGCAGCCTCAGCTTCACTTGGAAGCCAAGAAGTCGGGCTGTCATTGCTGTTCCTAACCATGCATTTAAGTTGAAAACCAACTGAACAAGCTGCTTAAAATAGAATGGGGGCCCGTCGTCCCAAGCTGTCATAGATAGACCACCTTTACCTGAGCAGGAAGTGTGTATGGGGGTGGGGAGGTGCGTCGCAACTGGCGTACAGATAGACCGCCTTTCCTTGAGCAGGAGAGGGAGAAGAAGGCATCTTTATTCTCTGGTTTGCAAGTTACCCCTTGCCCTTTGTGTCCCCTAGTGAACGCCATTCATTACTGCTGAGTCAGATCACATGTGCACGGATTGCCTTCCCTGTGTTAGCTGCAATCAAGAAATATTTCTTCACAGGCGTTTCTCCTTTCCCAGACAGCCACATGTTGTGGAGAGTGGTCGGGTTAGCCACACTGTGTTCCTTGTCTGTTACGTTGACTATTAATGGTGAAGGACTTTGCTGAAAAACAGGTCAGACATGGAGAGACCTAAGCTGCTTCAAGAAATGGTCTAATGGCCATAACGCTACTAGCCCTCCAGTTACATGCTGCTTTAAGGAGTAGGAGCAGGAGGATGTGCCTAGCCTGCGGAGGCCCTGGGTTCGATGCCCAGGATTAGGGGAGATGTGGGCACTATTGCAGACTCAGTGGTGCCAGGACTGTGCTCTTCTTCCCAGGTTCAGCTAAAAGTGTGCTGCTCCGAAGCCAGCTGGGAAGTGTGGCCGCCCATTGTGTCGGGCTCGGGGGTGGACCCTGCACATTCAAGCCCATAGCTTGGTTAAGCTTTTTCTCCAGATCATCCTCCCAACTGCTGATGGAAATGGGAACAAAGTTAAGTGGTCTGAGAAACCTGAATCACTCACATTTCTCAGCTCTGGGGGTCATTTGCCAGTTCATTGTAGAAGAAACAATCAGGTAAGGAGAAGTTCATTTCCAGAGAAGGTGAACCTCACTTACCGTCTCTGCATGATTTCAGTGGGAATTGATTATCACTGATCCCCAACTGGGCTAGAATAAATGTAAAGTTTGACCTTTTTAAAAAGAAAAGAGAAACAAAGAACATCTCAACACACTTAAAGGAATAGGAGGCAAGAAGCTGCAGGTGTCTGTGGCTCTGAGATGAGTGTCCCTGGGGTCAGTCTTGTTTTTTACTAAAGTCTTCTTTCCAATGTAAAGGCTGAAAGACCTTTCCTACTGACAGGCTGAAATCCTTAGGCAGATGAGTACGTGCACGGGTGCCTGCTGGAGAGTGTGGCCTCTCGGTCACGCTGACAGTGTCTGGACAAGGCCAACTCATGCCTTGCTGCTTGTGTGGTTGTGAGAGTGGTTGACTGTGCGTGGGTGCATGCGTGCGTGCCTGTGTGTGTGTGTGCGTGCCTGTGTGTGTGTGTGTGTGCGCGCGCGCTGCTGCTGTTGCTGCCGCTGCTGCTAGGATCGTCCTTTCCTTTGAAGTGCAGTTAGAAAGTGGGTGTGAATTATGGATGGAAAGCCTTTTACACTTGTCCCTTGGCTAAATTCTTTCTGATTTGTCCTAACTTTTGAGACAGAAACTGTTTGGAACTCTGTTGACAAGTAATAAAGTCTGGCTCTCGGTAGCTTGTTTGGAACTGAAAAGGACATTGAGGCCCCTAAATCATTCTGTAAGGAAAAACATGTTTTGTAACAATGCGAAGCTGCAGAGAAGGCCTCTGTGCCACACTGGCCTTTCATTGCCGGCTCCTGGTCTGAGTGGCTGGAGTTGATCTGCTTGTTTAGCAGTTGTCTAGAGTGCAGAATACTGAAAATGATTAGGCCATGGTGGTGTTCATTACCTTAGCGTCTTCCTTTTGAACTAAATAGTGATACCTTCCGGACCTGAGTCTGAAGCAGGTCCACTCAGAGTAGTGCAGGCCAGTAGGCTAGGCTTGCAAACATGTTCTGAAGCATCCAGGTCCTTTCAAGTGGAGATGAAGCACGCAGGTACCTTGTGACTGCACTCTGTGGTGATGACCAGTGTACAGTGGATCTTTGGTCCACACTAATCTCTACTCCCATTTGGTTACACTCAGCAGTTTTGACTGCACCAGAGACTTCTAATAGGGTCAGTCCTAGACTCACACACATGGCCTCTAGCAACATACAGCCTGCCTACCCACACTGAGCACAGTCTGTATGGGAGAGAGCTATCCCAGGAATAAAGGTGAGCTTTGTTCTGTCTTGAAGCTGTAATTCATGGGTGATGTCAGGATCCTAAAGCCACGGAGAGAAACCAAAGCAGCAGCACCATGGCCGCCTGCTTGCAGGTGGGATGGGCTACCCAGGACCCAGTGCTGGCAGCCCTGCCTCAAAACAGATTAAAAAAAAAAAAAAAAAAAAAGGGCCCAGTACGTGTGGTCTGAATTTCCTGGAGACAGTTGACTTCCCAGATACTCACTTTCTCAACAAACTCAATTATCTGACTTAACTTCTAAGTAGGGGGTGGGGACAATACGTGTTACCTCCCTTCCTAAGCCTTTCCCTTGGACATTTAAGGAAAGACCCACTAGGTTAGACCTCTGGTATCGAGGAAACTGATCCTTCCCAAAGCAGTGGTCCTTAAGCCCAGCAAACTGACTGAGGCGTTGAGTGAGTGCCAGCCTTGGGACAGACCTGGGGACAAGTGTGACATGGGGACAAGTGTGACATGGGGCAGGCCTGGGGACAAGTGTGACATGGGGCAGGCCTGGGGACAAGTGTGACATGGGGCAGGCCTGGGGACAAGTGTGACATGGGGCAGCCCTGGGGACAAGTGTGACATGGGGCAGGCCTGGGGACAAGTGTGACATGGGGCAGGCCTGGGGACAAGTGTGACATGGGGGTGGGTCTGGGGACAAGTGTGACATGGGGGTGGGTCTGGGGACAAGTGTGACATGGGGCAGGCCTGGGGACAAGTGTGACATGGGGCAGGCCTGGGGACAAGTGTGAGCCAAGGGGCTTTGCTTGTTTGCTTTTGTTTTCTCCAGTGCTGAGCGCTCTATTTTGTGATTGTGATATGGTGATGTGCAGTCCATGTACCAATATCTTCACAAGTTAGGATGATGGTAATAGTGTGTTTTGGTTTTTTTTTTAAATGTTTGGGGGAAAAGTAAATTATAAATACAAACTTAAAGCGCATTTTCTAAGTGTCTTTTCTCTTTGACCCAACATCCTAAGGATGGTTGAGCTTTCCAGCATACAGATCAAAGAAGTACACAGTAAACTTATTCCTTTCATGAGAAAACCAGATCAAGAGCCATTTATAGTGGCTCAGACCATTAGTACCAGCACCGGGGAGTCAGAGGCAAGTGGATCTCTTGAGTTCAAGGCCAATCTGGCTGACAGTTCCGGGCCCTGTCTCAAAAAAACAAACAAGTCCAGCCAGTTGTGCATGCTGTACTTGGGAGGTTGAAGCAAGAGATTTGTGACAAGATCCTACCTTAAAAAGATGGAAGGGGGGGCTGGGGATTTAGCTCAGTGGTAGAGCGCTTACCTAGGAAGCGCAAGGCCCTGGGTTCAGTCCCCAGCTCCGAAAAAAAGAACCAAAAAAAAAAAAAAGATGGAAGGAAAAAACCCTAAGATCAGGACTGACACAGAGAAACAGAGTCCTGGCATATAAGTCATTTTGTGCTGTGTCACGCTGGCCCAAAATGAGGTCTAAAGTGTAAGTTGCTCTTCGCCGTGGCACACCATACACACACCTTGAGTTTGAGCCGTCCTCAGCTGTGTCGGGTGGAGGCCACTCCTCTCTATCACTGTTCACTCATAAACCACTTAGGGATGACATATATCTATCCTTTCCCTTGGCTGTGGCTGGCTTGTCTTACCTAGATAGTTACTGTGGCTCCTAAGGTAGACTTGGTCTGTGGTCAATGTCACCAGCTTCCCCTGGAGCTTAGAGAATGGTAGTGTAAGGTCACCTGCCCTTGTTTAGGTAAAGATGCTCACAACCATGTCTTCTCCCTTAACAGGCAGCATCCCAGAGAGTCGTAGGGTCAGGGTGTCAGCAAACATCCCTCTCTTGCTACCAGCAGCTACTAGGTGAAGGCCTGAGCACTCTGGCTCCTGAGTCCAGGACAGAGACTGAGGCCGGGAGCCTAGACCTCAAGCCCAGTGTCAGACCCTGTCCCCAGGTGGAGCTACAGGGCCTGCTCCAAGCAACAGCCCTTTGGTGTCCCTTCTTAAGGCTAGGCAGTGGTCCCTCTTTAAACCTAAGACTGGGCAGCCATCAGCAATGACTAAGAAGAGACGTCGCTTCTTCCTGATTGGCTCTTGCCAATTAAGAGCATTTTATTAGGCTGCTAATTAAAGGCACTTCGTTAGCAGCAGGAGAGGCCGAGTGGGTGCCTGGTGAGATGGAGCTGAAGCCAGGAGAAATTGTTTTCCTCCCCGTGGAAGCAGAGCCTCTCAGAACCCTGTCAGTCCCCCAGCCTTTCCCGCTGCGCCTACCACGCCCCTTGCTTTCAATTAGTAGCTCTGAGGGGAGTGAGGTCATTACCAAGCCCAGGTCCAGAGCTCTCACCACAACCTCAGGCCACAGGAGGCCTTGAGGAGCCATCCAGGTCCCCAAGCACCTCCAAGGAAAGAAGCCAAGCAGCCCAAATGAAGGTGTCCCTTTACTCTCTGTGCCTCTAGCGAATGTCACGTGGTCCCCATGGCTGAGGCTGCCCCCAGTAGATGACAACAAAGTAAAGTCCCTCACCAAGAGGCCCATGTTGCATAAGGCATGACTTTTCTATCAAGAAAAAAACACACCCCCCCCAATAGCTTTGCAAGAGTACGGCCCCCATGGCCCTGAGTGACTTCAGGAGGAAGGGCTGCTGACTGCAGGAACTCCATGTGGTTCTTATTTCAAGTGCCGGGAATAGAACTCTGGGCTTTGCACATGTCAGGAAAGCGCTGTAGCACGGAGGGAGTCATGTGCATGAGCTGAGGTCACTGTGCACCTGAGGCATAGCCCCCTGCGTGGCCCCAACTAGGCTTCATTCAGGCTTCCCACCAGAGAGGAGGACTTGGCTGTGACCTAGCACATGGGGGCTGGCACGAGGGGCCATCAAGGACACCCCTCTCCAGAGCTCCCCTCACCCATTCACTTAACTGCAGAATTAGCACCAGCCTGGGCCGAGAGGGCAGATTTATGACTGGGCCCACCTCCCTCCATTTAACCCGAGGCCGGCCCAGGCTTCAGACACTAAATTAGATTTTTGACAATTAGAGAGACTAATGGGCACACAGCCATCCCCAGAGCCAGATATCCAGCAAGGCCATCTTATAATATCCACCACTGGTTAGTCACCCTCCCCCACTGTCCTGGTCATTCATGGGTGGCATCTCTCCTCTGAGCTCTCTTCTATCTGCACTCTGGAGGTGGTTACTAGCTTCCCTCCCTCTTCGAGCCCCTGGCCCAGTGCTGGTTGGCTCTGGTCCTTTGCTCTCTGCTGTCCTGTCCTGTCCTCCTTGTCCTTCAGTTTCCTCCTTGCCTTCAGATCGTCTTCCTCCATCACCTTCCCCCAGCCCATCCATCTGCAATCTGCCTACTACCTACAGCAGACTACAAGCCCCTTGAGGGCAGGGTCTGTGCCCTGACGGCATCCTAAATTTAGTTCAGCGCTCCACAGTGCTTGCTAAGCATCACCTGAGCTGCTGTGTCCTTCCCTTGAGCCCCTGGATCTCCATGATGTCCATGGTCTTACCCTTGGGACCTTGGACAGGCCCCATCCTTGTGGCCCCTGCCCTGGTTTGGGATGGCTCCCCTACCGCACTGGGTCCTCAGCTCTGGCCAGCCTTAAGCTGGGTGGTAATGAGATTGCAGTAAGTGGCGCTGGGGGGAGCTGCTCACACTTACTCAGGCAGACTCATAGCTCTGTCAGGCTGATTGGTCCTGAGTGGAGGCACAAACGGCCCCCCATGGACACGCTGAGATTGGTTATAAAATTACAAGCATTTGTCCTGCTGTCAGTGCCTCCCCTCCCTCCCCTCTGCCTGCCTGCCAGTTCCTGGCTCCCCACCCATCCTCTCTCCCTTGGGGCCAGTCCCCACACCCTAAAGAACTGGCCAGGGGCCACCACAGCATATAAGACTGAGGCCACCAACTCTTCATCAGTATGAACACAGCTCCAGCCTGTCTCAGGTGACCTGATCCTGTGCTCAAGGTTCCTAATCTCTGAGTGTGCATGGGACCCCTTAGAACCCTCAAAAGAAACGGTCTCAGTACACCTCCATGGGACAATCAATATCCTAGGCAGAAAGGAGGAGTGGGGGGTAGCAAGTGTGTGCTGTGTGGAAAGGAGGAAGCAGCAGAAGCCAGGCTGCTCTGAGGACCCCATCTCTCCTCTGCTCAGGAGGCCAGTCCCGACCTCAGCTTATGAAAAGTCAGCCTTCAGGAGACTCCCAAACCATACCACACACCCTGTTGTGGTCTCAGGAGTCTGGGCCAGAGCAAAGTCCAACATGGCCCAGCAGAGCCTTGCTGTGCTTCCCAGCGAGCAGTCAGTCTCCTAGCCTGGCCCCTGCATACAACTCCTTGGGCCTTGGCCAGAGCCCAGATACCCCTAGAATATATGCCCAGAAATTCTAGACAACCCTGGGGCTTCCTGTGGCCTCTGGTATCAGCAGGGCCTCACAATTGGGCTTCGGTAATGATCTTACTTCCCTCTTCTGATGACAATAAGGGCCCTTGTCCCTGGGACCCTGGCCTAAGATCTACTGACCAACCTTGATACTCCAATCCAGACCTTGGTCCTTGGCTGTACCCCCAGTTCGAGCCTCAGTCTATCTGGGTGTCCCAGGATTTCTGTAGTCAGCTTGGCTCCCCAGCTCCAAGGAAGAAGTTATGGGAGCAGCCTCTGGGTGCTTTCTCTGCCACTCATGCATTATCCTCCCAGAATGCATTTGCTGTAATTACATCCTTAATTAGGGTAGTGATGGTTCATTGTCCACCAACGACGATGGAGCAGGGCCTCCTGTAACCATCATCCCTGCCTAGGTCCACTCTCCTACTTAGAGGACGAGAAGGGGACCAGAGGGCTGATTGTCCTCTAAGTTCCAGCCCCGGAATAGGCTCAAGGTCTGATGTTCTCCTGGATCCCTATGAGTTCCCAAAAGGCTAGGGAGACCTAATACCTCCACCCAGGGTTCCTATAAAAGGCTGCAGATCTCCTACTGGCCACCAGATGTCTCCTTGGACCAACTGGCCAGGCGGTGCCTTCTCCAGACTGATGTCTCCACCCCAACAAGGTGCTATACCACCCTCCCCCAGACACAGCATAGTAGCCTCAAGATTCCTGGCTTGTTGGCTGGAACAAAGCTCCCCTGTGATTCACAGCCTTCTGCCTAAGGCAGGGTCCTCCACTGCCCCTACTCTCTCTCTCTCTCTCTCTCTCTCTCTCTCTCTCTCTCTCTCTCTCTCTCACACACACACACACACACACACACACACACACACTCACACACACACACAACACGGCCCACCCAGTCAGATTCCCCAGGCTCAAGGCTAAGGGTGGTAGATGTGGTCAGTGAGCAATCCAGTAATCAAGTGAGAGGGAACTGTACTCCTTACTTGTTTGGAGGCCCCACTGTGTTTGGGGGGCAAACACAAGTCCCCCAAAAGTCCAGGACGCTTGTAGGGTCACAAACTCAACTCTGGGTTAAACTCATAGCTTGGTATTTACTGAGCGCGTGACACTGGGGGAGTTCCCTGACCTCAGTTTTTTGCTTCTAAAATGGGGCTAAGAAGGGCACCCAACCACTACAGTCCAGGCCAACCATTAAAAAAAAAAAAAAAAAAAAATCACCCAGAGGCCTGGAATGGTAGCACATGCCTCTAGTCCCAGCACTTAGGAGACAGAGGCAGGTGGATCTCTGAGTTTGAGCCAGCCTGGGTTACATAGTTAAAAAATATAACAACAACAACAACAACAACAAATTAAGCACCCAGGGTTGTGTCCCTGGCAGAGAAAGATGTGGGTAGGTTAAGGCTCTGTGAGAAATCTCTCCCAACACAGCCAGGCTAACGGGCACCAGGAGCTGGTAGATGGACTGCAGGAATGACTCTGCCCTCACTGTGAGGAATGGGGAGGCCCAGGGCACAATGCAGAAGCTCCAGAGGACTGGCTAGCCTCTGTCAGAAACCAGTCCACAGCTCTGCCCTGCCTGTGCAGGTGGTCAGGCTGGAGGTAGGACAGACCATGGGGAGAAAGCAGGGCTCCCTGGCCTGATACCAAAGATGGGGCCTAGGCGGAAGGCAAGAGAGCTGGCCTTGGAGAGATGACTGCACCTCTACCACCCAATTCCAGTTCCAAGTCCAGTTTAAGTTCTAGATTCTTCTACCTTTCCTCTCCTGCCTCTCTCTTGCCAGGGTTGGGGCCCCCAGAACCCCTCTGCTCTCAGCAGGGCCCCTCTCAGGGTGAAGAGGAGGCCGGCTTGAGGGAAGAGCTACCTAGCGGTAAGTATGCACAACATTACATATGTATATTGGAGAGTAAATAACCCCAAAAAGTGCCTTGTAAATAGAGCCGAGTTTATCCTTTATTAATGAGGCACCGAGTGCCCCGCTGTTTTAGAGCAGCGAGACTTTCATAATATCAAAACCTAAATTACACTTGCGTCTCTCATCCCAGGGACGACAGGATGAGCAGAGCTGTGGCGGCTGGGGCTCCGCTTACAGAGTGAGTAAGCAGGAAGGAACCCCTCCCTTCTCCTGGGACTGGTTGGTACCTTCTGTCTAGAGAGAGGACGGGAATACACATGTGTACACATGTGCACACACACGTACATGCACACGCACACACACAAACACACATATGCACACGCCAGGCGCCAGAGAGCTCCACTGTCAGACCTCAAGGTGCAAAGAGGAATGTGTGGCTCCGCTGGCCCTTGTGCCCCCGTTGGATCTTGCAGGTCACTCCCAGGCTCTGGGGCTTGAGGAACAGGATTGGGCTCATGACACTTATATTCTGGGACCACAACACTCCCCATCGCTCAGATAGGGCTTATCAGTCTGGTGACACCCTGTCCTCACAAGCAGGTCTCCTGTGGTCATGGGTCAGGGGTGCTGCAGGTTGGCACAAGAGCACATGTAGTGTTTATAAGAACAACGTGGTAGATGACAAGGACAACTTAGCCCACTATAACCATGGTTCTCAACCTGTGGGTCGCGACCCCTCTGGGCTCACAGGACCTTTCAATAGGGGCTATAAATCAGAGGTCCTGCATATCAGATATTTACATTATGGTTCATAACGGTAGCAAAATTACAGTTAGGAAGAAGCAAAAAAAAATAATTGTATGGCTGTGGGGGCCTCACCACAACATGAGGAACTCTATTAAAGGGTCACAGCATTAGGAAGATCTAGAACCACTGTGCTAGGGGAATTGGCACCAGTACCTTCTGCACTGTCGTCTGAGCCCCAGCCCTTCCTGGCTTTCGGGTCAAGATCAAGCCAGTGAATGACATCAGCCATTCACAACATGCTTCCTTCCGGCACCCATCCTGGGGCAAGGAACCTGGGTTCCCTGGGTCACCCTATTCCCAAGGCCCCTGAGGTGGGGCAGGCCAGTGAGGCCAAGGTGGGCAGTGGGCGGGCGGGTGAGGTGTGGAAGGATTTACAAGCTGGCTGACCAGGCTTCTGGAGCTCTGGTGGGCGTCGTGTCGGATTTGTCCCATTATATGGACAGTTGAGTTTAATAGTCATTGTGTGATCACTCCGAGCCCGGCAAAACATGGCGGGGCAACACCCCCTCCACGCGAGCCGCCCGCTCCCCAGCCACACGGCCCATCCGTACAGTAAATTAAAAATATGAATCACTTCTCCCCACTGCCTCCCCAAACGCTCGTCTTGTCAGCCTCTACTCTGCCTTCATTTGTATTACCTTAATTTAATGTTAATTATGGTCTTCATTTACAAGGAACAAGCCAGCCCCGCTCTGCCAAGGGACCCTCCCCCTCCCCCTCTGCCCAGGAGGGAGAGGCCTAGGGAGAAAGGGAATTTGGGGGGCTGCAGAAGAAATAAGGATGGGAGTCAGAGAGAGGAGAGATGAGATCTGGGCCATCAGGGCCTGGTGGCCTTTCTGGGAGGGACTTGGGGGACCCCCACCTCCCCATATGCCCTGGTCTCTATCATGTATCCATTCTATAGCTACTTACTGAACACCTAATACGTGCCAGGCAACCAGAGACCAGTGAGATGAGGGAGGTGTCTGCCTAATAAGGGTCCCCTCTACCACCCCGAGGCAGAGGAACTAGAAAGCGGCATCAGGAAGATAGCCATTACAATTCCGGGAATGGGCTGGCACCTGACCCACCCAGAGGGCACAGAACACAACGGCTTCTCTTTCCCTCCGAGCTCCTCCCCTGGCTACCAGTAGCATCCTTTCACCAGTCAGCCTTGTACCACTTCCAAGAGGGAAGTTCTTTTGGCAGTCTTGACTGAGTCTTTCTAGCTACCGATCAGCCTAGGCTAAAAGCCTGAGTGGAGTCAGGAGAGGAAAGGTGACTCTCAGGTTGTTTCTGCGAGGTATGGAGGAAGGGACCCATTGTCCTGGCAACCACTACCGGTCTGTCCTGTCCTATGACCTCTCCTCAAGTCCTTGGGTCTGAGAATCCCAGCGGGCCTGAATGTGACATTTTGGGAACTGCTGGCAGCCACCTGCAGGTCAGTAGAGCCTGTGGGGGTGTCACACAAGTGCATAAAGGGAGCTGGCAGAAGCCACCTGCGCGCTGCCGCCCCCCTCCCCAAGGCTGGGAAAGGAGATCTGCAGCTGGGAACATCTGCCTGACAAGGCCCTTCTACACAGGCTGTTACAAAGCCATCTCTAAGGAGTTCTGGTCCACATACATACAGAGAGATACGTGTGCCCCCCACAGGGCTCATCGCCCCCCCCCAAGTCTCATGTGTTAATGTGTATATGCACGAACGCGTGTCCAGCAGGCCCATGTGCGTGTGCCCCCCTCCCTCCGTCAGCGGTGCTGATGACATTGGCAGAGGAAAGTGATGACAAATGCCCGTTATCAGCGAACGAGGCCGATGACAAATGGGCGGGCGCCCGAGCAGCCCCATTACGCTGTAATAACAGAAGATGGATGGCCTGGCGCCCCCCCCGCCCCACCCCCACCCACCCGCGCCGGTAACGGGAGCCGATCCGGCTCCGCCCGCCGGGGAGGGAGCCGCGCTGCGGCCGCCCGCTGCCAATCCCGGCCGGCGGAGACGCCCGAGCCCGGAGCCGGGAGACCACGCGGCCGCCCGCGGCGGAGGAACAAAGCAACGCGCTCAGCGGGCGCAGGGGCGCACGGGGCGTCCCGCCTGCCAGGACACGCAGCTGTGCACACACATGGCCTGCACACGCGCCAGCCGCCTGTGTCCTTGCACGATGCACCTGCGGTTCTTGTCCAGGCACAACCCCAACCTCGCAGGGCCAGGCACACAGGCGTCCTTTACTGCCTTGTATAGGCTTAGGTCTGCCACAGGGATCTGGGTGTGTGGCTACCAGCATAAATTCCTGCTTAGAGCCACTCGCACCCCTCTGATTGGTGCACATTCCTGCAGCTAGGAGTGGTGGTGATATACACCTGTACTACTAGCACTAGAGAAACTGAGGCAGAAGGCTGGAGAGTTCCAGGCAGCATACGCTTTAGCCAGACCCAGTCCAAACAAACAAACAAACAAACAACAACAACAAAACAAAAAACAAAAAACCGGCAAACAGTCTGTGATGGTCCGGTGCATGCATGAAGCCTTGGGTTTGAACTCCAGAACTGTATAAACCGGGTGCCGGCATGTGTCTCTAATCCCTGCACTTGGGAAATAAAGAAGGGAGGTCAGAGGTTCAAGGTCACCCTCAGCTACTTATCAAGTTCAAAGTCAGCCAGAAATACAGAAGAGACCCTATCTTAGAAGGGGGTTGGGGAGTGGGGGGGCACACTTATATCGCAGTGCGCATGTGTTCCTTGTATGACTGCACACGCACAGTACGGAAATCTGAACGCATCCAGCAGAGATGTGCGTGCCTGTACGCAGGCCTGGCACACGGCTCGGTGTACAGTAGTTCAAACACAAACACACGGGCAGAAGATGTCCACAGCCGCATCAACAAATATTAACTGAGCCCCCGCCATGCAGGTGTCAGCCGGCACTGGAGGAGCTCTGATGATGAATAGAGCACCATCCCAGTCATCTAAAACGCTAGGCGTGCTGGAGGGGCCAGACAAATGGCTGTGAGTGAATGTAGAAGTGATTTGTGCTTTGACCCAGCACGTCGTTTATTATGTGGGAAATCAAGAGCCTTCCTGGAGGAGACGGCCTGAAGGAGGGAATTTTTCTAGAGGAATTGAGTTCTGAGCAAAAGATAAAGAAACTGGGACATGTAGGGAGACACGGGGCTTGGAGTCCAGGCGAGTTGGTGTCAGCAACAAGAGGAAGGTTTTCCCAGGCTCTGTAGCAGGAAGCTGGAAGCTTTCAGGGGACAGGCTCAGGGGGACTGAAGAGAGTAGAGCATGGATGGGGAAGGCCAGCAGGATTCACTTCCCACAGGGCTTTGCATCCCCAAGCTTGCTGTCTGAGTTCCACTGTCTCCAACTCGACTCCCTATAACTTTTAAACAAGGAACCCTAGGTTTTTATGGACCTTGAATATTAGACCCGGAGCTGGGACCCTTTAGGTTTTCAGAATGAGGTAGCACAGAGCTTTGGAGGACGGTAAGTAGTGCCTGTGGCTTAGGAAAGGGGAAAGGCTGGAGGTGGAGAAAGGGATGAGTGGGGATGTAGGACCACTGCCTCTCGTGGCTCTGCCTTTGCTACTCCGAAGGAGTCCACCTCCCGTTCCATAGCTGTCCTTTATTTTCCCCTGTGTCTCCTGCTCCCCCAGCACGGGGCATCCACGTGGTCTTGGTCCACTGACTGAATCTGTAAATGCATCAATAGAGTCCACCTGTGTCACAGACACTGTCTGGCACCCTCGGGCACGAGGCCACTCCCACTGCCCTGTACTGAAAAGGCAGTTCTGTCACATGGGCTTAATCTGGAAGCAGAATGTTCTTGTCTCTGTGGCTGTCTCTTCTTTGGAGTCAAAGCTGACAATAGTTAAGGGGAAGTTAGCAGGGGAAGAACCAGGACCCTGGGGTGGAGGGATAGGGAGATTACAGTTTCAAGCATTGGGTCAGATTGCAGGTCCCAGAATCTCCTCGGCTGCCCACTCAGTGAGGGCTCTTCAAGTCTTCGCGCACAGAATGAGGCAGGAGGTAGAAAAGCCCACACTGGCACCTAGGTTCTGCCCTTGACTGCCGTCCGAGAGGCAGGAACTCAAGGCAAACAACTGGATTGTTTAAACCTCCGCCCAGGGCTCCAAAATAAACTGGGAACCGGGGCATCTCAAACAGAGCTGAAGAAATTGGCAGGTTCAAGAAAAGGAGGCACTGGTCCATTCTCCAGATAATGCAGGCAGGAGTTTAGATGCCCAGCCACTCCAGTTCTCATGCAAACAGGACTCCTGGGCAAATGAAGTGTCTGGAAAACAGAGGGATCCTGGTAGCTGATGAGGAAAGGAGAGAGTGGACACAGAGAAATGGCCAGAAGAAAAGAGACAGGGAGAAGCCGGGGCCAGCTGACTACTGCACCGCCTTCCTCCCTACTCCTCCCCAAGGCTCCCTTCCGTGCCTGGGAGCAATTCCAAATGCCATCTTTACTTTCCCAGAAACAGATTTCCTCCTAGGATCCACACAAGTGGCCCTCACCTTCGTATGACCCACGTGGAGCCTCTGTTGTATGTATGTGCAGGTCCCACATCCGCTCCTACTTCAGCTGGTGTAACCACAGACCTGTCAAGATCTTGGCCTTGGAGAGCCTCCCACCCTTGCAAGGAGACTTCAGTAATGGACACCAAGCCGAGGATGGGAGGGGGTGAAGGAGGAGGGGGTGGAAGGGATGGGCCTTGGCCCTCTCTCACTTCACTTTTTCTGTAGCGTTATTGACCCGTCATTAGTTATCCGTCCAAGGTCGCCAGGCCTGGCCCAGCCATAAATCACCGCCACTGGGGCTGGGGGTGGGGGACCAGAGAAGCGAAGGAGACAGTGCTGAGCGCAACCCAGAAGGGTCGCAGCAGACACCCGTCAGGCTCCTGGGCACTCGCCCCAGCCCTTGTGACCCTCCTTCTCGGCTCTTCCCCGGGCTGCCCCGCGTGCCTGTCCCTCGGCCACTCTCTCCGTCCATGTCCATCTCTTTCACCGCCGAGCTGCGTCTAGATAGGCTGCACCAAGAAAAAGGTGACCAGATTGTTCTCGGTCATTTTCCTCATAGCTCTTCCAGGTTATAACTCCCATCAACAAGAACAGAAATCCTGAAGGGGAAACTGAGGCACAAAGTCTTGGCCCGAGATGAGAGATGAGTTTGAGAAGGAGTCTCACCCGATTCTCACCTCGGTCACCTCAGTCCCTCCCTACTCCAGGCCGGTGCTGCAAGGGTCTCTCCGCCCTCGGAAAGGAGTGGATCCGCGTCCGCACCCGGCGCCTCCTCTCGAGGAGCAGGACACTTTCCCCAGTGCCGGGGTCCTAAGAGGAGCGTGGCTGGCCCTCCTCTCAAGAGCTAGCCCGGCTTAGCCGCGGACCTCTTCGCCGGTCCTCGCGCGCCCTCTGCCGGCGTCTCTCGGGAAGCACGCTCGCCGTCCGGTAAGGATGAGGGCAGCATGGAGCTCTGGCATACCCCTGCTTTTGGAACACTCCTCGCACCAAGATTCCAGAAAATTCCTAAGTCTGTTCAAGACTGGAGGGAGCGAGGACAATAAAGCTGAACTTGAGGCAGCCCAGGCTCGGAGCATATGGGTCAGTCATCCTTCACCTGCCGCCTCCCTAGAGATCTTGGCAGGCAGGTAGGTCTTCCGGTTAGGCGGGCCAGGGGATCCTGAGACTCCAGAGCCTTGATTCTCCAAGACAGTGGAGTGGGGCTGCAGTCTTTAGCCTATGGGTGGGGAGCTGAGGTGTTCCCTATAGAGAGGAGGGGACAGTACAAGGCTTCAGGGTTCTCTTTCTGGAGTCACCTTCTGAGAGTCCCCATAAGGGAGCTCGAGAGGGCGCGGCTCAGACATGATTCCTTCCCAATTTGGTGTCTGACTGGTAGGCAGGGTGAGCTGACCAAATTCAGATTTCCTGATCAAACTGAACAAAAAGTATTCCAAACAATGTCAAGACAAGGTCAAAGGAATGGGACAGAATCCATCAGAGGCCATGAGGAGCTAGGAGTTAGGGGAAGAAGTGTCCCAGGCCAGAACTCCGAAATCCCTGTCTAGGTAAGCAGGCATGTACTGCAACTGTGAGGGGAAGGACGGGTGTTTGCCAGTATGCCTGCTCAACGCTGGCAGGCCCCGGAGTTGCCTTCACCCAGTTTCATCATGATGGTGTACACAAGTGAGCATTCTCTCTCAGAACAGGAAGCTACTGAGCCAGACCCCGGGGTTGAGCCAGGCTTGTGGGGTCATCCTGTAAAAGCCCACATTCAGGAAGCTGAGTTGACTTCTGAGTTCGCAGACAGCTAGGGATACCAGAGTGAAACCCTGTCTCAGAGCCAAACTGAACCCTGGTTTCAGGGCAGTCAGCATCAGCGTCAGCAACTCTCTCTGCAGATCTGAGGGAAGAGAGGAAGGGGAGGAGACAGAAGGCTCAGAGCTGTGCAGAGTGGAGCAAGGCAATTAGCTGGGAGAAGTCGCGATCTGAGTGATGTCTATCTCTGACACATGTTGCATGATGTGGGACAAGAAAAAGAACCTCTTTGGGACTTTTTTTTCTTAAGATTTATTTTTTAAATTCTATGTATGTGCGCATGTTTGTGTACGGGTGTGTAACGATGAGTGCAAATGCCTGCAGAGGCGGAAGCTTTGAATCCCTGGGGACCAGGGTTCTAGGTAATTGTGTGCTGCCTGATGTGGGTGCTGGGAATTGAACTCAGGCACACATGCTCTTGACCCCTGAACCATCTTTTTTTTTTTTAAGACTTATTTATTTTATGTATGTGAATACACTGTAGCTGTCCGCAGACATACCAGAAGAGGGCATCAGATCCCATTACAGATGGTTGTGAGCCACCATGTGGTTGCTGGGAATTGAACTCAGGACCTCTGGAAGAGCAGTCAGTGCTCCTAACCGCTGAGCCATCTGTCCAGCTCCCTAAACCATCTTTCTAGCCCAGGACTCAGATTCTCCATTTGCAAAATGGAAATAGGAACCTAGCTGGAGATTGCATGTCCACATGTGGGACTGAGCAAAGTAGGGCTTGGTGAAACTGCTCAAAGAAACCCGGTGTGTGGTGCAGGTAACTCAGGGCCCTTCCCCAAGCCTCCTTTTATAACGTGCACAGTATTAACTGGTCTTTTCAGCTTTCTAACAAGTCCCAGGGGACTCAAAACCCTCTTTTCTTGGTATCCAGGTCCTGTAAATAAATTTTTGAGATACCATTTTGGAAAGGAGAGCCGCACTTTGTTGGGAAGGTTGGGACACAATCGGACTGCTCTGCAGCTCATGGCCATGCTGGGAGTCTCTGCAGGAGCTGACTGCCCTTGGGGCGGGGGCTGTTAGCTAGTGCTCACAGTGACTCAGTCCAGGTTCCAGGCTTCACAAAGGCACAGGTCACGCACTGAAGTGCTTACAAGCATTTGATCCCATGAAAAACAGAGGAGACCAAAGCATCTGGAAACTGGGGGCATTGGGGCAATTATTGCCCTGGGAAGTCGGGGGCAGGGATATATTAAGAGTCCCCACCCCACCTCCAACCCCCAGCTTCAACATCGCAGGAGCTTCCTAAGACCCTGTGGTCTGGGCTTTGTGTATCTCCTCTAACCACTCCACTGTACACGTTCACACGTAGCCCCTTCCAACAGCCATGGGTGCAGGGCAGAAACTCAGGCCAGGTCAGCTGAGTTGGACAGCTAGGGTCCCACAGGCTGAGTTGCGAGCACTGGTTAGCTTGGGACCGCAGTAAGGCTCAAGTGAAAAAGTCCTTGCATGCTCATGTTTGTGGCTGGCGGGATCCACTCCTGATGGTTGTGGGACTGTTTCTTGCATTAGCATCACTGCTCCTTGAGGCCCCCAGAGGTCCTGCTCAGACCTCAGATCTCTCGTCCAGCCCTTCCACCTGCCACCAACCACAGACAGCTCTGGGATTGTTTGGTTAGATAATGTCCCCTTTGTCACATAATAAAACATAACCCCAGGGGCTAGAGAGATGGTGAGCACTTAAGAGCACTGGTTACTCTTCCAGGGGATCCAGGTTCAAGTCCCAACACCCACGCGGCAGTTCACAAATGCACATAAAAAATAAAGTCATTTAAAAGCACATTGACCTCAGAGCTCACACCCTACAGCAGAATGTTCTGCCCATTCTCAAAAGGCAAGGTCCCTAGGGTACGTCCCCACCACTCCCACCTCTCAGGTATACGGAACACACTTCTAGTTCCAGCCCTCCTGATCTATGCAGGGGCACTGGACCAATCACCGTTCATGTCTGATCTTCAGTTTTCCTCCCTTGTAAATGAGGCTGGAGGAACCTGAGAGACCTCATGTCTTATAGAACAGGATTTGAGCAGTTGAGGGAATTGGGATCCTTTAGACTGGAGCCTCCACCAAGGGAGGTGCAGGATGGGGTACCTCCTAGCAACACACAGAATCCGCACAGCAGCCCTAACTGAAGCTGAGCGGGAGCTGCCACAGCCTGGTAGCCCAGCCCAGCCCAGCCCAGCCCAGCCCAGCCCAGCCCAGCCCAGCCCAGCACAGCACAGCACAGCACAGCACAGCACAGCACAGCACAGCCCATCAGCCCAGCCCAGCACAGCACAGCCCAGAACAGCCCAGCACAGCACAGCACAGCACAGCACAGCCCAGCACAGCACAGCACAGCACAGCCCAGTTCAGAACAGCACAGCACAGCACAGCACAGCACAGCACAGCACAGCACAGCCCAGTTCAGAACAGCACAGCACAGCACAGCACAGCCCATCAGCCCAGCACAGCACAGCCCAGTTCAGCACAGCACAGCACAGCACAGCACAGCACAGCACAGCCCAGCACAGCACAGCACAGCACAGCCCAGTTCAGCACAGCACAGCCCAGCATAGCCCAGCACAGCCCAGCACAGCCCAGCACAGCACAGCCCAGTTCAGCACAGCACAGCACAGCACAGCACAGCACAGCACAGCACAGCACAGCCCAGTTCAGCACAGCACAGCACAGCACAGCACAGCACAGCACAGCACAGCACAGCACAGCACAGCCCAGTTCAGCACAGCACAGCACAGCACAGCACAGCACAGCCCAGTTCAGCACAGCACAGCACAGCACAGCACAGCACAGCACAGCACAGCACAGTCCAACACAGCACAGCCCAGCACAGCCCAGCACAGCCCAGCACAGCCCAGCACAGCACAGGCCAGTTCAGCACAGCACAGCACAGCACAGCACAGCCCAGCCCAGCACAGCCTAGCACAGCCCAACACAGCCCAACACAGCCCAGCCCAGCAGAGCACAGCCCATCAGCCCAGCACAGCCCAGCCCAGCAGAGCACAGCCCATCAGCCCAGCAGAGCACAGCCCAGCCCAGCACAGCCTAGCCCAGCACAGCCCAGCACAACCCAACACAGCCCAGCCCAGCAGAGCACAGCCCATCAGCCCAGCCCAGCACAGCACAGCCCAGAACAGCCCAGCACAGCCCAGCACAGCAGAGCACAGCACATCAGCCCAGCTCAGCCCAGTTCAGAACAGCACAGCCCAGCCCAGCCCAGCAGAGCACAGCCCATCAGCCCAGCTCAGCACAGCACAGCACAGCCCATCAGCCCAGCACAGCACAGCACAGCCCAGAACAGCCCAGCCCAGCACAGCACAGCACAGCACAGCACAGCCCAGCACAGCACAGCACAGCCCAGAACAGCCCAGCACAGCCCAGTTCAGAACAGCACAGCACAGCTCAGCACAGCCCATCAGCCCAGCACAGCCCAGCACAGCACAGCCCAGTTCAGCACAGCACAGCACAGCCCAGCACAGCACAGCACAGCCCAGCACAGCCCAGCACAGCACAGCCCAGTTCAGCACAGCACAGCACAGCACAGCACAGCCCAGCACAGCCTAGCCCAGCCCAACACAGCCCAGCCCAGCAGAGCACAGCCCATCAGCCCAGCACAGCCCAGCCCAGCAGAGCACAGCCCATCAGCCCAGCAGAGCACAGCCCATCAGCCCAGCAGAGCACAGCCCAGCCCAGCACAGCCTAGCCCAGCACAGCCCAGCACAACCCAACACAGCCCAGCCCAGCAGAGCACAGCCCATCAGCCCAGCACAGCACAGCACAGCCCAGAACAGCCCAGCACAGCCCAGCACAGCCCAGCACAGCAGAGCACAGCACATCAGCCCAGCTCAGCCCAGTTCAGAACAGCACAGCACAGCCCAGCCCAGCAGAGCACAGCCCATCAGCCCAGCTCAGCACAGCACAGCACAGCACAGCACAGCACAGCTCAGCACAGCACAGCACAGCACAGCACAGCACAGCTCAGCACAGCACAGCACAGCACAGCACAGCACAGCTCAGCACAGCACAGCACAGCACAGCACAGCACAGCACAGCACAGCACAGCACAGCACAGCTCAGCACAACACAGCACAGCACAGCTCAGCACAGCACAGCACAGCACAGCACAGCACAGCACAGCACAGCACAGCACAGCACAGCACAGCACAGGTGGCAGTGTGCTGGTTCCAGCCACTCTGCTAATTGTGCTGAGAAAGAGTATGGGACTCACAGGAACCCTCAGACCATCATGGGTCCCTCCTGGCAAGATGGCTCATCTCTAGCCAAGGGAGTACAGTGAGACAAGGATCTGTGGGTGACCCACCCTGTGTTTCAGTCTCACCTCTCAGCTCCCTGCAGGTTCCAGTCCCACCTTCTCAGCTTACCCCGTCTGCCCCTGTGTGGCTCAGCCTCCAGGTCTCTAGCAGTCTTCCTGTCCTTGTACCTCAGCCCTGGCTGGGCATTTGTAGTTAATGTCAGCTTCCTGAGGCCTGTGAGCAACTATCAATCTTGGGAGCCCCCCCCCCAAGGGGCACACCCCCATCTTTCTCCCAGGTTCCCTCCTGCTCTCCCCGAGGGCCAGTTTCAATGCAGTACACAAGCTCCACTTTGGGGGTCATCTCCCATCAAGGCAGAGGGGCTAGAAGGGGACCCTCCCAACTCCATCCAAGCGCGGGAGCCGGGTAAGAGGTGGGGAAATGAATATTAATTTATCATGATTAGGCAAATCCGGCAGGGAGAGCCGATTCAGGCAGAGGAGGCTAAAAAGATGAATTTCAGCAATAAAATTAAATAAGGACGGACGGGCGGCCCCTCCTCCCTCCCGCTTTGCTGATCTCTCTCTTTCTTACAATTTATGAGGCCAATTATGAAGATGGGGTTGGAAGTTCCTGGAACTTCACTAAATGCAAACGGCGGTCCCTGCTGTTCCCATCAAATTAATTAACCGCGCGCTATTGATGGCCGCTCAAGGCTGACGCAAGCGGTCCGCCCTGCGGCTTCCTCCATGGACACATGGACCCAGAGCTCCGAGTCCAGCCAGGACTCTCCTGCTTTCCTAATTCCTGACCAGCACCCACACCTTCCAGCCCACGCACCTGCCTGAGCCCTTGGTGACATGGGGCCTGTACCCAGAGGCTGGCTAGAGACACTGGTACTTATACCACAGCTGCAGGGCCCAGAAATGTGTGGCAGGCACACAAACAAGAGACCACATGGTCAGTCAAACACCGCACATACCCAGGGAACCTGCACTCATACAGTGATGGCTGAGCCGAGGCTCCTGGAACGGGCGAGTAAGGGCACTGTCTGAGGCTTCAGACTTATTCTGTCAGGGCCAGGCCTGGGCCTAGCTGGTTCCACATAGAGACGCCACAACCACTGGAGAAGGGGTAGTTTATCAATTCAGTTCATCTTCGGTGGTGTTCTCAGAGTCCTCCCAACAATCCACCGTCCCTTGTGGCATCTCCTTGTTTTGGGGCCCAGGGCCTTCCTCAGGGAGCCTCTTCCATGGGGAACAGAGCTAAGATGGAAATACCAGGCACATGAGACCCGGTCCAAAGTCTCAGACTACTTTTTTCTTGAGGCCTTACCTAGGGGTGCTCCCCAGTTCCAGAGCTTGGAAGCAGGGCTGCCCAGTGAGTCGGGGATTCTGGGAAACTGGCTGGCTGGTTCTGACAGGAGGGCAGAGTGGACACAGGACCACACTGGAGCCACCACCTCTAGGTTTAGGCAGCTGCTTTCTGTTTGCAGCCCGGAACCACAGTTGTAGCTTCCTCCCAGCTCCCTCTCAGAAAACAGGGATATGCCCCTCCCCTCCCCTGCCATGAAGAGGGGAAGCGAGGCTATGGTTTCCAAGTTGTACCCTTTGGTTCTGGCAAGAGGGGTTTCATTCCTACCAAAGAGGCAGAAATCCCATGATTCTGGAGAACCCAGGCACAACAGACCCTGCCCACCCTGGCGTGCCCCTCCAGGTGTGGGCTGTGGATGCCTGGCATATAACCGGACCTGCGCCATTACTCTAACAGCCAGAGCCCCAGCACAAGTTTGGTTCATGGTAAGGTTATGGCCATGATCCACATTGTCACCCTAGGTCCTGGGTAAACACAAGGTTACTGTCTAGCAGGGCTGGGTCATAGCCACCCTAGGCTTGTGTCCTAGGCACAAAGTGTCAAAGAGCAGCTGAAGTGAAGAGAGGCCCACGGCAGCCCAAAAGAGGGCTGGGGCCTCCCTTTTCCACAGCGACAAGTCATCGGTCTCCTGACTCATGGCAGGGCCCACTCACCCATGTAGAGTGAGAGACCAGGAGGCCTACAGTACTGGTGCACCACTGTTGTAGGAAAAAATTGTAGACTTGGAGGCTTAAAAGAACCAGTAGCTAAAGTGGGCAGTGGTGGTGCACACCTTTAATTCCAGCACTCAGGAGGCAGAGGCAAGTGGATCTCTGAGCTTGAGGTTAGCCTGGTCTACAGAACCAGTTCTGGGATAGCCAACAACAAAGCCCAAACAAACAAAAAGGAGCCACTCTATGCAGAAAAGAAAGTCTGCAGGAAGATTGGCACCCCACGGAAGTGTTGGGTTCTTAGACATGGCAACTTCTCAGTTTGGTAAGGACTATGAGGAGCTTTCCCCAGCACAGACTCACTCCAGTGTGGTCCTCCCGCTTTGCTGTTAGCGATATGGGCTTGAGATGGAGGTCTGATCTCAAGAACTGTTTTATTCTCTTTGAGGTGCTTTGAACTTCCTACATAGTCCAGGCTAACCCAGAACTTATGACTTTTCCTGCTTTCTGAGTATCTGCAATTATAGGTGTGTGCCGCTGCCCAGATAGAGGCCAGGATTGAGATCAAGGAAGCAAAAGCCAACTCTGGGATTCTACAGAAACACACACACACCCTTCTATACACACACACACACACATACACACACACACACACACATGCACGCACACATGCACGCGCGCGCACACACACACACACCCTTTTATAGACACACACAGACATACACACCCTTCTACATACACAGAAACACAGACACACACACCCTTCTACACACAGACACACACACACTCCTTTCATACTCTGTAGACTAAAGTTAGCATCTGGGATTAAGCTTGACTCCTGTTCTACCTCACCATCTCCCAGTAGGGTCCTGGGGTCTCTCCAGGAAGCCTTCTGATTCTGGGTCCATCGATTTTTAAACCTCCTTCCAGATAGATCCCCACCTCTGCCTGCTCTCCCTGTCCTGCAATGCCCAACTCAGAAGCATGCTGTACACTGCGGACTCACTCCCATCTGGGCCACCAATCAAACTGTGGAACCAGATCTCCCCAACCCCAGCATCTTCCTATGACTGGTTCCTAAGGTCTCGTGACCCCTCTTACATGGTCATCTCCTTACCAATTCCCCCCTCCTCTTCAGGTAACTCCCAAATTCCCATTACTATCCCCGGTGTTGTCTCTGTTTCCTACAAGTGTGTCACCTTTGCTCATGTCCCACATGAGTCCCATCTTCGGGCCACAGGGAGGACCGAGAGGGGACCTCTGTGTCTGACTCTGATTCTCTTACCCTGAACCCCAGACCCCATTTTGGGTTCAGGATCTGACTCGGCCAGGCCTGGCTAGAAGGTAGTTAGTGGGTTTCTGACAATGAGCCCCTCCCCATCTTGGTCCTGCAGGAATGGAGGACAACAGGTGAGGTCAGCACAGCTCACAGACAGCAGGCAAGTTGAATGTCAGAAGCACTTTATTAGGCTCCAGGGCCCTTAGAAGCCACTCTCACAGAGTCTGGGCAGGCCACCCCCAGCAGCTCCAGCTGCACAGGAAGTGGGCGGGTGAGAGAATCCACATAGCTTTCTCTACCGTGAAGGCCCGAAGAAGATGCTGGGCCCACAGCTGCCTCCCTCTCTTCCTGCAGCCTCTCCTGACCCCCTATGTCTACATCAGTCTTGGGGTGGAAAGGGAAGCTCAGGCCTTCAGTACAGGAAACCAGGCCTGCAGTACAGGAAACCAGCTTGAAACCAGCCACCTGCTGTGCTTGAACAGGGAGCAGAGGGGAGCAGAGGGGACCGCAGCGTGATCCTGTCCAGGAGAGAGCTGGCAGGCTCACAATCAGACTGGCTCTTTCCTACAGGCCCTAGAGCTCCTAGCTTGGCTCAGTAAGGGCAAGTGGTGACGGACAGAGTGAGGCAAAGCTAAGAGGGTGGCAGATGAGGCAGTTAGTTCATCCAACGTGGCTTCCCTTGCCCAAACCCTACGTCACCAGTCCCGTTCAGCCGGTTCTCGGTAGGGCAGGCCTAAGAGCTTGAAGACGTCCTTCTCTGTGGGGGTGGGCAGCACTTGTCCAGCCCCGACCTTGACACCTTGGCTGTTCCGGACCACAGCAGCACTAAGGGCATGCTCTGACAGGCTCATGCCCTTGGTCTTGGCCAGAGCTCTCATGGACCGGTTGAAGTGGGCAGAGCCGGTGAAGTAGAGCAGGGCACAGGCAAACTCACTGTAGGGCACCACGATGATGTCCAGTCGCCGGTGGCGCTGCCCGGCCCCTGGGAGCCGGCACACACCCAGGTATTTCTGCTGCTGGCCATTCTCCTCCTGGCTCACCAAGTCATCTGTGAGGAACCCTGGTCAATACAAGGGTGTCTAGTAGGGCAAGGAGCCAGGCCTGATTGTCCTACCCTCTCAGACATCCTTTACTCCCAGCGTACCCTGCTTATTTGTGTGTTGAGCTGAGTGACCCCGCCCCTCTGGGCCCAATTCCTCTTCTGTGGAATGTGGACAGTACACTGGGTGAGACCTCCACCTACAGGGATGTTAGGCATCTGTTTTATTGTCTTTGGCCCCAGGAGGGGTCGAGTCTTGCAAAGCCCTTCCCCCACAGCATGTCTCAAATTGAGAACTTGGAGGTGACAACCTGAGGTGGCTGCCCACTTGTAGCCTGCTCACCCAAAGACAGAGCGGATACCTTGCTGCCGAAGGCTGTCGAGGAGTGGGCTGAAGATGCCCTGGTGGGACCGGCCGTCGGGGTGAGTAATAAGTACATCTACATCCCCACAGGTCACCTTCCCTCGACGGAAAGAGCCACAGGCCACACACAGCAGCCCAGGGTTGAAGGCCTGGGCTGATACTCGGACCTGGGGAAGAGCAAGGAGTGAAAGGCTGTGGGCCCCTCCCAGGACAGCACACGGCCTTTGTCCCAGCCCTATCCCCAGGATTCATACCAAGCTGAGGGGATGTACCGGGGGCCTGTGGAGGCCTGAGGACAATGGTTCTACCTCAGCAGAAGGCCTCTGTATAAGAGAAATAACACTCCTTGGGTTCTGGCCCCAGCCCTTATCCAGTGGCGAGGCCTGTGAAACTCCACCAATATACAGACAGCTGGAGCAGCCTATGAATCTGGATCTGACGGCAGTGTGTGGGAGCTCAGGGTTAAAGCCTGAGGCAGGGGGCTGGCAGAGAGCCTCCAACCCGGCTGGGAGAGAATGAAGCACGAAATACCACTGCATCTGAGGGAAGGGGAGGACAGGAGCTGCCCACACAGTTATAGGAGGGCTGAGGCTGGCCCGTTAGCGAAGGGTCTGAGAGCCCTAAAAGACTGAAGAGTAAGCCCCCACTGGACGGACAGATGCTGTATCGGCCTTCTGTATGTAGATGTACCCCGCCCCCACTGTGCAACATTGAAGTTTCAGGGGCCCTGGATGCTCATGGACAGGACACCTCAATTCCCCTGACAAGTAGTTCTGCTAATGCCTTCAATCCCTTCTTGGGCTTCCAGGAGAATGGGAAGAGACTGCCTAGATGAGAAATCCCAAAGAATCCCCATAGCTGGAGCCATACCTGTGGGCAGGCTGCAGTGGGGAAGCTGGTCTGTTTTGATGGGCTAGGAGCTGTCGTCTGACTAGGGCATGCTCTGTGCCCGGACACATAGCTGAGTGCAGTGTCCGCATTGGAACCGCTGTGGTTCTCTCCCAAGACAGCACATGGCCTTTGTCCCAGTTCTATCCTCAAGATTCATACTAAGCTGAGGGGACGCACCCAGGGCACTGCAGAGCAAGCCAGTAGAGGCCTAAGGACGCGGGCTCTGCCTCAGCGGATAGGTCTATCCATCCAGCACTGGTTCCTTAGCTCCATCTACGGGAGCTGGTGAGGCTTATTCTTCCTCCTTTAGGTCTCTCAGATCCTTCTGCTAACAAGCTGATCCATCTAACACCCACTGAGACCCTTGCCCACACACCAGCTGATCAAACAACAGACATCTGGTATACCCTGTCTCTCTCGACTCAACACTGCACATGAACTTAAAGATGTAGCCCCTAGCTCTAAGCTGAACCTTTAACTTGGTCAAACCTTATTTCTCTGCCAACTAGATTTTTTTTTTTTTATTTCCTTTCTGTAATGCTGAGGATGGAAGCAGGGCCTTGGGCATGCTCAGCAGTGCTCCCTCTGAACCCCATATCTGAGCCTCGAGGCTGTGCTTGCCCCATGCTAGGCTACCAGTGCCCAGTGCTCGTGCTCTCTGACCTTGAGACCATAGGACTGGCATTGCAGTGCCTACCCCACCTGGGGTTCCCTGGGCCTACAGCTCTGGTACACACCTCTTAACTCCCACTACCTGTGGGATTGCCCAGCTAGGGCTCGGGAGCTGTACCTACCATCTGCTCAATTTCTGCAGCCTCCTCCCTGGGCATGCGGTCCAGGAAGTCATCATAGTGCTTCAAGCCAATGGCCTGCTGAGCGGTCAGGGAGGCCAGGCCTCGGATATCTTCTAGGCTTCGGAAGCCCTGGAGAAAAGCAGCCAGAAAGGAGGCTATGAGGACCCAGGACTAATAAACAGGCCAGAAGGCACAGGTATCTGTCATAGCAGCCGTCAGGAAGACATAAGGCAGGACCGACCAGGTATAGCCTCTATTCAATGGGACATGTCATGATCTGGGGATGCTGGTCCCTCACTCCTTGGTCTAAAATGGATCTGAGCTTCACTCTTACTAACTCCCAAGATCATCCTTGGCCTGGCCAAGCGTGAGAGCCACTGTTCCAGACATGGAGCCCCGAGCCTCGGCTCCTTAGATTGCTGAAGCCAGGCAGATCAAGGCCAGGCAGGGCTACACAGTGAGATACTGTCTCAAACAAAAACGAAAAAACAAACAAACACAACAACAGAAGGTCCCTTGCTGGTACGTGGGACTCTACAGGGAGTGTGGGTGCATAGTTATGATATGGTGGTTGTAGTGGTGTCATTTTCTCTACATCTTTTTGTGGTTATTCTTTTATCTTTTCTTTTGGGGACAGAGTTACTCTGCAGAGCACTAACTGGTCTGGAACTCACAGATTGCTGCCTGTGAGGAATGTGTTTATAGTTTCTGTCCACAGGTCAAGGACACTAAGCCACATTCCTGTTCTGGGGACGGGATGGGGACCAGAGGGGGACCAGTGTGAGCTCTGCTGTCCTTGAAGTTGGATTTCACTCCCATGAGGACCCAGGGTGGGAAAACAGAGGGACCCAGGCTCTGGCAGGTGAACAGGAAGGGGTGAGGGCAGAGGCTTTGTAACAGCAAGACTCAAGAGGCAGACGGGCTGGTATGACCTGATGGTACCACATCTGGGCAGTCTTCGTCCCGGCTCCCCAGATGTTGGAGAAGAGCTCTAAGACAGGCACGCTGTCGCTGATGTGGTCCAGCTTCCGCAGATGCCCACTCTCCAGGATCTCCATGACCTTCTCTGCCATTCGCCTGCCAACTCCTGGGATGCTACAGGCCTCCTATCGGGGAAGAGACACAGAGGAGGATGAGGAAGAGGCAGGGACAAGACAGCCAGAAGGGGGATTGCCTCCTTCAGCAGAATATCTGCCCGGCAGCCAGCCCAGCAACCATATGCTTGTCCTTTGCTTCCCAGAGACCAGCAATGAGAAGTAGAGAAAATGGCCAGGCCTGCCTTAAGTCCCAGAACCCCTGGAGGCAGAGGCAGAAGCACAGGCAGCAATCTGTGAGTTTCAGACCAGTTAGGGCTCTGCAGAGAGACTCTGTCCCCAAAAGAAAAGATAAAAGAATAACCACAAAAAGATGTAGAGAAAATGACAGTGCTCAGTGTCACCACCACAACCACCATATCACAACTATGCACCCACACTCCCTGCGGGCTCCCTGAGCTGTACTGCCTGCAGTGTGTGTATGTGGGGGGTGGTGCTCACTGCACTGCACTGCCTTACGGGGCTCACTGAACCACACTGTCTGCAGGGGTCTTGGTGGGGGTCACTGCACTGTATTGTGTGACTGGGGGTTCATTACACCATACTGCCTGGGGGGAGGTGGCGCTCACTGCAGTGCACTGCCAGACTGGGGGCTCACTGCACTGCCTGACTGGGGGCTCACTGCACTTCACTGCCTGACTGGGTGCTCACTGCACTGCCTGACTGGGGACTCACTGCACTGCCTGACTGGGGGCTCACTGCACTGCCTGACTGGGGGCTCACTGCACTGCACTGCCTGACTGGGGGCTCACTGCACTGCACTGCCTGACTGGGTGCTCACTGCACTGCCTGACTGGGTGCTCACTGCACTGCACTGCCTGACTGGGTGCTCACTGCACTGCACTGCCTGACTGGGTGCTCACTGCACTGCCTGACTGGGGACTCACTGCACTGCCTGACTGGGGGCTCACTGCACTGCACTGCACTGCCTGACTGGGGGCTCACTGCACTGCCTGACTGGGGACTCACTGCACCGTGCTGCCTGAGGGCTTACTGTATGTCATTCTGTGCTAGTGGGACCATCTTCCAACCTTACAAAGCCACTGGGAATGGCTTACAGTTAATTCCTTTCAAGTGACTGGAAAACTGACAGAGTAACTTGTCTAGAGTCCACAATCAACGGGTAACATATGAATCACCATGCCTGGCTTTAAACTACCATATAAGAATACAGAAGTAGAGGAAACAGTGTAATAAACCCCTAAGCACCCACTTTCTAGTCCTAACAATTTTGCTGGTCTGTTTTCTATTATCTTGGTTTGTTTTTGTTTTTGTTTTTTTCTTTTATCAGTTTGTCTCTGTGTGTAAATCCCAGCCATTATATAATCCTAACCACGAAATTTGATGCCCATTGGTGACTACAGTTAATCACTAGTTAATCACTAGCCACTACTGAGTAAAGAGGAAACCTCTTCCCCAACCCCCAAGTACCTGGTAGGAACTGACAGGCTTGTGGAAGCTCTTGAGGGCGTTGATGGCCTTGGCATAGCCCAGAGCCCTCCACTTGTCTCCCTGGACATTGTAGGCTTTAGCCAGCACTTCGAGCTTCTCTGTGATGTGCAGGTTGTAATTAGTTGCCTTCTGGCTTGAGGGCTGTGCACAGACCCACTTACCCAGAGCTTCTGGGGCTGGGTCAGGCCCACCATCTTCCCCAGGGGGAGTGGGGTAGTGCCCACTGATCAAGGCTTGCAGATCTGCTGAGCTAACCTGGGGCCCTTCCCCATCACTGGCTTCATCCTCTGAGCTGAGCTGCGAACAGAAGAACACAATAAATCTGGGCCCTCCTCAGAAGAGAGAGTTGTCTGGTGGGTAGGTGTCTCCTGCTTTGACTGGAGGAAAAGGTTCCAAGGGGCTCCTCTAGAACCCAGCCCTGGGCTTCCCCGTGGTATATGGCAGACATAACTTGGTGAACGCAGGACTGATAAGTGTTGGGAAGAGACAGACAGGTGCACAATCAAGAGATACCTAGAATTTTCTGTATAAAATCCAGGCCCTTCCGTTTCTGTGATCAGCACCCTGAGTTGGAAGGCTCCTCACCTGGGTTTGGGTTTTTGGTGGCTTTTCTGCCTTTGGGGGAGGAGATACAGCTCTGGTACAAGGAGGGGAAAGAGAGAGCGTTGTCCTGGGTAGAACCCCCTGAGTGCCAGGAGCAGAAGCATCTTGGCCTGACTTGCTGGGCTGTGGTTCATTCAAGGACCTAGAGGGCAGGGGGAGGTCACAGGCAGTTAGAATATCAAACATCTCACCTGCCTCTGTCCCCAGTCTTCCTCTACACTGAAACCTTGGTATGTCCAACTTAAAAAGTAGGAGTTGTTTTTTTAATAACTCAATGGAAACTCAAATGTTATTATCAACAAACACCTGAGAAAGGCTAAGGGCAGCCGACCTCTTAGGGCTGGAAAGGCTGAATCCGTCCGTGTCTGTCAGCTTTTTCTCCTGTAGACACAAGCTCAGCCAGGCTGACTTCACCAGCTGAGCACCAGGGGGCAGCTGGGGCAGTCTGAGGAGCCGGAGAGCCCGTTCATAGTCCATGCCTTCATCCACCACAATGTGAGTGACTCCTGGGGCCTGGGCAGAGCACACCTGGCCACCATGCTGGATAATCTGCTTCTCAAAGAGTTCAGCCCGGGCTCGCCCAATGCCAGTGGGCATAATGTGGGCCCTCAGGGAGCTCAGCCATCCTGGGAAGAGGATACGCAAATGCTATTACCATTATATATTATTATTATTATTATCATTATTATTATTATTATTATTGCACTATTATTTGAGACAGGGTCTCATGTAGCCTAGGCTAGCTCAAACTCACTACGTTGCAGAGGATAACCTTGAGTTTCTGATTCATTCTGCCTCTCCAAGTGCTGGAATTACAGGTTGTACGTCAGTGAGTTGAGAAAGTTTTAGATATAACGAATTGTTTGAAGTCACCTCCCTTCATTTTCCTGCCATCCAGTGAACAAAATGCCTTCAAGGAATTCTACCACAAACATACAGCAAACTTCCTTTTTTGTTGTTTTGTTTTGCTTTTCAAGTTTGAAGGCAGCCTGGTCTATAGAGCCAGAGTGCCAGGACAGCCAGGACTACACAGAGAAACCCTGCCTCGGAAAAACAAAAAAACAAACAAAAACAAAATCAAAGGACAAAGTGCCGGCTGAATGTGGTGCCGCACACCTGTAAGCCTCGCACTTGGCAGTGTCAAGACAGGAGGATCGGGGCTTAAGGTGATTGTCAGCAAGGTCAAGGTTACATTGAGACTCTAAACAAGAGAAAAGGACAGAAACCGAAACTGATACAAGGTATGTACAAAGAGATCTTGGCCCCTCACAGGTAAGGCCATTCCTGCTATCTGATTCTGACTGAAAACAGGAAGGCTGAGAATTCCAGTATATGAGGTCTGGGGGCGGACGGGCTCACCTCTAGCATCTCCTGCCTCCCTTTTGGGAATCTTTGCAAGTGCGTTTGATGATGGATCTGCATGAATTTTCTTTCGCTTGGGAAATGCCTTCAGGATGCCCTGGGGGTCCATTGAAGTGCGCTGGATCTGGACCTTTCTGTTTAAGGACAGATGTCATACAGAAAGCCAAGAGCCACCCCTTGACTATTTTGGCATAGAGATGGGACTTGGGGGTACAGACTCCTTTCTCCGAAGTCTCGGAAACCCCAGTTAAACTTAAGTGATTTAATACGAGCGCCACACACACCAGTCTTTCAACCTTAATAGTACTAGGGAAGCCATAGAAAGTCTGGGATTATTGCGGGGATGGGGGTGGGGGGTGGGAGTGGGAGTTGACGGAAGAGAAACAACATTAAGTGGGGGAGGGATACAGCGCAGAATCCGCCTGTGCTTCCGCTCCCAAGGGGCTTTTCCAAAATGATAACGGGCTAGGAATGGGGACTACATCTTTAGGAGGGTCTTCATCTCCCCCAATGAATTGAAGTCTAAAGGACATGTCACATAAAGCTTACATCATCTTTCTCTAGCCTCAATGTACATTAGCAGAAGAAAACCTGGGGAGTGCTGTGTGCGCTGTGCACCTGCCCCTGTCGCAGCCTCCTCGCGCGGGTCTGAGCCCCGCAGCTGCAGGGAGGTGGAGGGCAGCCACAGCAGCTGGAGGGTGCCCTCACAGCTGGAGGTGGGCAAGACCGGAGCAGATGTGCCACTCACTGCACGAGCAGCTGGCACGAACCGGGGACTCCCAGCTGGGGCCAGAAGAGAGCTGGTGCTGGGTCCCTCAAAGCTCTAGGAGCATCCCCACTCCACCCGGCCCCAGGACCGGTCCAAAGTAGGCCAGAATCTCCCGGCAAAGAGAAATAAACTCACCATGGGAGCCAATGAAAACGGATTGGGGGAGGAGGAGGATTGAAAAAGGGGGAAAAAAAAAATCTGTTCCCAGAATACTTCCCGGGTCATCCGGAAGTGATCATCGGTCGGGTAGTTGCCATGGCAGTGGCCAGGCGCGTTGCTGGGCGGAGGGAAGATGGCGGTGACTAGCTGGCTGGAGATTTTGCGGTCGGCCGAGAAGACGGCACTGCTGCAGGATGGTAACTCGAGCCCCCTCGTTCTTCACCCCTAGGGCGGGCTCTATGAGTCCGCTCGCCCAGGGAGGGCCTCAGCCTCAGCCTGGGTGGGCAGAGGTGGAAATGTCGCAGCAGCCATCAGCCATGCTTGCTTCCTGCTTTTGCAGAGGAAATAGGCCCAGGGAAATGACCCGAGTGGAACCCAAGTCTTTGGTCACCCACCTCAAGAGTTCTTTATACCATCCCATCCCCGCTGAGACTTTTGTTGGTATTTGTTCCCAATAATTTCATTGTACATTCATCATCGTTCCTCAGGGCTGTACCACAAGGAAACTGAAATTCAGGAAGGTTTTAGACCAAACCCAGGTTTTGCAGATAATCAGGTATAGTTCATGACCTGGAACCCCATGCACCTCAGTTTGGGGGTCCTATTGATGGCAGCCTAGTGGCATAGAAAGGAGAGGCACCAGGGTTTTAGGTCAACTGTACTATTCATTTACCATGGCCTCTTAAATTGTTAGGACCCCATTTTCTTCTATTATAAAATGAAGTGGGTGGGCTGCTACCGTTGTTTCTAAGGTCCTTTCCAACTGTGCTTTGTTTATGATGTGGATTTCACATTGTTCCTTGATCTTTAGGGGAGATAGAACGAGGGCTACGGTCTAAATGACTAGGAACAGGAGTTTGATATGTCAGCTTTTCCAGCAACTGGCCAGTTTAAGTCCCCTGTGCCCCAGAGGTCTTTCACGGACCCACTTGGCAGCCAGGATGACTTGGGTCTGAATTCCTGAGTCTTTAAAGCTAACAGCTAGGGACTTAACATCCACAGGCAGATGCCTAAAGTTTATGGAAATTAAAGTCAGTTTCATTTGCTCCTACCTACAACATTTAGGGAGCCCATTACCGTAATGTACCAAATTCTGTGCCAGGCAGATAGAAAACAACCAACCAGCCAACCATGGTTTATGGTCTCCTGGACCATCGAATGATCAAGAAAAAAATACGTAATCAATTTGTGTTAAATAGAGGTTGGAATCTTAGAAAGGCAAAGAAAGCCCATGCTTGCCATCTCTGCACTTGGGGAGTTGAGGCAGGAAACTAGTTTAAAAGGAAGACAGACAGACAGGATTGAGATAGTATGTGAAGTGCTAAGAAAGCATGGAGGTGAAAATAATTTTCTCCTTGGATAATCACCAAACAGGAGAGGTGATATTTCCAGCCCCTAAGGAATTTTTAATAGTTACCTGGTAAGTGGAGGTGAAGGAGTGACCACGTGCGGAGGAATGGATCACACGTAGAGGCAAAGGAGTGTGAGAGAGTACAGCAGAATGTTAGGTATGAAAGCAGTCACCATTCAGGCTCTGCCTGCACGGCGTCCCGTGCCAGAGGAAGGGAAAGCAGGCTCTAACAGGAAACGGAAGGAAATGGAGAGGTGCAGACCGATGGGGGCGAGTTGCAATCTCACGGTATGCAGCTTTGGGACACACTTTACAAGATAGTGGTCGTTTTCTTTTATTTTGAGACAGGGCCTCACTGTGTAGTCTTGGCTGGTCTAACATGTGCTCTGTAGACCAGGCTAGCCTTGAAGTCACTCCAGCCTCTGCCTCACTAGTGTTAAGATAAAAGCCATGTGCCATCATGTCTGACCCAGTTTTTGTTTTTATTGTGGTTAAAAAAATATATATCTACACACACATATATACACACACACACACTCATACACACAACATAAAACATACTGTCATAACCATTTTTTAAAAATTTACTTATTATATATAAGTACATTGTAGCTGTCTTCAGACACACCAAGAGAGGGCATCAGATCTCATTATAGATGGTTGTGAGCCACCATGTGGTTGCTGGGAATTGAACTCAGGACCTCTGGAAGAGCAGTCAGTGCTCCTAACAACTGAGCCATCTCTCCAGCCCTGTCATAACCATTTTTAAAGTGCAGTTAGGGGTCACTAAGGACGGTCCCGCTGTTTGCACCTGTCACCAACATCCAGCTCCAAAAGTTTTTGTTCTCAAAACCAATGCTCTGCACCCAGAAAACACAACTCCACACCCCTCTTCCCCAGCTCCCAGCTACTTTGTGTTTCAGTTAAATCGATTAATCCAGGAGCATCATGTAAATGGAATCAAATATTTAACTACTTCACAAAGCAAAAGGTTTTCAGAGTTCATTGATATCGACATGTGTGTCAGAATTTCCTTTTTAATTTTTTGTGTGCTTATGTGGGGGCCAGAGGTCAGCTTAGGGTGCCTCTCCTCACAACTTCCCAATGATGGATTTTACTTTAACATTAATTTGTGTGTGTGTGTGTGTGTGTGTGTATGCACGCACGTGCATGTGTGTGCACACACCTGCCATAGCATATATGTGGAGATCAGAGGACAGCTTGTAGGAATTGATTCTTTCCCTCCACCATGTGAGTCCTGGGATCCATCAGGTTACCAGGCTTAGTGACAGCCTCTTTTACCAGGTCTTGCTGGGCTTCACCTTGTTGTGAGAAAAGGTCTCTCACTGACCTTAGGTTTACTGATGAGACTGGGCTGGCCGTTCAGTGACGAGCCCCAGAGTGATCCTCTTGTCTCCACCTCCCGAGTCATGGGATTATAATCCCACATCCCTGCCCCAGACCATGTATATGACCACGTGGGATCAAGCAGGTCCTCAAACATGAATGACAGGCTCTCTGCTGACCGCGCCATCCCCCGACATCACCCTTCTGTTTTCAAGCTATCCCACTGTGTGTGTGCTCTCCCATGGTGTTCATTTGGTACTTGGATAGCTCCCGACCTTTGATCTTTGTGAACATGAATGTGCAAAGTGCATATAAAGTCTGCTTCGGTTGGTTGCTCTTGGTCACACGGCAGTGATGGGGCAGGTATGGTGTATTTGTGTGTGATGCTTTTGTAAGTGTGCAGGAGCACACGCCCATGTATAGGCACACAAAGGCCTTAGCAGGGTGTCACGTGTGTGAAGGCCGGGCTTTTGCTTTAATCTTCTGTGACTCTGCCTAGGGCAGCCTCTCCCTGGAGCAGCAGTTCAGTTTTGGCTCTGGGGACCTGCCTGTCTCTGCCCTCCAGTGCTGGGGTTTCAGGCGTGCACTGCCACACCTATTTATGTAGGGTGCTAGGATTCACACTCAGTTCCTCATGCCTACAGAGCAATCAGTCTTATCTGTGAAGGAGATTATTAAGGGGACTGAGACCTGGGGCCTGCCAAGAGGCCTTGCAAATTTGAGGTAAGTTGCCTGAGGTACCGATTAGCAATGTCTCTGGGGAACTGTGTCCCAGAGGAGTGTTACACTGGAGAAAGCCCCCTTAGGGCTCTTTTTTTTTTTTTTTTTTTTTTTTTTTGGTTCTTTTTTTCGGAACTGGGGACCGAACCCAGAGCCTTGCGCTTCCTAGGTAAGCGCTCTACCACTGAGTTAAATCCCCAACCCCTCCCCTTAGGGTTCTTATTCTGAAGTTTGATACAGGGTACACGTCCACTGGCTCTAAAGACCCTTCGTCTGTATTCCTGAGGAGGCTACCTGTATCTATTCACCTGCCTGTAAGAAGAAGAGATTACACAGCCCTGCCCTTGAACAAGTGCTTGTGGGCTAGGAGACTCCCTTGAGTTCCCTTATCTTTAGTGGATGGTACAGTAATGTTTTTTTCATTCTTGTGGTGAGCACTTGAGTTCCTGTTATAACCAGGTACAGTGGCTGATCTTGGGAAACCATGGATACCACCCACCCCCATCCAAGAGAAGACAAGCAATAAATAGCCAAAGACTCACACAAGAGACATAAAAATCACAAACCAAGTGTGTGTCCGGAAGAAAATTCATGATGATGGTATCTCGGGCTTTGTGCCAGGAATGACCTAGAGATCTGTAGACGAAGGCTGAGGGACAGTGTGGCTGGGAGGAAGTGGCTGACTGTCGGGAGACCCAGCTCACGTCAGAGCTGAAGCCCTGGTTGTAGAAGTACAGAGAGCATGACATAAGTCTCAGATGCTCGTAGCACTGTCCTGGGGGGTAGATGCTCTACTGTGAGCTAGACTCCAACCTGAGGGGGCACAGAAGAAGAAGCACTCACTCTGCTGTGGTAGCTGCAAGGAATAGGTGATGGTGACTTCCCAGTGGAGGTGACATTTGAACTGGGTTTTGAAGAATGAGCAAAGTCCCACAGTTTGGGAAGAAGCTTGGCTTTGTTGGTGGTGTAAGCAGCAAACACGGTCAGGAAAAGGATGGGCGCCATTCAGCTTCTGGTAGACATTCTGGGGGCTGTCGCTCTTGCGGGGCGCAGTGTATGGGGGTGGGGTGGGCAGACATCTCAGTCTGCAGGGGCCAAGACAAAGGACGACTTGAGGTAAGGTGCTTTTCTCTGTGTGTGCAGGGAAGAGGATGGTGCACTATTTGTTCCCAGACGGGAAGGAAATGGCGGAAGAATATGATGAGAAGACCAGTGAACTCCTTGGTAAGTGTGGGGCTCCGGGGGGCAGGTGGGATCTCAGCATGAAGCTAGCATGGTAGGGCGATAGAGGTTCTTGGGGACAAGACTGTCCCTGAGAACAGCGTAAACATCACAAGTGGAGTGCAGTTCTTTACCTGGTTTAGCCTGTTCCCACCTCCAGATACACGAGAAGGCCAGGGGGCCTCTCAGTCAGGACCAGCGTTATAGAAACAACCGGAAAAGCGCATCGTGCAGGAGGCCGTGTTGAAGGGTGGGCAGTGAAGCGAGGCTTGCACTTCAAGCTTCTTGCTTGCTTGTTCTTTTGCTTCCTGAAGCCACACCAAAAGGGCAAGCATCAGAGGTGGCAGCTTCTGACCTTACCTCCTAGACGACACCAGGACACTGTATTAAATATGACCCTCATCTTGAAGAATGACGAGGACCGGGTCGGGGTGGCGGGTTTGCGGTGCCATTGTTTTTGTTCCTGCAGGTTCGCCCTCCTTCAGAACAGGCTCATAAATAGGAGGTCCAGCTCGGATTTCAGGGGATTATTTGATTTGCCAGTTCTGTTCCCAAGTACAAACAGCAGCCGTAACTGACTTCCCAGCTCTGTGACCCAGGGCCTAAAGCTGTCCACCATGAGAGCTGGTCTCTTTATTAAGTTGCACCTGAAATGCTAAGACCAATGATGGCATCACGGGCTGGGATATTTTCCTGTCTTTATTCTTGACTTTCATTTCTTCCTGGGTCTGATCGACAGGTAGGATTGGTGAGGGAATTTCTTTTCCCCTTTTCCTGACAGCTCATAAATGTCTCCAACTGACAACATGGGTTATACTGGTTTGCATATTCTCTCAGTCTGCAGTCCTAAACTGCGTGCCCCGCGCATGCTCTGTTGCAGTGAACGTGTTGATCCCTACTTATTATGAGCTGCTTGGGCTCCAGTCCCAATTGGTTTAGTCTGGCGCTATTAAAAATCTTGATGTGTTTAGCATATGACACTGATTCGTTGGAAACCAATACAGTAGTAATATCCTCACAATGCATTGTAATTTATAGTGCTCCCGGGGGGGTGACAGCCTTGGAATGCCTGACAGGGGAGAACTTATGAAAGCAGGGGTCACGTGAGCTAGCCACCACCGTCACCCACCCATCCAGCCACAGCTCCTGCCCAGACCCGCACATCACTCCTTTTTTTTCTACACAGCAAATAAAGCAGGAGCGCTGCAGAGGCTATAAAAGCACACGGACAAACCTAGCCTTTGCCGTGCTTGGGAGGGATATTAAAACGAAGAACAAGGCTGTTGGCTCTGCCGTCCCACATCACCTTCAATTCTGGTGGTGGCAGGTTGAGCTAGACCTTCAAAGTTCCTTTTATTTAGCAGCAAGAATGGAGGACGGTCGTGGTTCACCGTTTGGCTGCTTTACCTGATAATGACATTTGCACATTAACTGGGCATCATTCCAGGGCTTTACATGGATTACTTCCTGTGACATCTTCATTAGAGCCCCACAACACAGGCACTGCTGTCCCCATTTCACAGTTGAGGGAAGGTGAGTGCCATGTAGAAAATTCCCAAGCCCGGCCGGCCTGGAGCTTGGCTCCCACTGTGGTTTGCTTTCTCTCCTCAAGATGTGGCTCTCCTCTCAGCCTGGGGCTCATTGTGCATCCCTGGCAGGGCCAGCCCTCCTATATGAGCCTCTCAGAGCGAGGTCAAAGTGTGTGCCGACAAGCCCAGCTCTCAGACCTCGTTCCTACGTTTCATCTCCCCCAGCGTCCACTCAGCTACCTTGCAAAATACTCTCCAATATTAGTTTGTATTCGTTTGTTTCTTTTCTTTGTTTTTGAGATAGAATCTCTATGCACTGCCTAGGCTGGCCTCAAACTCGTGGACTCAAGTGGTCCTCTGGCCTTGTTTCCCAAATAGCTGGGGCTGCAGGCACATGCTACCAGGCCTGGTTATTAATGTATAAGTATAATCTCCGGGCCGGAACTAGCTTTGTGCTTGTGCATATTATGAAGTAAAAAATGGATATGGTTTTTGTGGTAGTAAGCGAAATGGTTTCCATTTTTTTCCCCAGCTAATATACAAATTTGATAATTAGTCAAACAGGTTTTCTGTTAGAAAAAAAAGCTCAGAAAGTAATTTACAGAGGAGGACTTGCCAGTAGGTGTGCATCTGTCTGGGACAAAGTTCCTCCAGTCAGTGTTAATAAGCACGTTAGTGTCATCTTACCCTCTCGGGGCTGTTCATTCCCACCCCCCACAATGAACGCTGTATGTATTCATAGAGGAAAGAGCTGAAGGGCCTTGTAACAATGATCGGAACATCAAACCAACCCCCAGAAGAACACAGCACGTCCAGGGGGCCGAGGCTGAAGGGCAGACCGTCCCCCAGCGATTACATTTGGATTACCTCTTAATCTGCTTTGGTATTTGACCGACAGCCTAACCACCACAGGCCGCATTTGGAGGATATTGAGCACTTTCATCCCCAGGCACTTGAGCGGCTTTATAAATGACCCACTCGATTCCCTTCAGCCTCCTCAGGGATGGGCCACGGCAGCTGTTTAATAGCCACATAGCAATGTTGCAGTGTTTTAGGGCAGAAAAGAAGAATCCCGCATCCAGTTTCAGCTGCAGGGAGCATTTAGCAAAGGGGAATGTAATTATCCGAGTTGGAAGTGGGCCAGGCCTTGGAGCTTTGGGGAAAGAGGCCTTTAGGACCTCCACTTTCCAGCCCACCTGAAAGACGGGGCTGCTTTCAGCGGTCTGGGGCATCAGCCTGCTTCCTGCTGACTTGGGAAAAGGCCCCCAGGCCTTGCCTCCTTCATCCATTCTCCCGTCAGACCCCTTACAGGGTCATTGAGTCTCCTTTGCAAAGGCTGGTCCTGACAGCCCAGAGGAGAGGATGGCGTCCCAGGGAATGCCTTGCACATACCAGTTTGGGTTTTACGTGTAATCAAGTCAGGATGACAGCAGGTGGAGCAGTCCGCTGTTGCCGCAGGAGCTGTCCTTGAGTACAGGAACAAAGGCAGGACCAGAAAGCCCAAGACTGTGTTTGCACGTGCGCATGCACATGCATGCCTGCACACATGGGAAAAGGAAGGACTTCAGAATCTTTCAGTAGGTCTTGGCCCTTGAAAGATTGGAAAGGGAAACTTACATTACATTCTTAGAGGAATATAATCCCCAGGGTATTTTACAAAAAGTGAAGTGGCCAAGAGCACCTAGCTCCCTCCCCTTACCCCGAGCAGCATTGGAGGTGAGAGAAGACAGCCACAGGTCTGTGCTTTTTCCTTCTCGGGCATGTTTCTGAGGAAGACTGAGTTGGCCTTCCTTAAAGAGGAGGACCAGGTGGAGAGTCCTGCAGTGACCTCGACTCTGGGGTCCATACTGGTGATGTCCCCAGGGCAGTGAGCCCATGATTACAGGGCATCTTGCTTTTCTAGCCCAGGCCTATAAAATTTACCATATTGCCCCTTCAGTTAACCAACCCAGCCTTTAAATATAGAAACAGAAGCCAGGCATAGTGATGCTTATTTTTAATCCCAGCACCAGGAGGCAGAGACAAAAAATCTCTGGGAATTTGAGGCTAGCCTTGTCTAAATAGCATGTTCTGAGACAACCAAGACTACATAGCGACTCTGTCTCAAAGAAAAAAACAAGAGAAGACAGAGCAGTGCTTGAAGAGCCTTTCAGAAGGTCACATTTGCTTATAACACTCAGAGACTGGATTCTGGGTTTGTGGTAATAAGACCCAAATTATCTTTGTCTGTTTTAAGACAGGATTTTGTTACCTAGCCCAGGATAGCCTATAGCCTCCATCCTACCAGCCTAAGTGTATGTGAGTCACACTGTGATCAGTAGACCTGAATCTTAACTGTCACTTTCGCAAGTAGATCTCACTGTTCCTCAGTAATTCTACTCTGTCCCCTGGTGATAGAGGTGAAGTGGGCAGGTGAGGAAGAAATGCCTTCTCTTCAATAAACAAACAAATAAAAATAGAGCTATTAGACTAGGCGTGTCCTAAGTGACTGCCTCCTTAGGTCCGTGATGACTGCTCTACCACAGGGCGATGCCAGGATGACACGGGTACTTGTCTGAGTGGTCTCAGCCAGGTGGTGGCAGGAGGCGGAGGCTGAGGCGGGGGCAGGCAAATCTGAGTTCACAGCCTGCCTGGTGTACACAGTGAGTTCTAGGACTGTCAGGACTGGTAAGACCCTATCTTAAAAACACCAAATGGTGCTTGGATGGATGTGCCCTGCCATCCCTGTGAGGTGTCCCCTTGCTGCTATCGGCATGTCTGGGGGGAAGCACTTCCCCGCCTTGACTTTTCTATATGTAGCTGTTGTTGGGTGTCCCTGGCTCTTTTCCTTCTGAGTGCTGAGGGCACGCCTATGGTCTCATGCATGCTAGGCACGGGCTCTACACTAGGTTCCATCCCAGTCTGACAGGCGCTCTACACATGGTTTGAGGATCCAGGGGTGGTCTTTGCTCTGGTAGGGAGTAGGTTCCATCCCTTGTCGTAGTCAGCTGCCTGCCGTTAGGAGGTGTCTCACTTGTCTGTAACTGTGACAGGTACCCCAGAGACTGACTTCCGGTTGACTGAGGTATTACAGCGCTAGGCTTCCATACACCCCAGCCCACAGCCCATTCACTTAAGGAAGTATTTGTGGGTGTAAGAAGTTGCTCAGAAAGCATATTTCCAAGTTTTACTCTTCCTTATTAATTTTCATTATAAACTCGCAAATGTGCTCCTAGGGAGAATCTCGGCCCTAAGACGTAATAAAACCACACTGCAGAATGCAGCAGACCTTATAAAAAGCCGGTGTTCAAGGGAAAGTTCTAATTTTACATCCTGGCTCTGTGTTCGGCTTTTGTGCTCACGGGGAATGTGTGCAGGATTGCCCCAACTGATGAAAAGCCCACAGGCCGGATGCTGCCACCCTTCAGCCCCACCTTGGAGACAGCTGTGGTACCCCACCAGGCCTTTCTGAGTTGTTCAGCTCCTAGAGCAGCTGCAGGGGGCTGCAGGATTTCAGCACTACTGCTCAGCTCTTGCAGCAGGATGCCCAAACCCGACAGCCCCAACTTCTTAATAGAGCAGGAAGGGAAGTGTGGAGGGCGCTCCTCAGTGGAGTGCCTCTGCCCCCAGCACAGGACTCACTGGGGCTCATTGAAATCCTAGCAGTTTCCCAGTACTGCCAACGGAACTCCTGTCTGGATTTATGGTTTCCATGATATATGGGCCTTATTTTAAAAGACAACAACAAAAACCAGACCTGGTAGCACAGGTCTGTAAGCCCAGCTCCCATGTACTAAGCCAGGAATATCACCCTAAGATCAGTAGCAACCTAGGCTACAGAATGAGTTTCATCACAAAACAAACCTAAAGGGTATAGGGCAGGGGCTAAAAACAACATCAACAGCAGAAGAACCCTTTCACAAATATCTGAATTATAAAACATGGAAAGTAAAGGTCATTATGTGCATTATCAAGTTATAATGTAAGTTATTATTGGTTTTAAAACTCCACATTTATAATTAGTCCACCATAGGCTAATGTTTGTGTGCACTGTGAAAAGATTATCCTTGTGTTATTCAAATGCTGATTTCTCTGCCCTCATGTCTTGTCTCAATTGGGACACAGCACTGTAATGTGTATACTAAGAATGTCCTGTCTCACGTATACTAAGAATGTCCTGTCTCACATTTGTGTAAACACTTCTTACCATTTATTCTCTGCCTTGTCAACAAATGCTGATCACCCAATGGCTGGGCAGAAGAGAGAATAGGGTGGGATGTCTGCCAGCCATGGGGAAGAGAGAGAAGGAGATTCAGATCAGTGCAGAGGATGGAGGATTTGAAGCCATGAGGAAGGGGTCTAGAGAGAGATGGTGGGAACACACCTGAAGCCCAGAGAGCCAGGTCAATAATGTCAATAATGCAAGTGTCATGCGGTGAGGCTGGGAGGGAGCCGGGTTGGCAGAGGAGGTTAAGGAGGTCACTTAACTGCTCAGTTATCGAGGTGCAGCTGAAATAGATCTTGGTTTCTCTGAGCAGTTCTTGGGGACTAGAATAAGGTAAAGAAATACAGTTGTCAGATTAGTTCACTGTTTACATTTATATTAAAAATAATTCACTTACAGTCTGTTTAAAATGTAGTGTGTAAATGCAGGCCAAGCACATAAAATAAAAATAAATAAATCTCACAAAATACAGTGTATGCCTAAGACTCTATGTGTTAATTGCTATGCTAGAGGTCAATCCTAGTACTTGGGAAAATTGTCTCTAGTTCCCCTCTAGCTCGAGATTGCATTGAAATACAACTTTTGTGCTCTCAGGGCTTTTGTTGACTGTAGATGTTTTAAGGCAGGTGAACCTAAATGAATGTCTTTATTTGGACTTTCTGAATCATGAGACAAATCTGGACAAACAGCTTTCACTCAATTAATTTTTCCTTTGCATGGTTTTCTAGAGATGGGGGAAATGCACCCAGAGTTGGGTGTGTGGGTGTGTGGGTGTGTGGGTGTGCACTGTGCACTCTGAAATCTGATCACTTGAGGCCAAGGCACAAGGAACGGTTTGAGAACAGCCTAGGCTATCTAGTAAGACAGTGTCTCAAGAAACAAGAGCAAAGCCCAGTTGGACTTCTGTCTGGAGACCCCAATCTCCCATTTCCAGAAATGGCCTTTGTCGCCTCTTTGCCTTCTGCTGGTGCCACACCCCATGATCTCTCTCAGAGCTCCTTCCCAGTTCCAGTTGTATGCCCGCCTTCGAAATGGACTTGGCTGGTTATTTGCTGCTGAAACGCCCCATTTGATTTCCCAAGTTATGTGGTGATTCCTGGCTCAGATACACAAGGCCCAGCATCAGGGCTTCCCCTGTCCCAGTTAGCCAGTGTTCTGTCAGATTTGACAGCAAAGAGCTTGAATCCATTGCTCGTCTCTCTGCAGTGAGAAAGTGGCGTGTGAAAAATGCCCTGGGAGCCTTGGGCCAGTGGCAGCTCGAAGTGGGAGAACCAATGCCCTCAGGAGCTGGGAGCCTGGGATCCGAGCTCATCAAGGAAAGTAATGCCAATGTATGTCTGTTTGTCCAGGGCCTTGTGGGGATTGGGAGGAGACATCTGACCCTAAGGGCAGGATCCATAATGTGTTCACCTCATAGCCACTCTGCCCACCTAACCATCCAAAGGGTATGTCACAGCAGTAGCAACTGCTTCAGGTGGGAATCCATGGAGAAGAGCAGAGGGGCTTCCTGTCTGGCTTCTGGGAAGAACCTGGGGAGGGGGAGGAACCAACCCTTCTTACCTCTCTCCATGAATGGTCCTTAAAAAACTGGGCATCATATCACGTGCCTATAATCCCAGAATTGGGGAGGCGGAGGCTGGAGAACTGTAAGTTCAAGGTCCCCTTACTACACAGTGAGCCCAAGGCCAACCTGGGCTCATTTGCTTTTCATAGCCCATCTTCATGCGCAAGGACACCAAAACAAGTTTCCAGTGGCGGATTCGAAATCTCCCCTACCCAAAGGATGTCTACAGTGTGTCAGTGGCCCAGAAGGAGCGCTGTGTCATTGTTAGAACGACAAACAAAAAGTGAGTAGGGTGGCGGGCACTGTTCACTGTGTGCGAGCAGAGTGGAGTGAGCGCCCAGGCTGCTCCATATCTGGGAGGTGGGGCTGAGCGTGGCCCAGATCACTGTGCAGCTGCTCCAGTCGAGGAAGCAGAACTCAGCCAGTGTCTGATTTCGTATTTCCTGGGGCTCACTTGACTGACTGTTGAATGAATGAGGGTTTAAGTAATCACATAGCCATTAACCTGTGATTGCTGGTAGTTTTACTCTCAGGTGTCCTATCCATGATCTGGTGAACTTGGCTTGATGACTGACTTGATCACTCTATTGGCAGGGTGTCCCGCCCTGGAAGGCACACCTGCCTTGGTGGCAATTTCAGACATTGCAGTAGTAACCCCCCCCCCCCCCGGCTCTCCCCAGACTGAGAGAAAGAAAGGGGGCAGATGTTTGGCTCTCAGAATCTCTGCCATCCTGTCTCAGAGTCTCTCTGGTCTGCTGGGTGAAGGCAGTGGGTGGCCAGATTTGAGAGGAAGTGGGATCACATTTGGGCTTCTGCTGCTTTGGCTCACCACTGTGGAAGAGCCTTGGAATGAATCCATTTCGGCCTTGGCCAGGAGGAGGATGTGGCCAGGTCTAACCTGGGCTTCCTTTTGGGGGCGTTTTTGTTTTATCTTCTCATCCACAAGCTGCCAAGCGTCCCGGCTTGATGCTTAGACACGGGACCCATGGGTTCATTAGACACGGGACCCATGGGTTCATTAGACACGGGACCCATGGGTTCATTGGACACGGGACCCATGGGTTCATTTGCCGCTTTACAGGAGAGCTCCCTGCCCTCCGCGGTGCCCCCCACTTCAGGTGGTGCCCCTGAAGGCCCCATCCCCTTAAGAGGCCTGCCTACAGGGAAGCAGAGGAACTCCTGCCCACCTCCAGCACAGCCCTGGGTCCCGTCCTCTTAGCACCCCACACCCTTTCACTTTGGCAGGGTTAAAGGGACAAGGGAAAGGGCAGAGATGAATGAATTAATTTCAGGATTATTGCTGTTCATGCAGCCAGAAGCCCCTGTAGTGGACCTTGTCTATAAATATAAAGTCATAATAATAAGGGTTTACGTTTATAAAGCGCGCTGAAGTCCTGAGATAAAAGGCAGTTTGTTCCCGTTATTGTTCTCATCATTAACAGGAGTCAGTGCCTAAAGTGGAATTTAGCAATTTCAGACAACAGAGAAATTGCCTGTAGGAAAACAAACTCCATGTTTCAGCAAGCAGTCCCTGGCGGAAGAGGCCCTGGGTCCAAACTGGGAACAAAAGTGCTTCTGATAGCACTTGAATCTGCAGCTTAGCACTTTGTGGAGCTGGCTGCTGCCTCCTTTCTGTCCCCCAGAGGTCACTGTCGAATACAGATATCAGGCAGAAATGTGATTACAAGCGAGTGCTAGAAGAAAGGCTAGCTGGCTCACCAAAAAATTCATCTGTGAGCAGGTCCTCTGGGCCCCATCTCCCGCACACATACACCATTTATACTGTAGGTGGCGCCATTGGCCAGGGGCTCCGTAGCTAGTGGGGCATTCCAGCACCCAGTGGCAGGGATGGGGACATTGTTGAGATGCTAGCGGAGGCAAGGTAGTATGGGAGGAGTGGTACCTTGGGAGGAGGGGGAAAATGGTATTTTGGTGCTCACTCTGAAACTGAGTCTCTGAGTCCTAACCAGGCTCAGCCCTGCCCCCTGCAGGTCCATCGGATAGGAGGCTAGAGAGGCTGCCCAAGGTAACCAGCCCTTTCCAGAGCCCACCTTTTCTATGTAGAGAAGTATAGTCTGTTCCTGTTCTTTCAGTCATCAAACAAAACGCAACAGTGTTTTATATGTGCAGGGCCTGATTTTTTTCAGAATACTTTTAGCATCTCCTTCCTGGTCATATCGTCCACGGGTATAGTCAGAAGTCGGCACCTGTGCAGTGTGGCCTTCTTGCTCAGCACCTGGGCATCTGCAGCACCCCTCCCCCCAAGGCACTTTTCTTCCCCTGGCGGTGTGCCCTCATTTCAACATTCCAGCATGTGCTGCCCGGCCAAAGCCACGCAGTTGCCTTGCTGGTATCTGCCTGGCCCCTGGAGAATGTGGTTAGCCACGTTGTTTAAAGAAGTGGATTCCAGTGTCTTGTGGTAGTCCTCAGCCTCGGCACTGATAGGATGAAGTGGGGAAGGAAGAAACTGTTTCCACATGATTCTGGTGTGGTACCATCTGGTCCCGATAAGAATATTTGTGTAAAGAAGGTTCCAGACCTCAGCCTGGAAGCTGGCAGCTGTTAAGTGGAAAGATGGACTGTGTGCTGGGCTAGGAAGATGCTGGCTTAAGTCTAGCCTCTGCCATGTGCCAACTGTAGTATTTTGGCCAACTTCTCACTTAGGAGAATGGAACATATACTCCTCATGGATTGTTTGAGGAGTTTGTCAATGATATCAGATACATGCGTGCTCCCTGTACTGTGGTTAAGGTGTCAGAGCAAGGGGTCAGAAGAGAGCCTTGACTAACTGCACTGGGAGGACCCTGTGACCACAGGTTGTCTGGGCAAGCATCTCTGAAGGCAGGACTCAGTGGTCAGACAGCTTGAGCACAGTCAAACTCACTTGCATGTGGGCCTGCTCACTGGGACTCTAGGGGTAGCAGGAAGTAGGGATGCAGTGTGCCTAGTGCTTTGACTTAAGCACTAGCTGCTGCCACTCTCTGGATGACTGAGGGCCTCTCTGGTTACCTGCCAAGCCAGTGTCAGGCTAGAGGAGCGTGGGGCAGGGCTCATGTAACTGTCCACAGCAGTCCTCCTGCCTCAGCTCTCCCTCGGACATTCACTGAGCCTGTGAAGGGACCGGCGAGGGGTCACAGGGAATTGGGCAAGGGGATCCAAGCGAAGCGGGATGAGAAGGCACCCTGCCTGTGTCAGAAGCACAGTGGGCTCCTCTCATCCAGGCACTGGTGACAATTCAAGTTCCGTTACTGTTGCAGCAAACCCTGAGTAGGTGAGTAGGGGGTGGCTGTGCATAGGGGAAACTCACACATTGTGAGACTCTAGGGAGAAGTTATTTAACCTCACCCATTAAACAAACTCTCAAACCTGTGCTCCTGGCTGCCTCAGTTTGGCAGGGGTAGGGTAAGGAAAGGGGCAAGCCACACACCTTAAGTTCCCTGGGATCCTGAGGTTGCCCTGGGGGCTCAGGGTAGGGGCAAACCCTGCATTGGCCCCGCCTGGGAGTGGGAGTGGGAGGCACTTCTCTGCTGGTTCTGCTTTCTGTGTATTTGCAAGGAAGATGTTAACACTTCCTAACCGGCCTTTGTGTTCACCTAATCTCTGCTGTTTAACCTTTGACCCCCTGCTATTATCAGTGTCTGCCACCTTTGCTGGCCAGACCAGGGCCCCAGGAAAAGCCCTCACTCAGCCTGTTGGCTAGGAAGAGGATGAAGCAGGCATTCCGCCCTGTTGCAGGCAGATGGATCGCCTTTCCCTGGGGCAGAGCTTTGGAAAAGAAAGCAACTTGCAGTACCATTAGGACCCCCAGCCCCCACTCCTCTCCTTTTGAACTGTCAGTCTTTAAGTAAACATTCTTTTCCTGCGTTGGGTCCCAGCACCTTGGTGGGAGAGGGGAACCCAGGAAGAGAGCCCCCCCACCAACCCCCAGCCTCTTCTGAACTGAGGGATTTGGGCAGGGAGGACAGGCCAGAAGTGCTTGCATTGATGTCAACTCTCTGAGTCCCCGGGGCATCAGGGCTTTTGAAGTGGACTCAGTGTAGCTGTCACCACAAGGGCCAGGACCCTCTGAAGTATTAAAAGCCATTCTCTCTGGGCCCTTTTCTTGAGTTTGTTGTACCTGCCTAAGGCATTTCCCTCCTCAGCCCACACAGCCTCTCCCTCTGCAGAAAGGGACCCCTTGTCCAGGTGAGGGCTCCTTGGGCAGCCCCTGGCCCATGCCCAGCCCACACAGCCACCACGGGGACTGCCAAGTGAGGCTGTTTGAAAGCCCTGGTCTAATAAGCACTTTAGATGTGTGGGGAAATCTCTGACAACTGACCAGGGAGGCGGGCAGTGCCTCCCCTCCCTCACTGCATTTCCTCCAGTCAAAGCCTGGGGATCTGTACTACTTGATTGGTTTTGTTTTTACTCTGTGAACATGGAGGGGAAAGGGTCCAGAGTCTAGGATGGATCCAGGGTCCATTGGCCTCACAGCTTGTCTCCTAGGGAGACACTCCTTGTGCTGTGCTCTCCCGCCTGGTTTTGGTGCTCCCTCTAAGAAGGCCCCATGAGGCTTGGGGTGCTCTGTGTGTATTTGGAGTTCCAGCCCTACATGGTGAGTCCCACTGGCCCCTGGGCTAACCTCAGAACTCCCGTCTCTGCTCACCTTTGGCTCTGAGGCCACTACTGTCCTTTTAGACTTCAAACTCAAATAAGGCCTTTCCTGTGGGTTTGTTCCCCTGTTGCTTCTCTAGCTGTACAGAAAATGGGGGAGAGCTATGGAGAACCTAGGGTTTCCCAGCTGCCAGGGTTACTGTGCTGGCTCCCCAGCAGCCTCTTGTGTCCTCACAGGTACTACAAGAAGTTCTCCATTCCTGACTTAGACAGACACCAGCTTCCTCTGGAAGATTCTGCACTGAGCTTTGCTCACGCCAACTGCACCCTGATAATCTCCGTAAGATTTGCCCAGACTTGACATCAGGAAGAGGTTTCTCATCCTCACCCACTTCCCTACCTCCAAGCATCCCAAATCCTTGGCGTGCTTGTTGGAGAACAGGCATCTCCTATTTATCTGGGGGGGGAGGGGTGGAGACCAAGAGAGAGCCACACCCCAAAGCTCAGAGGGTGGGGCTGGTGGTAGGGCAGAGTATGGTGGGGAAGTGGTGATAATGTCAAGCCTTAGGTTGTCACCTTGGGTCTACTCCTCCCCAGCCACAGGAGCTGAGCAGGTCCTTCAGACCTGTACACCTAGGTTTCCTCATGTCCAAGGAGAATCACGGAGAACCAGAGCATGTCAAGGGAGGCTAGTAACTGAGTTATGCTTTCTCCCTGGTTCCCTCCACAGTATCAGAAGCCAAAGGAGGTCATGGCAGCTGAATCAGAGCTACAGAAGGAGTTAAAGAAGGTAAAGACAGCGCACAGCAGTGATGGGGACTGCAAGACGCAGTAGCTACTGAGCCTCGCACCTCCAGTGTGGAGGAAACTGAGAGACGTCCAGACTTGGGTTTTATGCACAGGCAGCCTCTTCTCTTCTAAGAACTACAGAGTCCCCAGAACTGGCCCTTGGGGCACAGCTTGCTCCCACCTGTGGTTTTATCCTGAGTAAAGTCATTTGCAGTTGTTCTGGAAGGACTGACTGCCTTTTTCTCTGATGGCCCGTCCCTGGATGCCTTGGCCTTCCTCACCCCACCTTCCCATCCTGAGGACCTTCCACACAGGCCTTCCAGCTAAAGGGGGAGAAAAGTGGGAACAGGGCTGGGTGTCTTGTAAACTCCTGTGTGCTGGCTTGCCTTATATGAGTAGCTCAGGGAAAACTCCTCTGAGGCAGGTATGGGCAAAGGAGAAGTTTAAAAATTTAGCTGTCTTGGAAACAGCACAGAATGTTAGGACACTGGTTAAAAGAGCATGGCTACAGTATTGTCAAAGGTGTGTGTATGGTGGGACAGAGCGAAAGGTCACCCAGCTCAGCACCTAGAGCCCTCTGACCGTTAGTTCCTTATCTGCGCCCCAAAGAGGTAGAAGAAACCTTTTTGTTCTCGGGGGCACAGCCATGGGTTTGTCCTTCCCCTGTACACATTCCTGAGTTTAAATGTGATACTCTGCCTTCCTGGAGCCTCTTAGAATACCTAACCAGGGCTGGAGAGATAGCTCAGAGTACCAACTGCTCTCCCAGAGGTCCCGAGTTCAATTCCTAATAACTACATGTGGCTCACAGCCATCTGTAATGGGATCTGGTGTGTCTGAAGACAGCTGCAGTGTACGCATATACATTAAATAAATCTTAAAAAAAAATGACCTAACCATCAAAGATTGTGAACAATTACATTTTATTTTTATAAAAATTAAAATGGTAACATGTCTCCCACAACTGGCCTAAGGAGCAGCCAGCCCAGAGCCCCAACCTGACAGGTTTCCTTTGTCCTTAACTTCAAAGCAAAACCAGACTAGTACCTCAGATAGGAGCCCCCAGCTCCAAGATGTCGGCCAAGTTACCATGTGACTGAGGAGGCGACTGGTACCGGCCTTAGTTCTAGCAACTGTCTCTTTCTGTCTGGGATGGTGAGAGCCTCTGACCGCACTCCGTAGGCTGCAGTAGTACTGTGAAGGGCTGGGGGCAGGCCTGGCCCTATTGTACACCTAAGTTCAAGTACATCTCCTAAAAAAGCACAAGAGGGCCCACGTCAGAGACGGCCTCAGTGTCCAGGGCTCAGTGCTTCAGGTGTCAGGGCATGGTGGCCAGAGACCCAGGAGCTCAGCAGGGATGGGAAGAGGAGGGAGGTGTCACTTCACCTGCCAGGCAGAGGTCCCTGAGTAGCTGACTTGCGCAGCCCATAGGCAGGGGTGGTCTGTCATGGGTTTTCAAAGTCTAAGACGTGGAGGTTGTAAGACAGCGCGGCATAGAGATGCCTGGTGGTGAACCGCAGGCAGTACACAGGACTGCTGAGTGGGGTCGATGTCAACGGGAAGGCCTGCAAGGGAGGGAGGCACAGGAAGGATGAGAACTTCTCAAGTGGGAGATGAGCTGCCCTGACCAGTGAAGTAGAATGCTTGTACCCTTGGCCACATCACCGCTCTCAGATGCAACCCACGATGAGTCTTGACTTCCCAGAGGCATGCACTGGGTGGCACACTTACATGCAGGCAAGCCCGCTGGCGTCGGTCCCAGAGCCGCACGAGACCGTAGTAGGAGGACCCTGTGGCCAGCAGGTGGTTGCCGTCTGTCTGTAGGCAGTAGAAGGTACTGTCATGAGGCTCCTCCCACTCCATGACACATTTCCTGTCCAGGAAGAAAGAGTTACATACGATAGGTTTGGGAGTCCTCCCGCCTGCCTTCTTCTGGGATAGAGACAGGTTAGGGAGCCCTAAGGCTCCGGTAATGTGAAGCCTGATTCACCAGATCCCTTAACGACCAAACCTAATGGGGCCTCGGCCCACAAAGGCCACACCCTCACCTATGGCCTCCTGACATAGGACCCATTGTAGAGGCTCTAAGAAATGGCTGCCTTTTCAGTCTCCCGGGCCACAGTGACCAGAGCTGCCTAAGGGTAGGGAGTCTGAACTTGATATGGCCTTGCTGACCTGGAGTCTGTGCCCTGGGCTGACTGAGGACTAAAATGAGCCTGCACCTGTACAGGGCTCCTGTGCTCCCTATCCAGCACACTCACCGGGCACTTGTGCGGAGGTCCCAGTAGCGGACATAGGTATCATAACCACAGGACAGTAGTGTAGAGGGGGACTCATACATGACATCCAGCACCCCAGCCCCTGGGGGGAAGTCACTGCCCAGATGTGTGATCAGCTGCCCACTGGAAGAAAACAGGGCAGACAGTGAAAGGAAGAGGGCTGAGGGAAGGAAGATATGGAGCCCTGGACCAAACAGCGACATGGCCCGCCCCTCCCCTAGTACTCAGCCCCCAGCTGAAGCCTCGGTGGGGCAATGCTGCGCCCTCCTCCATCACACCTGCATGCTAGCTGCCTGCTCCCTCTGGGGCAATGAATGGCTCTTGCTGAAGGGGTCGGCCCCTCAGAAGCACACACTTGGTTACTTTATACTCCTTGATCTGGTAGGTCATGCAGTTCTGAGCTGTCTGAGTCCAGTGCCTTAATTCTTGCCTGTAATCTCAGGCTCAAACCTTATTGGGGATAAAGACCACACAAAGGGAGAAAGGAGAGTCCTAGGAAATGTTAAAACAAGTAAACACCTTTGTGTCCAGGGACAGAAATAGCTGAGAAAGCAGCTTAGTGTGCTGGTCCCTGGTGTTCTCGGTCTCTGGCCCCCAGCCCAGGGCTAACACGCCTCTGTGATCACAGCCCCCAGCCTGCTGGGCTCCAGCCTGCTCCCCCACCCGTACCCCACCCGGTGGCCGAGAACAGATTACTGAGAAGAACAATTTCTTTGTGACTGTGTAATTCCCTCCGTGACCGCGGCAGTGGGCAGACCTCTCACCCCATGCCAGACCCTTAGCAACCACATAGGGGGGCCTCTTGGCCCTAGCAACTGCCCCTCAACATCAAGTGCACCAGCTAATCCTGTGGCCAGGGGATGGGTGGATGTATTGAGCTTCTGCAGAATGTCTGGGGGGAACAACGGAGAAGAGGCACCCCCTAGGCCCAACGCCTCAGCCTTCTTTTCAAGGCCCTCCCTTCATGGTCTAGTAGGAGAAACAAGGCCATGGTGACATCACAGAGATGCTCAGGTAAGAGGCCTGAGCCCTCATCAGCAGAGGGCTTGAAGCAGGCTAGGCTGCCAGCCATTGTCTAAACATAGACTTCAGCTCCATGCTGTCCCCACCACTCAGACTCCTCCCCCACCTTGCAAAGTACTGGAGGAGGAGGCTGGGGTTCTCTCTACCTACTCAGCCTTTCACTGTGAACACCGAAGGCTTCTAAGGATCACCTCAGCTCTCCACTGAGTGCTTACACCCCAGGTTGGCACCTCTGTGCCCAGCCACCTTCCCAGGGATATTCTTGGTGTATGCAGTGGCCCCGTGTTGGCATGGGGGATAAAAATAAGCTTGTAACAGGGCGGTAGTGGCATACACCTTGGATCCCAGCACTCAAGGGGCAGAAGCAGATGGAGCTCTCTGAGTTCAAGGCTAGCCTGGGTTACAAAGTCAGATCCAGGAAGAAACCCTGTCTTGAAAAAGCAACACACAACTAAAACAAAACAAAAACACATGTTATCTTCCAGGGACTCCTGGGGTAGACATTTTCTTCCCAGGTCAATGTCTCTATCAGACCTGGGCCTTGCTCCCAGGGAATCCCTGCCTTTCAGACCAACCACCAATCACCATGACAGGCATGGGAGGTGGGAGGAGTCTCTAGCTCAAGGTACACTTGGGTTTGTGTACCCCAGGTGGGAGCTGTTGTACTCCACGATGCTCCCTTTCCAGATTGTGGGGCCTGCCCACTCCATTAGTAAGGCTGTAAGGAATGATTGAGGAACTCTCCCCTTTAATCTGTGGAAGTAATTTCATGTTTGTTTGAAATAGAAGATGAAAGACTGTGGGTAGGGGTGGAGCCCAGTGGAGCCCCAGCCGCCCACCCCGTTGCTGGGATTCTGAGAGAATGAGACCTGGGCACCCACTGCTGGTGGGGTGGGTGAGCAATGAGAGAGGCACATCCAGATAGAACTGCTAATCTGAATCCCGTCCACTGCCCAAGAAGCCCTCAGTACAGCACAGCCCAATGGGTCTGGGAGAGACCCTTGACCTAGCCTGGAAGTTTCTACTTTACTTTGTCTAGGACTCTCAAGTGGCCACACACACTTTGAACCACCAATAAAAAAGATACACTTTCTTTGGCCTTGAGGCTCAGGACCCTCAAAGCTCTGTTGTAAAGCGCTGCAAGGTTAAGTTCAGAGCATGGACTGACACACCAGGCGCTGGGAAATGCCTGCCTCTTCTAACAGTGGCCCAGCGGAGCCACAGGAGCCCTGCTGGGGCTTTGATTTGGGAAAACAAACAGAAATGGCACCATGGGCCCTTTGGGTTCCCACCCCAGGCCCAATTTATGTAGAAAACTGTAGTGTAGCCGTTGTGTTGAGGAAGGGGCTGGTCAACAATAGCCCTCCAGTCTGTGTCTTTGTCCCCTCCTGTGCTGCTGTTCTCACTGCAAGTGTGTTCTTGTAAAAACGATTAGATTGCAATTTGTATAACGTGGTGACCCCCAAATTCAGACGTTTCACCCCTTTTCTCTAGAAAGAATGTTAAGAATGCTTCTCAGCCTCTCACTGTAGGGGGAAAGGGGGATGGTGTACGCAGAGCCTTGGCTGTCCCACAACTTGTGTGGGAACAGGGCTGCAGCTCAGAGCCCCAGGCCAAGACAGGAGCAAAAACTGTGCTTGTCACTATAGAGAGTGAGACAAAAAAGTCCCTTCTCTTCCAGCTCTCGCAGACAAAGCCGAGGCCTCCAGGAGCTGCTGCGGGCTGGGGACCTCCACACCCCAGCCTCCTGAGCCTGACTCCAGCAATTCTCCCTCCACCCAGGGAAAGATAAAGACAGATGGGGCAGCCAGAGTGAGTCTGGTGAATGAGAAAGGCGAAGTATGCACGCTAAAGGAGTCCTGTTCCCCTGGCACAGCCTCTGCAGCTTTCTCTGTGAGGCTCTAGTACCTGGGCAGGAAAAAGCCAGCCAAGTGGGACCACATCCCAGAGGGGTCTCTCAAAACAGAAAGCAGGTCTCCTGGGCCTGGCTCACCCTGCTGACCAGGAGAAAGAGAAATTAAATAATGTATTGTCATTAGCCTCTGTGGCCAAGTTGACGGAGGCATTTCCCTGCCCCCAACCTGGACCCTGCAGAGTCCAAACACCATGCTGTCTGTCTGTCCGTCCCCCCCCTCTCGTGTGTGTGTGTGTGTGTGTGTGTGTGTGTGTGTGTGTATGTGTGTGTGTCTGTGTGTGTCTGTGTCTGTGTCTGTGTGTCTGTATAGCCCTGGCTGACCTGGAATTCACTCTGTAGACCAGAATTCTAACTCAGAGATCCACTTGCTTCTGCTAGGATTAAAGGCATGGCTGCTGCCACCACCCCTGGCCCATACGCCCCCACAGGACTCTTGTACTTGAAGTATTCTGAGGCTCCCAGCCCACAGTGATGCCTGCTTGTGGCTCTCACATTTTCCAGCTACTTCTAACATTGGGATGTCTGGTGGTGCTCCCTGGAGCCTATCATGGATGCTGTGCTTCCCTTTGGGTGTCAGGACTCCGTCTGGCATGTGCTACCCTGAACCATAACTGGTTTTTCGGGAAAGACAAGTGAAGCATGACAAGCATTTACTTCCTCGCTCTAAGGGCAAATGGCCTGAAAGTTACATCAGGCCCAGCAATCACTAAAGAAAGTAATGTTCTCTCTTCTCTCCGTCCCTCAACAGTTAATCAGGCATCTTCTATATGCACAATGCCATGCAGAGATCCCAGAGATGTGAGCTGCACTATAAAGGACCACTGTCCCTCCTTTCAGTGAGTGTTCAGTCCATGAGGGAGAGAAGTCTAAATTTATACTCAACTAACAGAGAAAAACAGAAGAAAAGAGAACTTTCTATGAGGAAAATTGGCATTTTGGGTAAGGGGAGTGAGTGATTCTTCAGTTAGTGACAGGATTGTGACAGGCAATGATGGAGGTGATGAGGCTTGGCAGTGAGGGGACATGTCAGTCTCCAGCATCCTGCCCACAGGGGCCTGTGGCTGCACATTCCTACCTGCCATAGAGCACTATGAGGCTGTGGGGCAGAGTGGTCGTCTCAGAATGGCCCTCAGGTTATGAATAAAGAAGCCAAAGCTACAGGAAATGCCTTCACATTGCACACCAAGGAAACAACCCAGGAGATAGGCTATGCTGCACACCAGCCTGGTCATGAGAGAAATGCAAATGGCTGTATAGATTTTGGGTGGCAGAGGAGCTGCTGCCTTGATAGCGGCTGCCATGGTTGAGCCACTGTGTCTGGGAGGTGCTACACTGCATCTCCATATACACTGGCTCATGTAGTCCTTGGAATGGGCCCAGGTCTCTCCACACCACTTCTCAGGTGAATAAGCCAAGGCTCAGGCTGCACCTGGTAAACTGAGGTCAGGACAGAAGGATTGGGCCTGCCTGCTCTGCCATCCACTCTTGCTGGCTTTCCCTACCTCTCTCTCGTGCATACAGTCCCTCAGACATCATCTGTCCAGACCCTATGGCCCACCCCAGTAGACACCAGGTCCAGCTTCAGGCCCTCACTTGGGCTTTGCCTAAGGGTCTGGTCCTCAATGGGAGTAAGAGATTCAAGGGAATATATCCCGAATTAACAAAAAAAAAAAAAAAAAAAAAACAGAACACTTCAAATGTTTCTTTGAAAGGTTGCAGGTGCCACACACGGTGTACTTCTAGAAGTCGGGGCAATTTAAAGGACTCAGTTATCTCTTGCCATGCAGGTTCTGGGAATCAAACTCAAGTTGTCAGGCTCAGTCACAAGACTTTTTGTCCAGTAAGCACTTGCCCCAGTTTCCAAATGTAACAGCAGAGATGTGAGGATAAAGAAATGGCTGAAGTTTTTGTCCCTGCAACATGAGGTATGAGGAGACGCACACAGTGTCTGTCACATGTATGTGTGTGAGCATGCATCCCCTCCAGCACCCACCAGAGCACACGTGTTCAGACACAATGGCTCAGAGGACAGGCAGCCAGGCAGCCCACTTTGTACTGCTAACAAGGCGACATAATTACAGGAAAGGGCAGCCGGGCAGATAAAAGGATACAAAATTTCAACATCTGTTGCCATAAAGGGATAAGGAGAAGTGAAACGCAAAGTATCAGTTTGGTGTCAGCAGGCAGAGAGCCAATTTCAAAGAGTTGAGGGGGACAGAGGGGACAAGAAAGCAAAGCCAAGGGGGGAGAAAGAATAAGAAATTACAGGGTTCCTTAAAGAAGTAAAGAAAAGAGAGAATGAAAAGCTGTCAGGAATACTTTAAAGGAGGAGGCAGGTACTTTCAAGAGGGGCAGTCCCATAATCACCCTGACTGAAGGCCAGGCCCCTGCGAGGAGCGGGGAGAGGAAGACCAGGGCAGACAAAGTCATGTGGGTGGAATGGGGCATTCGTGATGTCCTCAGCACACCAGCATGGAGTCCGTCTCCATCCACGTGACCCTGCCAGTCTGCCGTTAGCCCTGTATTCATAGCCTGTGCTCAGTACAAGCTGAGACTCCATCCCCAGCATACCTGGGGCTGACCAGGTAGCCCTTACTGTGCTAAGTCAGTTCTCAATAGAAGAGGCCATGGGACAGATCAGGGAGCTTCATGAGGGGACAGTATTAGTGCTGACATGGGAGGTCTCCTTAGGCAAAGATTGGTTCCAGTATGGGGTTACCCTGAGCAAAGCCTAAGTGGGGGGAACCGATCTGCGCTTTCCCTGTGGAGAAGAGATATGGTTGCTTCAGCATAGAAATGAAAACATAACAGAGGGCAGTGGTGGCCCCGGCCTCAGGGGACAGAGAGATGAAGGGTTTGTGTAGGAACATGTGAACACACCCCTGCAGGGTAGAATACCCAGGGAGCTCAAAGCCTTTGGCACAGTGAAGTCACCAAAAGGCCCCTCCCTACCTGCTTCCCTAACTCACAGACCCCAGAATGGCTTAGGGCCAAGGGCTGGACCCCCTGTGACACCTTCAGGTCTGGAGTCATAGACTTCTCCATCCTATAGCTTACCTGTGCCCGCCACAGAGGACCCAGGGTGCTCTGCCCTTAGGGACTAATGCTAACTGCAGCCAGCTCAAACGCCCCTCGACAGAAAATGCGAGTCCTATAGGAACAGCAGAGCCAGTGGTGGAAGGTGATGTCAGGCACTCGTCCTACTACATCCTCCAGTAGCTGGAGATGTGTGCACCCCTGGGGACTAGCCAAGTGCCTTGTTGAAATGCAGACAGAGGGCACAAAGTACACTCTGATTCCTCGAGGCCTCAAGCTAAGGAATAGGATGGTTTTGGCACAGTTCCTCGGAGCCTAACAAGACGACTTCAGTGGATGGCTGTCACTAGGAGTTTCTGGCAGCTGAAAATTGAATACTGGGCCTGAGGACTGTCAGAAATTGAGTCCTGTGCACCTTGCAGCTGTGCTGTGAGGAAGAAGAGGCCCCACCTTCGTCAATGGAAATCCCCTCTCCTTGGGCTTAACTTACAGTGTCCAATGGAAAGGAGATACAACAGGCAAGCTCCAGCCAGCACCTTCTTCACCCCTCTTCCCTGCTTAGCCTCTGCGTACCCTGAAAGGACTGTGTGGTTATTCTGAACACAGTGATGGGTACCTGAGAGAGGAATGTGCTAATAGCCCTAAAGGTGACAGAACTGGTGCCCAGTGGGACAGCTGCACTTCCTGGGTGTCCCAGCCCCCACCATCACCTAGGGGTAGCCCAGATGCTGAGAGCTACGCCCCCCCAACCCCCAAGTCAGCACACACATAAAAGAAAATTCAGGCTGTGCTCAGGTTTCGGCGGTGACAGGTTAAAAGCAAAGCATTCAGCCAGTGCCGCATTCCGCCCAGCCAGCGTCCTGCCGGCAATACCACGCCACCTTGCAGATTGCCTGTCAGTCAGGCTTTGGTGTTATTGAAAGATCAAACTTGGTCCTGCCTGTTCATTACCTTAATCCTGTTTTCTACATGGCTTTATTATCTGCTTGGGCTTCTTTAGGAAAGACACTTCAGAGCTGCCCTGGCCATCCATTTCCTCCCACCAGGGCAGCTCCTCACCCCTGCCCTGCTCAGTTCTCCAAGCAGTGCACAGTTCTGGATACAGGGCAGATGTTTGCGCAAAGTCTGGCTCCTCCCATGGCTGATGAGGGCAGTCTGGGGCTAGAGAAGAGGCAATACCATGTGATACCAGGGTGGCCCAGTCACAGGCAGAGCCCAGAAGAATGGCCAGAGAATACAGTGACAATAACTCATTTGGTTCCAGAATAACCAGAGACCTCAGTTGTCTTGTGCCAGTTCTTATTTGGGTTCCTCTTGAGTTAAGGACAGTGGCAGTGTTTGGGGATGATGACATCTAGAGATTTAATGAGAATGGCATTCACAGAGCCAGCCCATTAGAACACCATCCTGACCCTAGTCCCTCCAAAGCAGCCACAGGCAGCTCGAAGATCATCCAATTGAGATGCTCCTAGGCCATGGTGGTGGACCCAGACCTACATCTCTGAGCTGGGCCCAGGCAGAGAAGATGATGGTCATGAGCTTCAGCTGTATGGGTGACTGAAACTGCTAGCACAAATGCCCATCCCTGGGCCACAGCTCTGTTGGCAAGACCCTGTGTGCCGTGGGGCCGGCAATGGCCTCTATACCGGCCAGAAGCCACAGGTACTCTGGAAATTGAGAGGTGTGGTGCCCACAGCTCTTTGATTCTGAGGGAGAAGGCAAAGGATACAGGTGTCAGGCAGTCGGGAGATGGGGGGATGGGGGTGGGCAGGCATTTTTCACAGTTATTCCATCACAACTACTTCTGGTAGTTGGGGACAGTGAATTCCGACTTTTCAGTTCCCACTGTGGAAGCAAAGTTCAGAGAAGTCCTAGGTGAGGCTGGTAAGTGACAAGACGGTTCTGAGTGGGAGCCTGTCAGGCCACACAGCCAGTTTCTGAGTTCCTATTGCTTCCAGCACAGAGTCCTGTGAGAAAGGCTCCTCTTGCCTCAGCTGTAATCACAAGAACTGGTGGCAGTTCTACAGAATGAAGTCTAGAGAACAATCCACAACGTGCAGGATGCCAGCAGCCCCAGGACATGAGACCACGGGAGCCCTAGAAGTTCTAGCTAAGCTGACAGTGGGTTAGGTGACCACTCACGGCACTGACAAAAGCAGCAGCTCTGAAGGGAGGTGGCAGCACCGTCTCCCATCAGACCACACCTGAGCTGCTCAGTGCTCAGAGGGACTGAATCAGAAACTTTAGAGTAAAAATGATCCCGGAGGGGGCTGGGGATTTAGCTCAGTGGTAGAGCGCTTACCTAGGAAGTGCAAGGCCCTGGGTTCGGTCCCCAGCTCCAAAAAAAAAAAAAAAAAAAAAAAAAAAGAACCAAAAAAAAAAAAAAAAATGATCCTGGAGCCAGCATGTGGCCAACTCCAGAGAGCACCGCTGACCCACCATTCATGTTCCTTCCTGTTAACCTGATTCTGCAACACCCGCCTTTCTCTCTGCCAGTACTGTTATGTCTAGGGGAAGCTGGCTCTTCTCAAGCCAGAGGAGAGTACAATGGCTTCTTCGTCTTTGCCTCTTGCCAGGGTTTGGTTTAGGATGAGGCCTTGAGTGTAGTTTTGACAATTAGATGTGAGAGAAATCCACTCAGCATTCCTGGGAGAGGCTCTTTCATTGTAAAATGGTCACAGGGTCACACAGGTCTTCCTTCTACTTTTGAGTGCTGTTTTATGAGTTGGTGGCACTGTTGTCAACAGGCCTGAATGCAGGGGCAGAAGCCACCATAACTGCAGTGACAGGGGAAGCTGAGTGAGGATGGCCCTTCTAGGTCTGGAGCCACCCAACTTTTCTGGGCCCTTTGGCATCTTCGATTATAATTCCACTGTTGTTTGAGCTGTTTGAATTAGATTTTCATTAGTTAGAGCCTAAAGCTACGGTTAACTGATGAACTCTGTTTATGAAGAATAACTAAGGAATAAAATGGTGGGCCTGGGAAAAAGAAGACTCTGGAGGAGCAGGCACAAGGTTTCCAGACAGCTGGAGGCCTGTCCTACAGGAGAGAGATTCAGCTTGCTTTCTCTCTGGGTGCACAGATCCAGGAGACAATGGACCTCAATAAAGAGTGGGCATTCCGGTCCTCAGAGCTAAATAGAGAGACAACGTAGTTTGGGAAGATTCTGAGCCTCCTATCCCTGTTCTCAGATTTACCATAGAATGTAGAAGAAATGCTCAATGAAGTGTTGAGAATCCCCTAGAGAGAGTAGTTGTGGGACATTTGCTTCAGAAAGAAGTCATGAGGAGATGGGGCTAGAGAACCTGATGGACTCTTATTCTTGCCCTGCAGTGTGACACTTAAAGCTCAGGGCTCGCTGAAGAGTTTGAGATGTGCCACAGCTGACTAGAGGGAAAATCAGTAGTTTAGACTAGATCAAAATTTTAAGTTTGAAGGCTGAGAAGTGGCTCAACAAGAACACTGCTGCTCTTCCAGAGAACCCAGGTTCTGCCCCCAGCATCCTCCTGGCCACTCACAGCCATCCAGAACTGCGGTTACAGGGGACCCACACCTTCTTCTGGCCTCTGCAGACACCAAGCACACATGCAGTGCACAGGCAAATGCACACAGGCAAGCACATTCACATAAACTGAAAACGTTTCTTAGTTTAAAATTTGTTCTACAGAAGACACTAAATTAAAAGGACCAAAGACAAGGTCTAGAAGATATTGTAAATCACATATCTGACAACGAACTACTTCTACACTGCAGAAAGCTCCAAGTCTGACAGTAGAAAAACAGTGTTATGGCCATGGACTTGGGCGTTACATGGGCATTTTGCTAACCAGGATGGACAGACGGCAAACAAGCAATGAACACAGGTTCAGCATCATCAGCTATCAGAAAAGACAAATTAAAGTCATGATATCACACCAGAGCAGCTAAACTGAAAAACAGCGACAATAGCAAAACACTGGTCAAGGTGTAAAGACGGACCCTGCCGGGAAGACACCACATGATAAAGATGTGCCTAAAACAGTTTGGTAAGTAAACAAAAGTCTAAGCAGTTGTCTTCCTTGGCACGCGCCCCAGAGAAATGGAAGTGTACGGTCAGTTTAAAGTCTATGCATAACTGCTCGTAACAACTCGATGTCCCTGAGTGGGTGACTTCTCCAATGGAGAGGAGCCTCGTAGCATCGATGAACTATATGGACTACACTCGAGAATGAAAGGGAATGAGGGTCTGACATGTATATATGACATGCTAGCGGTCTCACTGCAGTATGCTGAGGTTTTAAAAGACTAGTCTTTTATTTTGTTTTTTTTCTGAGACAGAGTCTCACTATGTTGCTTTGGCTGGCTTGGAACTCACTCTGTAGACTAGGCTGGCCTTGAACTCATAAATATCTGCCTGTCTCTGTATTTCTTGTCCTGGATCAAAGATCTGTGCCTCCATGCCTGGCACTACGAAGCTACTCTTAAAAGGTAACAGACTGGGGCTGGGGATTTAGCTCAGTGGTAGAGCGCTTACCTAGGAAGCGCAAGGCCCTGGGTTCGGTCCCCAGCTCCGAAAAAAAAGAACCAAAAAAAAAAAAAAAAGGTAACAGACTACATGATTCTATTTATAGCATATCCTCAAAATACACAATTAGAGGCAGAGAGCATCTAAGTGGTTGTGTGTGTTAGAGAAGGTGCAGGGCCGACTGTGAAGGGTGTCTAAGGAGTCTCTGACTGTGGTGGTGTACAGGAAAAGCCTATGGATTCCACTGCCAGTCCTCTGCTTCTGACACAATATTATACAAATGCTATTCAAGTGCCCTTCTGATCTCTTTGTAACATCCTATGAATATAGAATTATTTCAAAATAAAAGTTTTTGGTTGAAAAAAACTAACAAAACTAAACCAGTACAGCAGACAATTCAAGAGAATGCATTAAGCTTGCTGACTGGAGAACTGTGAAGAAAACCTGGTTGTATCTTAATTGCCCTACACAATTATTTAATGGAACCGCTGAATTTTTTTTTTTTTTTTTTTTTGGTTCTTTTTTTCGGAGCTGGGGACCGAACCCAAGGCCTTGCGCTTGCTAGGCAAGCGCTCTACCACTGAGCTAAATCTCCAACCCCGAAATTTTTTATGGTATAAAAATTCCCATCCAAGTATAGATTACACAGCAGGAACTCCTCAGAAAAGATATATTAAATCCAAGTAGCCACTCTCAATTGTACAGGAACACACTCACCTGTCCCAGGTGATTTCAGGGGTCTCCTCAAGCTAACCTCAAATAAATCCCCAAGAAGCGCTGCAGCAGTTGGGGGTGGCAGATGGCATTTCTCCCGCCTCCTCTGGCACCACCAGGCTAACTGAGGCAGGGGGTGGTTAGCTAGCTCTTCTTTTGTCTTCCAGATGCCCTAGCCCTGCCCCCACTGAATGCCACTGTGGGCTGAGGAATCTCTTACCTGGTGAGGTCCCAGATTCTCAGAGGTGAGAAGTGCCCACAACAAGCTGTTCCAGTCACAAAAGAGCTGCCAAACAAAAGGAGAACAGAGTCAGGGCCGGCTTGTCAGAACTTGTGGCGGAAATGGCTACACATTAGAAATGCTGGGCTCTTTGCCCAGGGATCATGGGGTTAAGCCAGACAAGGAAACATTGAGAGGGAATGAGGAAGTATCACAGTCTACGACAACTTGGTGTGGTGCAAACAGAGGTGCTACCTTCCGAGGCTGTCTGACTAGAGGCTGTGGCGCTGCCACCATGGATGTCCTTGCTCTTTGGACTGGGACATGTCACCTCTGACCACAGAAGCAGCAGACCTCTGCATGGGCAGCTCTGAGCCCAAGGCAGTGCAAGCTTATGAGAATGTACCTGCACGAGGCTTGGGAGCTCAGTGCTCTAAGACCTCTCCTACTGGGACTGACCAGTGATACCCCAATCAGCTGGAGACTTTCCAGAAGGATATAAGAGTTGGGAGACCAGGGGCTGGAGAGACGGCTCAGCAGTTAAGGGCACTGACTGCTCTGCTAGAGGTCCTGAGTTCAATTCCCAGCAGCCACATGGTGGCTCACACCATCTGTAATGGGATCCGATGCCCTCTTCTGGTGTGTCTGAAGACAACGACAGTGGACTCAAATAAATCTTACAAAAAAAAAAAAAAGTCACATATCAGGGGGAAAAAAAAGAGAGAGCTGGGAAACCTTAGGCATGGTGGTGCATGCCTTTAATCCCAGCACTAAAAAGGCAGAGGCAGGTGAATCTCTTGAGTTCGAAGCCAGAACTCAGGCTAGTTTATAAAAGAGAAACCCTGTCTCAATCCCCCGCCCCACCCCAAATAATTGGAAGACTCTGACAAAGTTGTATAAACAGGGTCAATGGGGAAAGTGAGTGCATCTCCAAGAGTATACTGTAGCTTCCAGGGAGTGGGCCAAGAAGCCAGGCCTGCTGAGGAAGGAGATATGTGGCGGGAAGTGTCTCTCAGAATGGTCAACATAGGCAGCCTGCATGGTTTCCTGCTGCCGAGGCTCAAGCACTATGGGAAGGAAGGATGGGTATGGTGAGAGCTTGAACATCTGAGCTAGAGCAGACTTTCCTCAGCACTGGGGAGGGTGGGAGCGGAAACCTTAGGAAACCTAATGTCAATCAGTGACGTTAAAGGCACTGGGGAGGCCATGGGCCCCACATATCCTGCACTGGGGAAGGAAGACTGGATACATTAGTGGTATCTCAACCACGTAGGCAAGCAGCCCATTGGCCTGCACTGCCCAGCACCTGTACCCAGCATGTCAGTGGAGACAGAGGTCTACAGAGATGGCTCTGGAGAAGGCAGTGCCTCGAACACTACAGCTGGTGAGGAGCTAACTACCAGTTTCTGATGAGGGAAATGTCTGGGCAGGCACTGACTGGTTTAAGTTCCAAAACTATATAGACTAGTGTCCACCTGTCATCTCCAAACTGGAACAAGGCCAGACAAGACATCCAGGGGCTCTCATGCCTCAAGCCTTCCTCCAGGAATGTGACAGCATCCCAACTTCCTCTTCATCAACTGCCAGCAGCCATTCTACCATAGAGTGGCAGTGCCAGGCAGCCACCGGGCACCAAGGAACCAAACTAGAGTCAGGAGGTGCTCCTCTCCCCTTTCTCCTCCTATAGTTTTTTCTTTAGTATAATCCATTAATAACTGGTAAAGCCAATTACTGTGGGCTGGAAACATAATAGCTACTTGGAAATCACTGGAGCAGGCAATTGGGCTCTCCAGACTTTTGAGGAGTTGAGGCTAGGTGAAGGGCGCCAGCACAGACACAGGCTTCTCTCAAGGAAGTCTCTCAAGGCCTCTTGGCCACAGGCCTAAATTAGCCTCAAGGTAAATCAATAGAGAAAGATGGGGCGGGGGGGGGGGGGAGCCTGGAAGTTAATCCCTGCCCCTCCTGCAGCCCTGACCTCCCAGCAGGCAAAGGAGGTTGCAAACCCTTCCCAGGGACCCCAGTCCTTTGCTGGCCCTGACCATCTGCTACCAAGAAGAGGGCCCCTCTCCTCCTTATTGCCTGGACAGAGAACCTACAGCTTTCCTAAAGCCATCCTTCCCCTTTGCCTAGGTGCTGTGAGGCTAGACTGTCTCTCTGGCACTTAGGAGAACTCAGACTGCAGACAGACTGATCAGTTGGGCGACAAGCCCAATCCACAGGGTAGCCTGGGCATTAAGGGGTCGAGCTAGCTATAGATGCAGTCCCATGCTTCCTGAACTCCTCCCCACTGCTGTGGGCATGCTCTGTGTCTGCCTTCTGCCCAGTGCCTGTGGTCATTATAAAGAATGTGGCAAAAGCCATTGGCTACCCACACTTGCTAAAAGCTGGTGAGCCTGGTCAACCTAGCCCAGGGTCGCCAGCACTCAGCACCTCCCCGGCACTTCTACATTAGAGTTCCGAAAGGGCAATGGGATGGGGTGTGCCTACTGGCAGGTTCACAGCCCTTGCTCCCAAATGTAAAGTCTGTCCTGATCTCTTGCCGGCTTGGGGTCGGCCTGACATCTGTGCTTGATCTGCTCCATAGTTTCCACCATTCTGGCCTCTAGGCTAAGCTGCTGAGGTTCTCACCAATGCAGTGAAACACGTACATTCCTCCACGGCTCCTCGTAAGAGATTCCCACATGTACTCCAGTCTGGCACAGGACACTAATACAGATCCATGAAACACCAGAAAGGGCCTCCCAGAGTTGAAAGCCAATCACACAGGCACTGAAGATGGTCCTTCTGCTTCTTAAAGGAGGGTGTCCCAAACCACCAAAGACTAAAATCTGAATAACATACGACAGGTATCCATGAGTGGGGAGTAACAAGTCCCCCAGACTCCATAGGTTATATTTTTTTTCTTTTTGGAGCTGAGGACCGAACCCAGGGCCTTGCACCAAGCGCTCTACCACTGAGCTAAATCCCCAACCCAATACTTTTTAGTTATACTTTTTAGCCACAAAGCCATGGCCATTAGTTAACCTAAAACTTGTTGGTAACTATGTACGTGAGGCAAGCCTGACATCACAGAGGCCATGAGGTGCAAAGTGGACACAGAGGCATCCAATCAAGAAAGACACTAGAAAAGTTGGGGATCCTATATGCAAGACAAAGTATAGAAAGAAAATCAGAAAAATGGAGGATGAGAAGGGTCGTTAACCCTTGTAGGTCTGAATAGTCCCACAGGTCCACAGGGACTGGCGCTATTGGAAAGTATGGCCTTGTTGGAGTAGATGCAGCCCTGTGAGAGGAAGAGTACCACTGGGTGCAGGCTTCGACACTTCAGAAGCTGAAGCCTAGTGTGTCTCATCCTCTTCCCTGTCTATGGATCCAAATGCAGAACTCTTAGCTACTTCTGCAGCACCACATCGGCCTGTATGTTAAGCCGCATGCCACCATGTCTCTCACCATGACGATAATGGACCAAGCCTCTGAACTTTCAGCCACCCCCAATAAAATGATGTCCTTTATAAGAGTTGCCGTGGTCAAGGTGTTCCTTCACAGCATGGAAACCCCGACTACGACAGCTCTGGAACTGTAGTCGCAGACAGTTATAAACTGCCCTATGTTGGGGCTGAGACCCAAGCCCTAGTCCCCTGCAAAAGCAGCGAGTGCTTCTTAATCATGGAGTCATCTTTCCAGCCCCTTTATTTTGGTTTGTTTTTGAGAGCTGACTGGGAACTCACTGTGAAGATCAGGGTGGCATCCAATCTGTGGTGTCCTCCTGCTTCTAACTCCTCATGCTGGGATTACAGGACTACACTACCTGCTGACTTCTGTGCATTTATTTAGGAGGGATTTGAACATGCGAAGATTGTGGTATTGCTTAGAGGATGGGTACTAGATCTAACCCCTCACAGACACAAGGAAATGGCTATCATTTACCATTTGTTTAGAGACAGGGTCTTTGAATGTGGCCCAGATCAGCCTTGAACTCTCAAGTCCTTCTCCTCCAGCTTCCCAAGTGTCTACTGACAAGCATGCACCGGATTACCAAGCAACTGGAACTTACTGAGTGCCTACTATGTGTCAAGTGGCGAGGACGTACATTAGCATTCCCCACACATCGGGATGCTCAGCTGAGTAACACTGCAATAAGCAGCAGTAATAGGACTGGCCCTCTGAATTCCAGAGTCCATTATATCACCCCACAAACTTTCCTGGGAGATATGTTTCAAGTTAATGTTGTTTGGGCTCCCAGCATGTAGTACAGCGCCTAGAAATGTCTCCAAGCTTCTTGAATGACAGTGTGAATGAATCAAGAAGTTGAACAAACGGTTGTATCTGGGGGAGGAAAGAACACCCTGGCCTCAGACAGGCAGCGGCAGAAGTAGCTGGGCTCAGCAGCTGCGCCGAGGCTGGCCAGAGCCGCCCAGCTGGACTAGGCCCCAGCAGCCTGAGCCCAGGCTGACACACTTTGGCAAGGGAGGCCACCAGAGCTGTCACCTCATTCACCAGCATGCCCATCAAGTGTATTCAGTTCTCTTCAACCCGCATTGGCATTTTAATTACTGTTGGGTAAACTAATTTGTACAAATGAAGGCCAGGCTGCCTAATAGAATATGCAAGCTCTCTGACCTCTGACAGGCACTGACACAAGATACAAAGGAAGCCAAGGAAGGCTTTTTATCTGAGCCTTATTACTCTCTATTACTCCAATTAGTCAGGCTCCAGTGCTCCTAATTGGAGGAAAAATTGCAATTAAATCAATTTTTGATGGGCTGCAAGTGGGCTCCCGAACCGCCCTGCTTGTGAAACACTGATATTATAGCAGCAAAGGTCACGGGCCTCATAGGCACCTGGGCCCCACCCCTGATTTCTCTTGGCCCCTTCCTTAAATACTTCAAGGAAACCCCTGCCCCTCCACTGGCCTGGCTAGTATGGGCGGGAAAAAGGGAGTCATTAGAACATGTCAGATCTCATTGCTTTGTTACCGTCTGCTAACCTCCACCATGACATCATTTCAGCGTAAATTCCAAAGCATGCATACAGTGCAAAGTTCACACAGACTCACTCAGCGAGGGAAAGCAGGGGCTATAGTGACAGCATTGCACGGACAGGACCAGTGAAGTGGTCACAGGAGGTCAAGAGAAGTCAAGAAGGGGAAAGATGGAGGCAGGCAACAGGTGAAAGTGAGGTGCGCGGCTGCAATCGACAGGGAAGCTTGGTCAACAGAGACCAAGAGGAGGTCAGAGTGTGCGGGTGTGGGTGCGGGTGCGGGTGTGTGCGTGTGTGTGTGTGTGTTGTTAGCACACATGCCCACCTGCGGCCGGGGAAGCACCCGTTGCTGGACGTGTGCCATGCCTGTGGAGGCTGGGAGCTTACAGCAACCTACTGTCCAGAGTAGCATGTCTAGGAGGAAGGAGGAGGGCAGTGTCCAGAGAAGAAAACACAACTTTGTTCATCAAACTAGAGGAAATAGAACGAAAAGGACGGTCTGATGTCTGAGTAAAGCTTAAGGCAAACAAACATAAGGTCTGTTTCATACAGAAACTGGAATAACTCCTTCAAAAAGAGAATGAAGACAGACAAACTCACAAGTTCAGCCAATTTGGGCTAGCAAGATGGCTGTGCACGCCTGACAACCTGAGTTCCCTTCTTGGAACCAACTGAAAATCTGGATGCAGTGACCGGCATCTCTAATCCCAGCATTCCTATGGTGAGGTGGAGACAGGAGAATCACAAGGATGCTCACGGGCCAGCCAGTATGAAGTGCACAGAACAGAAGAGATAACAGAGATCCTGCTGAACAAAGTGGGAGAGAGAACAGACTCCCGAAAGTAGACATACACACACTCTCACACACACACATACACTCACACACTCACACTCACACACACTCACTCACACACTCACTCACACACACACTCACACACTCACTCACTCACACACTCACTCACACACACTCACACACACTCACACATACTCACACACTCACACACACACTCACACACACACTCACACACTCACACACACACTCACACACTCACACACACTCACACACACAAATGACATTTGCATGCTTACACACAGACACACACAATAGTAACTACAACAACAAGAATAATTTTTTTTAAGAAGAGGTTTAGACAACTCCACGGATGGTTGGATAATTAGAAAAGGACATGCTTTGCCTTCAAGGGGTCAAGACCAAAACCGTGAGTTAAACACAATATTCCAAAGAGTACAGGTAGATGCTTGTTATGTGAGAGAGAAAACAGGGTACAAATGACATTGCTCCAAGAAATTAAAAGGCAGTGGTAAGAGAAAACACACTATAATGCTAAGGAGACTGTGCATGGGCAATGACTGCAATTCTTCCCAAGCTTTCTTTGTGATTTCAGATTTTTTTTTTTTAACAAGTGTTGCTTTTAAAAGAGAAAAACACAGCTGGAAGTGGTGGCTCACACCTTTAATCACAGCACTTGGGAAGGAGAGGTAAATTGATATCTGAGTTCAAGGCCAGCCTGGTCTAAGTAGTGAATCCAGGACAGCCAGAGGTACAAGGTGAGGCCCTACCTGAGAAACAAACAAATTTAAAGGGAAGACACATTAGCTTTTGTAAGAAAAGACAACGCCTAGATAATCTTGTCCAAGCTTCATGGCCAGAACAGGTGGGCAGTATCTGCCAACAGCAGCCTCCATGCACCTTAGCTGAAGCATCAGGACCAACCAATACTCAAAGTCAGGCAAGAAAGCCCTAGAGAGATGGGCATGGTAGTGCACACCTTTAATCCCAGTACTCGGTAGGGAGAGGCAGATAGAGTTTGAGGTCTGCCTGGTCAAATTGCAAATCCCAGACAAGGTAAGGATATACAGCCTCAAAGACAAAACGAAACTGGTCATGTCTAGACTTGCTCCATCAGCCTCTTCTCTCAACTTGGCCCTGGCTAGCAGGAGGCAAGACTGACTCCTGCTGCCCGCTGCTACAGAGGTCTGGAACAACTGTCCCAGTCATGCTCACACTGATACACACCTCTCTAGCCATGGGAATCAGGGCAGGATGGTGCCTAGAAGGTCAGAGCTAGATAAAGTGGCCACCGCCTCATTTCTGGATGATACTAGATATATTTAACCTCTTGAAAACCAATTGTAGGCATGGTTTGCCTGTCTTACAAAGGGATCGCATCTGCTGGAATTCACATTCACCTGTGAGGTGTTAGAGGAGAAACTTGACCCAAATCCAGTGTTGAAAGGTGGGACCTTCGAAAAACGATTAGGATTAGGTCGTTAGTGTGGGGCCCACAATGGAATCAGAGGGAGGCTTCCTATGGCAAGACAGAGAGAGGGAGAAAGGAAAAACAGGAAGAGGAGAGAGAAAGGGAGGGAGAGGTGAGGGAGGGACATGAGAAAGAGACGAGCTCGTTTCTGGTCTCTTGCTGTGTGCTTCATGTACCACCTCAGAACTCGATGGCATGAAGGCCATCATCAGACACGGCCTCAACCATTCCTGGAGCTCCCAGGAATCTCAATCAAAATGAACCTCTTTTCCTTATGGAGTGATCACAGCTGAGTTAGTCCATGACAACAGTGAAAGACAAACAAGCAAACCTAGTTTCTTCATCTGTGAACTAGGAATGAAAGAAGGTCACAGGCTTGTCGCATGAATTCTCTGGCACATATATCTAGCACATATAACACAGGAGCACCCACGAATGTTATTGTTAAGACCAATGGGACATGTTACTAAATAGGCATCACAAAAAGCTTTCATTTCTAGCAGGAGACATTTTCCCTTTTGGACAGGTTCGCTTAGCATCATGGTAGCCATTGTCAAGCCTGATACGGGGCTGCTAACATCCCCTGGCACTGGTGGCTCAGCGTGTGCCGATATTTTAAGAACTGAGCACAGACGGCTCTGGTATTTTCTCAGGTTTGTGGCAATCATTTGAATGGGGTGTGGGACGAGACAGTAACAAGAACTACTTGGGTCCACTGTGGCTCCACAGACAAGTACAAGGAAAACAGAGCTAAACAGAGAGTTGTAGAGTTAAGACAGATCCACTCAAACATCCAACAAGCCATAGAGGGACTCTGACCCTTGGCTTAATTTAGATTTGGTAGTAGCACTAAGTGGCCGGAAGGCCAATATTGAAGAGAAGTGGGGCCCATCAGAGTCAACCCCAAGGCCCCATACCCTGACCTGTGCCGGCAGGCTCAGAGCCCGTGAAGCTGTCAAGTCCCAGGAAATCTCAGGCTTTTATTGCATTCTCACTATTTCATTGAGACCCCTAGGCCATTATTTTCACATACACATATCAAAGTGTAACAGGAAGTTTCTTGGCAGGAACAAAGAATAAAGAGCCACTGCATCCACTGCATCCACTGCATCCACTACATCCACTGTGTCCACTACATCCACTGCATTCACTGTATTTACTGCATCCACTGCATCCACTGTATCCACTGCATCCACTGTATCCACTACATCCACTGCATCCACTACATCCACTGTGTCCACTACATCCACTGTGTCCACTACATCCACTGCATTCACTGTATTTACTGCATCCACTGCATCCACTGCATCCACTACATCCACTGTGTCCACTACATCCACTGCATCCACTGCATTCACTGTATTTACTGCATCCACTGCATCCACTGCATCCACTGTATCCACTACATCCACTGCATCTACTGCATCCACTGTATCCACTGCATTCACTGCATCCACTACATCCACTATATCCACTGCATCCACTATATCCACTGTATCCACTGCATCCACTATATCCACTGCATCCACTGTATCCACTGTATTCACTGTATGAGTGAATGCCTTCCTTACCCGTGACTCTAAACAAAACCAAAACTATTGCAGGGCTTCAGAAGACAGGCCCTAAGGACAAGCAGTAAGAGAGTCCTGCAGTGCACCAAGCAAACTGGGGAAGTCACCAAAGGGGGTGACTTGTGGATTCACAACCATGACCTGCATCCTTGACTATTGTCTTTCCATCACAACAGAGCGTAGCTGGAACTGACCCAGAAACTTCCTCCCTGCTGGCTAGCTCTCATAGTGCTGAAAGGTAACTGGCAGAAAGAGTCATCCATGGACTTACCTAGTAACAGATCCCGCATGCGGATGCTGACCTACTGGGCAAGATGTACACATCTGCCCTCTGATTGGATCTAAGGTCTGATTCACAAGTGGGTCTCATCCTTAGCCCTGGAAAAAGCCCTGGGCTGGGGAGGTCATGGGCCCTAGAAGGGGACCCATTCTTGATGTTTGGCTAAATAGACAGGTTGTCACACTGCTTTCCAAAGGTGTTGTTTACACTCGTAGATTAGTGCTGCTCTCGGCCTTGGTCAGAGAAGCTCCTTTCTTGCAGCAGGCAGTGGTTAAGCACCAAGAATAAGTGACCATTGAGTGCTTAGCCCTTAAGGAGACCCCCCCCTCATAAGGCAATGAACACTGAAGAAGAAGGGCAAACAAATCTAAGAGTCAGAAGATTAAGAGAAACTGTCAAGTGCTGTCCTTTGGACATGACACAGCAATTGCACTCGTGAACTAAGAGCTGCAGTTACCTAAACAAGACCAAACCAGTTAGTAATCCTTGCATGGACATGAGAGGGGCCCTGGCGTGTCACTTCTAGCTGAGAACTTCTGGCAGTTGATGGCTGCTGGGGAAGGGGAGTCATCTTTCTTTGAAGAGTGTGACCACAGGTAGGTCACCTGTGCATACCTGGATGTTGGTGAGGTGATAAAAAGAGCCTGTGAGGAGATGCACGCCTTTAATCTCAGCATTCTGGAAGCAGAGGCATGTGAGTCTCTGTGGGCTCAAGGCCAGCCTGGTCTACAGAACAGTTTCTAGGCCAGCCAGAGCTACAGGCTGAGAATCCTGTCTCTAGAAAGGAAAAGGAGGAGAATATGAAGGTGGGAGGGGCACATGGGGGCTCTGGACAGGATAGGTCAAAGGGTCACGTGTACATTGTCTAGCAGAGCTATAGAAATAAGATTCTTGAAAAAATATACATATACGTGTGCGTGTGTGTGTGTGTGTGTAAAGCCTATTCCTCAAAAAAAAAAAAGAGAACTCTGCTTGTAAAGGAATACTCCTCCATTTATAGGGAAACATCACTGGTAGATGATAACGTTCATTGGTAGACAGTGCATGTTGGCTGGGGTATTCATTTTTAGGACTGCTCATTTGTATAAGAGTGTCCCATTTGTAGAAGGGTGCTTATTGTGGGGGAACTGTTCTTTTACAAGAGTGTGCTCCATTTGTAGAAAAGGATGAGCTAGAGAGATGGCTCAATGGTTAAGAGCACTGACTGCTCTTCCAGAGGCCTGAGTTCAATTCCCAGCACCCACAAGGTGGCTCACAACTGTCTGTAAGTCCAGTTCCAGGGGATCCAAAGCGCTCACACAGACATGCATGCAAGCAAAAGACCAATGTACTTAAAATAAAATTAAAAGTTTAAAACACATTTGCATATCTGAAACCAAACAACTATAATCTTTTTATGACACTTCCCCAGCAATTGATTCCCTTGCTCCAACTTATTTTTTCCTCCTCTCCTGAGTCAAAACCAAAACCAAGGGGGAAGAGTGATCATACGTGAACAAACTCAAATGTCCTTGTTCATAGTCTCTCTCTTTCACGCACACACGCACGCATACACGCACGCACTGCGACTCGTCCCTATAAAAATTCCAGTATTTGAGAGGCTGAAGTAGGAGGATCGCCATAGGTATGAGGTCTGCTTTGGGCAACATAGTGAGCTCCAGGGCAGCCTGGAGTACACACGTCCGTCTTGTCTCAAAACGCAGTGGGGCAGGGAGGCAGAAGAGACAGCTCAGTGGTTAAGAGTGCACACTGCTCTTCCGAGGTCCTGAGTTCGGTTCCCAGCATCCTTGTCAGGTAGCTTACAACCACCTATCACTCTAAGAGGATGAAGTACCTGTGGCCTCTGCAGGTGGCTGCATGCGTGTGCACATACATGCATATGCACATGCACGTAATTCAAATATGTTCCTCTATATTCCTGCTTGGAGCTTTGTCTAGAGCCTTCCTCTCATACCTGTAACAGTGTGAAGAATCCCAGCCTGTAGGAAGGAATTTCCCTCACCTACGGCCCCTTTGGTAAGCAAACAACTTGGAATAGTTGATTTCTTGGAAGAGCCTACCCCTTGACATTCAATTTGACTTCTTAGGAACACTGGAATGAAGGCCAAATACATCTTGGGCCACAGGGAATCACTGGAGACAAGAGCAGGGACTGACTCAGTGCCACAGCCACCATCAGTGCCATCAACCCGCAGTAAAAAGTAGTAAGATACAGGGTCGGGTGGGCTGTGAGGCCTTCATCGCCTGTGATCGAGACAGACAGACATATGCACTGGGAAACCGGTGTCCTGACTCACCTCCCTCCCTGCTAGCTCCTCCAGCCTGTGCTTCTCAATAACTGGGGAGGGCAAAACTCTGCAAACCAGAGCTTCCTGTACAGGCATGGTATCATCCAAGCCAGGTACCAAGACAGCACGCCCAAACCTCTGGTTTCTTACCTGCTCAGTCTCCTCTCACCTCATTTCTACCCTAGTAACACAGGAACAATGCTACAGAGAGTAGCATGTCTACCTTTCAATCCCACTGAACCGTTCCAGCCCAAAGCCACTAGGTGGCTGCTGGCATTCAGCCTCCATTGCCAACTGTCTGAGGTGGGCAGCTATGCTGTGGCTCAATTCCCAGCACTGCTATTTGGCTCCTGGAAGGAGAGAAAACATGGCTTGGTGACAGCCTTGGAAAGAGCTGCTCAACTAGTTGAGCTGTCCTGGCCTTACCACCCTTCACTGAGAAGATACATGTGTACACACGCACACGCACGCATACACGCACACCCGCACACCTGTGCGCACACACACACACGCACATACACAGCCTCATTTATTCCCCTCGGTAAGGGGTGCCCTGGCTGTTGCACACACACACGCATGCACACACGCACGCACGCACGCACGGTACTTGCTGTTCACTGGTGTCTGTGGATGTATGCTTGGTCCCCCACATGAACAAACTCCACCCACACCCTGTAGATGCATTGTGCCCACAGGAGTCTCTATGGCAAAGTCACCAGGCAGTTGTGATTTTTGCACCAGCCCAGGTGTTAAGCCTGCTCCTCCTCCCCTTTGGTCTGTCTGTCCTGCGTTTGCCCTCCCAGGGTAAAGTGCTTTCAGGCCACACAATGAGCAGAAGGAGGAGAGACACTTCTATTGAGGAAGGCGGTTTGTTGTTTCATCCCTAAAGGGGACTGGAGTGGGGAGTAGGGGGCAACGACACACAAAATTTCTAATAAGCAGTTTCTGTCCTCAAAGCTAAAATGATTTTCTTTAATTGGTGGGAACAGTTTACTGTGGGGTCTCGGCCCTCCCCCCCCCCCAGCCTAATTGACTTACTGAAGTTTAACAGGGGCTTTCACCTGGAGAGATTGCAATTACTCCCCACGGCCCACATTCGTACCTGGGCTTTCCCCACAGGAGGCCTTTGTCCCCCTAAATACAGCAGTGACACAAATGTCCTCAGCAGCAGGGGAACGCAGGCAAGTGGTAATTTTCAGCCCAACGCAATTAGCTGAGGGCTTTTCAGCCTTGCCAGTGAATGGTGGGGAGACTGCGGCATGTGAGAACAGTGAGTGGGCTGCTTGCTCTGTGCAAGCCAAACAAAAGAGGTCTCTGAATTGAGCCCTGTGGTGAGCTGGACCAGAGCTGGTAGGCCAGCTGGGACTGGGGCCTGGACAAGGGAGGAAAGGTGCTACCATCCACCACTCCCGTGGGTACCCACGTAGTCAGTCTTCAGGCGGCTCAGAGCTCCAAGTAGTTTCCTTGTGCTTGGCACTGCATCGCACCATGGAGCAAACAGGCTGGGGTGGCCTGAGCCGAGGAGCAGAGGCAGCAGCAGGGCCAGAGCCTATCTGCTTAGCTTCCCAGCCAACTGACGAGTTCACATTGTGTGGGGCTTTCCGAAGCACCACAGAATCAGGGAGCTTTACAAAGAAACTCTCCTGTGAGCTGAAAACTAGGGAGACCCAGGGGCTTCTGTGACCCCGAACTCTACCTCTGCCAACACAGTTGCTTCTATCTGGTAGAACAAGGAAACAGCTCTTTGTTAGGACGGGGTCTCAAGGCTGGGCACACAAAGTGGAGCAGCATGCGGACGGCTGGGGCATTGAAAGCTGCAAACCCCAACATTTTGTTATTTACTGAAAGAAGCTGTTTCTAGTCTGGTATAGCTTAACCTTTAGCACACACCTTTAATCCCTCTGGCTGGAATACAGACAAGTCCTTAGTGTACACCTTTAATCCAAAACAACCAAGGTAAAGTTAGTCTGTAGAAGGAAGCACCCATGTTTGGAAGTGATGTCTAATTGAGTGGCAGACAAAGTAACGAGTCAAAGAAAGATCTGACAGAGTAGGCTACGCCCAACTCACACGAGCAGAGAGAACAGAGAAGAAAGGAACACTACTTAAGAGAGCAATGCAGAGAGAGGAAGAAGATTAGAACAGATTGCCAGAACTAGTTTGAGGCCAAGCAGTACAAAAGGTCAGAGGCTGAGATAGAAGCCAGATTGAATCAGTCAGCTTGGAGAGGAGTTTGAGCCAGAAAAAGGCTGAGTTGAACCAGCCAGCCAGAGTTCAGAAAGAACTAGAAGTGGTGAGCTTATTCAGCAGTAAGTCTCAAAGGCTGAAAACATTCTAGGCCTAGATTAGATTGTACAGAGGCTAGAAGCTTCCAGGGCTACGCCCAGGTAAGCAGACAGAGGGGAGACAGCAACTACTTCAGTTGAATAAAAGTTACATTGACAGCCAGAGAATGCAAAGGCTGGCAGACGGCTTCAGGATGGGTGCTGGGATGCTGCTGCAGAGTGGGCAGCATGCCGGCCGCTAGCGCCATCATCTGGTCCTAGGTGTTCTCCATGTGAAAAATGCAAAATTTAAAGATACAAGCAGATGAGCTAGCGACAGATTAACTAAGTGCCAGCAAGAGAGACAGAATGCAGACTTCGGCTACTGACCAGGGAAACCCAAAGCAACTGGCACAGAAGAGTACCAGTGCGGTTCCAAGCAGCTGGCCGGGACTGCCCAGCCTTAGGCTAGCCTGTAACCTTCTGGGGCCTCATACTTCTTGTTTATAAAGTAGAAACCAGTTATACTAGAACAGTGTTTGTTTCGACTTTAAAAGCTAACAGAACACCTTTCTGGGCAGCATCTAATTTTCTGAGAGCCTAAGTAATGGATGCTACTCAGGACTAGAGCCATGGGTGTTGCCTCAGTTTGACACACAGTTCACTGGGAATGGTCAGGTCAGACGCTGAGGGTTTTGAGTTTGTTTGTTTGCTTGTTTGTTTGTTTGTTTGTTTGACCTATTCCTGTCAGAAAGAAAATGACTGCTCTACCATGTGTTAACCCTGCCCTGTTTCTTCCCCACCCTGGCTGCTAGGACGTGCAGTTCTCATCCTACCTCAAGCCCTGCTAAGTGAGTTTCACAGAGAAGAATCTACAGAGTGAAGAGTGGCTAGTGCAGGGTCCAACGTCCAGAGATGTGAAGACAGGCCCTGCCTTCCTATAGCCACCATCCCTGGGACGTCTACTCTAACAACCTGCAGGAGTCTTAACAGCCTGGCAGGTCCACGAAGACCCATGAAACTGGGCCTATCTTTCCACTCCTTGTGGTCAAGCTGTAAAGGACACTCGGTTACCTGGGACAACAGAAGACTGTGCTCTAGAACCCATTTCTCCCACAGCCCTTGTCCAAGAGTTTCTGAGCTGAAAACTGGCAGATGGGAGGGAGGGGTGCTTCCTTTTTAAGCAGGTACTGTTTGCCAAACTGTGCTAAAGGGTCTCAGAAAATAAAGTTCAAATAGGCTTGCCCTAGTCAGAGACGCAAGCCAAGATCCATTGTTTAAAATTGGAAATAATTTCAAGACAGTCAAAAAGTTCTAATCCCAACTGAAAGTGTTCCTCATGAGACAGGCCCATTAACAGCGTAGGACTGCAGGACCGTAGTGAACAACACCACCTCTGGACCCGAAGCCACTGCTGAGACTTGCGTGTCTGTGTATACGACTGCTGGAACATCAGCTGCTCTCCAGCCTCAGCTTCCTTACTTGTGTTACGTTTTGGTTTTTTAATATTTCATGACGGAGTTTCTCCATGTAGCCCTGGCTGTCCTGGAACTCTGTCTGTAGACCAGGCTGGCACCAAACCCACCTACCTCTGCTTCCCAAGTGCTGGGATTAAAGGTGTGCGCCACCACTGCCCGGCAGTTCCCTTACTTGTGACTGAAAACGATGGTACTATGTCTCTGGAAGGGTTAAATTTGACTGTGTTCAGCACAGTCCCTGGCGCTTAGCTGGTGCTCCTGATGTGTCTGATGTACTCTCATACTGTCAGCACTGACTAGGCAACGAGTGTCCCTTGGGATTCCTGATCAAGGAAGTGGCCTAGATGAGAACCTATATTTGTTCACCTCTTGAAGCACCAAGAACTGGAATTAGAAGTGAGAGCTTGTCTCTTTCTGCAGGTCACTTTGGAAAGTCACCATCACTGCACTGACAGGACCAATTGAGCCTGGCCAAAGCCTGGAGATCCTGAGGCAAACAGAGCCTGAAGGGACAAATTGAAATTTGAGTCCCCTCAAGCTGACCACAGCCTCCTTAGCTGTCTCCCAGCCGACCTTCCCCACCACTAGTCTACTGGCTGGAAGACCAAGCACTGGTGCCAGAGGGTGCCAGCCAGGAAGGAGGCACAGGTGGCTTTCAAATGAGCTCCAGTGCTTCAGAACACGCGTGGAACAAAGCTGGGCTTGTTGCTGGTCAACCTGCCTTTGCTTGCTCGGGCTGTGGCCCAGACCCTGTGGTGGCCGCACAGGCCTGGGAGGGGCCAGGACCAGCCCATCTGGCACCAGCCTCCTCCGCTCCTGGGTCAGCACACAACCCAAGGAGGCCAGGGAAAGCACTTCACTACCCAGCAAAGAAAGTCACAGGGAAAGGGAGGAGAATGAAGGGTTTCGGGGTTTTAAGATGTGATTAGGAACCAGGTGGTGGCAGGTCCCTTCAATCCCAGCTATCAGGATGCAGAAGCAGGCGGGTCTAGGGAAGTTTGAGGCCAGCCATGTCCACAGAGAGAGTTCCAGGACAGCCAGGGCTATACAGAGTAACCCTGTCTCAGAAAACAAAAACCAAAAATAAACAAATAAAAAAACGGTCTTGGGGTATTTTTGTTGGTTTGAAAAATAATAAAAGAAAACTGTAGCCAGGTATGTAGTCCACCCAAATACAATCCTTTTAATCCCAGCACAAGAGGCAGAGGCAGGCAGTGGAACTGGAGTAGAGTCCCAAGAAGCCAAGAGGGAAGTCCTCGGTCTTCCGGCAGGGGCAAAGGGCTTCTTGGGACTCAGTCCGGATCCACGGGGACCACAAATTTCCAAAGAGATATAACAGGTATCACAAAAGGAACTACGAGTTGAGGGTCAGTGTCGGCGATTTATGACCTGAGTCCTCAGTCTGGAGTTCACTGGAGTGCAGAAACAATTTCCCGGGCTGGCTTCAAACTCAGCAATCTGCCTGCCTCAGTTTCTCAGTGCTAGGACCCCACCCCAAAATCCTGAGATGAACTCAAGTCTACACATACTCACGAACACTGCTATGCCTAGCTTTCTACACTGAATGCTTAATTCCCACTGGCCAGAGCTCACTGTGCAGTGGAGTCCTGTATCCCGTGAGCCCCACCCCCAGCCTGGGCAAGGACTCCTACAGCAGAGATTCCAATGGAGGCCTTGATTTACCTGTGTCCCTATCATTTCTGCCTTTGCTATCTCCTCTCGGCATGTACCAGGGTATTGATACCATGCCTTCCTCAGTGACAACTCCATAGACAGAATGAGGGAAGGACTCTCCTCAGGGGGCTCTGAATGGAGACAGGTTCTCGAATGGCAGTTTCAGAGGGAACTGAGCTTGGGACTTCTCTGCTGTGTGTCACCACATCCAGTCCTTGTTTGGCTTAACCTGCTTACCATACCAACCCTTAAACTTAAGATATCACTCTAGCCCCAGCACGCGTTTTTCATGCATTTCTGAAATACTTATAAAGCTATGGGCTTTTTGTTTGTTTGCAGAAACAAAAGGAGACTGTCAAAAAGCTTTCTCTTTCTCACTAATCCACTGGGGTGAAGTAACAACTTGACAGAAGAATGAAATGGCACAAACTGGCAAACTGGTGGGGTATGGACACCTGACTTACTGGCTGGTTGGCCCTTCTCATCTCAGGCTTCCAATTCCCTATAGTCCAACAATATCACTGGCTGCCGCCTTGAGAAACCTCAGTCTAAAGTTTCAAGGAAAAGCTAACTTCTCACCACCTACCTAATATCCTGAGAGTCCTGTGTAGAAAAACTAAGGAGTCTAGATTCTTCATGGAGTCCACAGGTCACAGAAGTGTGGAACTGTGTCTGAAACTGTGTTGACTACCTAGCACCCAGCTTGTTCCCTGAGGTGCCAGACGCTCCCTCTGACCACCTCCTCCACTGCTCTGGGGATATAGGACCAACCCAGAGCATGACTTTCCTTTTATGAGAGGATGAGGAAAGAGGAAGGTGAAATGAGCTTTTAAAAAACGTTTATGTGTATGAACAACAATGCCAAGCAACCAGAGCTTCCAGGGACTAAGCCACTACCTAAAGACTATACATGGACTGACCCTGGACTCTGACCTCATAGGTAGCAATGAATATCCTAGTAAGAGCACCAGTGGAAGGGGAAGCCCTGGGTCCTGCCAAGACTGAACCCCCATTGAATGTGATTGTTGTGGGGAGGGCGGTAATGGGGGGAGGATGGGGAGGGGAACATTCATATAGAAGGGGAGGGGGGAGGGGTTGGGGGGATGTTGGCCCAGAAACTGGGAAAGGGAATAACAATCGAAATGTAAATAAGAAATACTCAAGTTAATAAAGATATTAAAAAGAAAAAAAGTTTATGTGTTTTGACTGCATGTGTGTATGTGTGCCATCTGTGCCCTGAGTTCAGAAGAGGACATTGGATCCCCTGGAACTGGAGTTACAGGTAGTTGGGAGCCACATGTGGTGCTGGGAATTGAAACCAGGTGCTCTACAAGAGCAGCCAGTGCTCTTAGCCACAAAGCCAGCTCCAGTGCCCTCAGTCAGCTCTTAAAGCCCACATTCACCAAAATCAATGGGAAACTCCCTTTTTACCCACTAGTAAGGACGCTCATGCATTCCAACTGCTCATAGACAGATCGTGGAAATTAAGTTTCCTTGCAATAAAGATAAAGGCCATTGGGCGGGGAAGAGTGTCTGGGCCTTGGAGTCACAAGCAATGAGAGAAGCGCTTGGGACCATGTGCCACTGCTTGTGAGCACAAGTTCTCTACCAGCAATGCCTTCTCTCATGCTTGCTGAGAACTGAACACCAGGGTAATGTGCAGAATTTCACTAGTCACTCCTCTGACCTACAACAGGTTCTGGGAACTCAATGCACTTCAGACAGGAGTCTGGACAGCTGCAGTGCTGTCGCTGATGATCTGAGGTAGATCATCCTCTATGGACGGCTCAGGTTGCTCTGCACTCACGCAGGAACCCCTCAGCCCACCACTGGGTGCAGTCGTGTAATCCCGGGTGAGGCCTTCAAGTGAAAGAACAAATGGGACAGAACAGAAATGTCATCAGACGCTCAGACTGCAGCAGAAATGGAAGGGCACGCCTCACAGAGGCAGTTCGCCCAAGTTTCCTATCGAGAGTTTGCTCCATGGACAAGCGGCCTAGGTGAACTTCTGGCTTCTATTCCTACTGCAGGCATTTTTATGTCATGACATAAACAACAGTAAACACTTCGGAGATGTTTCTCAACAAAAAGAAATTCAAATATAAGTTTCCTAGTAATCAATGTGATTATCATTGTTCCTCAGGTACCAAATTCTTCAGCTTTGGTTCCAGATGTGAAGGTTCTACTCACAGAGCTCCACTCCCCTCCCTCCCTCCCTCCTTCCTTCTTTCTTTGTTCTTTCTTTCTTTCCTTCTTTCTTTTTTTCTTTCTTTCTTCCTTCCTTCCTTCCTTTCTTCTTTACTTTCTTTTGATTTGTTTTTGTTGTTATTGTTTTGTCTTTTTCAAGACAGGGTTTCTCTGTAGTCCTGGATGTCCTGGAATTCTCTCTATAGACCAGGCTGACCTCAAACTCACAGACATCCACCTGCCTCTGCCTGCCAAGTGCCATATCACTGCTCAACTCCTGTCTTTATACTGTCCTGGAGTAGAACCTCTAAGCAAGCACCTTCTAGGAGACCCAACCCCCTCTCACCTCTACCCTGATCCAAACTCTGCTTTAAAACCCAAAAGCAGTTCCTATCTTGTCCTTCACCCTGACTACAACTATACTTTTAAAAGGAAAAATCAGCTCAGGGGATCCCCAAAGAGGTCCATCACAGAATTCTACTTGAAATGAAGCTTAAGAATGAAATGTCCTGCAGTCTGACAAATACGAAATGCTTGTTTTCTCCAGTTGGACGTCGCTGTGGCTCTATCTAGTTTGCTTCTCTGCTGCTGTCTCTCTCCTCCACTGCCTTTGCATGCATAGGCTGGGATGTGTTGGTGCTCCCTCAGCCAGACCCTGGCAGGGAACACACCCCATGGGGAGTTACAGCTCAGCCTTGGCGCTCAGTCAGGAGCCAAGCCGGGGATCCCTGACAATGTTTCTCCTCCTCACACCATCTACACAGTGGCTCTCTTGCTCCCTTGCTCCCAGGCCTTCTGCAAAACAGAAGGAAGGGAGAAACAGCCCTTGGGAAGACTAATGAAAAAGAAGAGTAAAAGGGATCAAGCACTCCTGGGGGCACCTTTTACTCAGTGAAAGATATATCACCCAGAACAGTGACCCAAACCTCTTCCTGGTAGGCCCCTTTGAACTTGGACCCCCAAAACCCTGGAGATCTATCTTCTATTCCCTCAACAGGCCTGGCAGAGTGACTGGCATCAATGCCTAAGACAGTCTGAAGGGTGCCAACAGCAGCACAGACGAGCCACTGTGTTTGGAGAACCCTGGCAGGATGCCTTCCCAGGGCGACCTCATCTCTGCCTTCTGATCCCTATGAACAGTAAAGACAGGCCAATTCTGAAAACCACACATTTCAGAACAAGGCCTCAGCCTAGGGCTACAACCACGCTTGCCATGTCTGGAGGCTAGGTCTCATCCACTGACTCCCCGAGGCCTAGGTTCTCACAAGCTACACTCTACCTGGAGGCAGAACAGCTCAGCTGGTAACTGGGCCTCAGGCCTTCCTAAAGTGCTGTACCCCTTACCTCATGCATTTGTAACTTCTCTCCCAGCAAGGTACAGAGCCTGCCCTCTCAGATCCTGACACCCCCAGGGCTTCCCATGCAGCCTCTGTATCTAGGGCTCTGTGGTGGAGGAGATGAGCATTGTGACTTCCAGAAGCACTCCCTGCCACTCTGCCTCTTTCCTGCCTAGACCTATGCCTCTTGCCTAAGCACTGCAACTGTCCTGCAGCTGACTGGAGCTCTCCCACCACCACCCCCGCCTGCCCTCTGCCTCTCTAACCCTGCCCTGCTTCCCTGCATTTCACAATCTGTGCTCCTGCCAGGCTCCATCACTGGGAGGATTTAACTCATTTGGAGCTGGCAGCCTACAGGGTAGAACGACCTATGCCCACCCATCTCTGGGAGCGGCTGGGAGGTGCCAGGCAAGCGTGTTCTGGAGCATCCCAAGGTGCTCCTGTTTTCTGGGAACCCTGCAGTAGTCTGCGACAGACGCATCAATGGGGGAATCTTTTGCCAGCCAGAGTTGGCATACCACCCTACCCTCAAATCTGCCATTGGCCTCTAGGGCAGAAGACCCTCCAAGAAGAAGAGGCCCTGCAAGACAAAGACCCGAGGCCCCCCCAGCCTGGCCTCCCAGACCTACACAGGCCCGCATTAAAATCAACACTCCGTGAACACACAAAACTGACAGGGCAGAGGGGGCGTACACACTGGATACAAAGACCAGGCTCTGGAGAGACGTGGCCTGTCGGTCTCCCATGTTAGCTCCAAGTGACTAAGGGCAGGGTGGAAAATAACACTGCTGCCACTGCAGTGCTGAGGGCTCCCACCTGGGCTCTGATCAGCGACCTTCACAGCAGACGCCTCTACCTGGGAAAAGTGCAAGCGCTGTGTGCAGACCATTAATGGATGTGCCTGGGCACATTCCTCTAAGAAGCACACTGTGACTCCCTGAACCCCTCTCACTATCCCCCAGTGACTGCACAGGCCTGGAACACACTGCACATGCCACCTGGTACTTCCCGCAGACCCCTAGCACTGTCAGCAGTGGGAAGGGGCCCAACAAACACCCTGGCTTCATTGTGCCCCAGAAAGAGGGGACTAATTACTTGCCTAGACTCTGGAGTGCCCAGGAAGAGAACAGAGGCCAGTGGGGTGGAGAGGGTGGGAAATTGGGGGTTGGGAGGGAAAGGGAGAGAGAAAGCCACAGGATATATTTCAAAGTTTCTCTAGCAATTTGGAGGCGGGGCAAGAAAGCCCTGTCTGACGTGAAATCATATAGAGGTCAGGACTGGGTCTCCCACCCTTGTGAGAAAGTGGTGAATCAGGACGGTTTATCAAACGATCATTTTTTTTCTTTTGAAACTGGGAGGCAGCAGCTTGGACAATTCTGCAGATGTGCTTGATGAGTTAGGGACAAAAATGGCCCCTCTTTACCCCCCTCCCCTCACTCTCTAAGGGCTCCCATCAGGGTTGCTTCTCCCTCCACTGCCTCCCGGGCCCTCCCCTCCCTTCTTCAGTGGTCAGCTGAGACCCCCACCCACTGCTTGCTTTTGTACTCTTGGCCTTTGGACATACTGACAGGGGCCTTTATGAGACCCCAATCAAGACCCCCATGTCACAGGTACCTAGTAGAGACACCAGACCTTTTCAAACAAGGGACAACAAGGAAAATCGGCTGGCCCATTGTCTCTCCTCTGTGCTAAGTGAGATGAAAGGGGCCCGCGACCCCTCCCCATAGCCCGCCTGCCAATCACCTCTAGTTATTAAGGTCACAATGTGTAAATTCTTTTGACCTGCACCTAATCAAAGATGCACCGGCCCTTTCAAATCCGAATGGGGAGGAGGGAGAGATTCCCTCCCATAAACCCAGCAAACTCCCTCAATAAAATTTCTCTCTGATTCCCTCTTTGCTTCCCATCGCCACCCCCTCACTTCTCTTCATTCCGTCCTCCTCACCACCAGCTTCAAACACAAGTGACAAGCCCTGTGGGATTACTACCCAAGGGAATCCGAAGAGGACTGGAAAGTTTTTATTCAATTCTCTTAAAGAAAAGGTTTCCAAAGAGACATAGTTGGCCAACAAGCCCAGAACCTAGGCAGCCCTGTGGCTCCCATGCCAAATCTTTCCAAATGCCAATGTGGTCCTGGCGCTTTCTTGGGTCCTAAACCAGACTCTTTCTTGCATCGGATACCAGAATAACATGGAGTCTGAGCCTCAGCCATCCTTCATGTCACTGGCAAGCCCCAGCTCAACCTCTTTTTTTTTTTTTTCAGAGCTGGGGACCGAACCCAGGGCCTTGTGGTTGCTAGGCAAGCGCTCTACCACTGAGCTAAATCCCCAACCCCTCTTTTTTTTTTTTTTAAAGATTTATTCATTTATTATCTATGAGTACACTATAGCTGTCTTCAGACACACCGGAAGAGGGCATCAGATCCCATAACAGATGGTTGTGAGCCACCATGTGGTTGCTGGGAATTGAACTCAGGACCTCTGGAAGAGCAGTCGGGTACTCTTAACCGCTGAGCCGTCTCTCCAGCCCTCAACCTGACTCTTTACACTGATTTCCTTTTTGCAGGCTGACGGGGGAACCTCATCAACTCAGAATTAATAAGCAGCACTGTGTGAGCCGCTGAGACACTGACTCTGAAAGTGAGGTTGCCGTCTCCCCTGCATTTCAGACCAAAGCACGTTTGTCTGAACATTCAGACCAAACCCCTTGTCTGGGGATGCCTTGAACTGACCAACTCTGTGACAGAGAGGAAACAGCAAAACAAAACAAGAGTAAAAACAGTGTATCTTTGAGAAACATCTCCAAAGTGGTTACTATTGTTTAATGTCACGACCTAAAAATGCCTGCAGTGGGAATAGAAGCCAGAAGTTTACCTTCGCAGCTCTATCCATGGAGTAAACTCTCAATAGGAAACTTCAGCGGACTGCCTCTGTGAGGCGTGCCCTTCCATTTCCGCTGCTGTCTGAGCGTCGGATTTAATGACATTTCTGTTCTGCTCCCATTTGTTCTTTCACTTGAAGGCCTCACCCAGGGTTAAGCGACTGCACCCACCACTCTCCCACTCTGGAGTTCCAGTTGGCTGCCTTGATAGGGCTTTCCCAATCAGCTTCTTCTGGATCTTTGACTGGATGATGCCTTGTTATGTTATCTGCTGCTTCTCTGTATCTATTTTTATTTACAACATATTCTTTTACTATGCAAAACAGCATTCCTCCAGGGGAAACAAATAAAAAACCAGAAGGCAGACAGCAGAGCCCAGAACAAGACCAGTGGGAACCTGAGAACAAACTTTCTGCAGTTAGGAAAGAGAATGACCAACTCAATGACATATGAAAGACAAAACATGGGAAAACACACACACACACACACACACACACACACACACACACACACACACACACACACACACACACACACTCTCTGCTATGGAAGTCCTGCATTTCACCATTTCAGTGTCCACACAAGCCAGGTGGGCAGCTGGATTGGAAGTTGCACAGAAAGTGCTAGCCCTTCACTCTGCCCTTCCCCAGCTCTTAGCTTTCCTGTTTTCCTTGTGTCTCTTCCGTGTTCCTTGTCTGATGCTTTATCTCTGATCTCCTTGGTGTAGGTCTACTGCTTTTCCTTAAGCTGAGTGTACTTCGATATTTCAAACCTACATCTGAGCTCCAGGTCACTGTTCCCAGCTATCTCTGGCCATTACCACCTGGTTGCCTTGGAAACAGGAATCGGATCTGCAGGGATCAGAGCCCATCCATGCTCAGGTTCTTGGAGGTCTCCACCAGCCTCTTCCCTTCCACCTTACGCAGATGGGATCCACTCAAGACTGACCCTTAGCTGGCAAGCCTCACTGCTTAGTATCCAAACACCTCAGCCTCTCCACCCCACCATTTCAATCCACTCAAAACTGTCTATAAGTTTCTTGTTTATCCTCAGCCTAAAGTCAAACCAGCTCTCCAATCCACTCCCAACTTGGCCCTCAAATTCCCCTCCGGGGAGCCAACCTTGCCCAACGTACTTTTGAGCTTCTTCATCCTGTTCTATGTCTTTGCCCACACTCGTACCCTTGCCTGAAGTACCCTGCAGTGATATAAACAGGGCACCAGATTAGTTCCACTTCAAACTCCACATCACCCATGAAGCGCCATGAAGCGCCTCTTCAATGAGGCAACTGACTGCTCTCCTCTGCCTGTCAGCAGATTACTCCAACATCTGGTAACATTGACACTGCATATATAGCAGACCACATAGCTGTGGATACACACTCTGTCCCTTAACACTGCTGTAACGTCTTGAGAGATAAAAACTGGCTCTTCTCTTAGGCTTCATCCATGACACAAGACATGTGACACCTAGCAAAGCAACATTCCATACTTCTAGAAGATGGGCTCTAAGGGTCACATGACAGAGAAAAATGGTTCTGAGTCTATAGTTCTTTATTTTTCTTTCTTTCTTTCTTCATAAAAGGTTCCAAGCGGGGGCTGAGAAAATAACTCACTGGGTAAAATATTTGCTAGACAAATGTGAGGACCTGTGTTGTGCAAGCTCCAGGCACTGTGACACACATGTAACCACAATACCAGGAGGATGGAGACAGGTAGACCCCAAGGGCTTGCTTGTCAAAACTGCATCTCTGATTCTACATAGCTAGTTCTAGGACAATCAAAACAAAATGCAAAGAGCATGACTCATTCCAGTAAACCATCACTGTTTTGTGACATTTTCATTCCACAATCTATTTTGATGTTTGTGGGCCAACAGATAGACGTGTATACTATCCTTTTAGCTACATAATATCTACCTCAGTGACCACACTATAACATACTTAACCCAACTGTACTCCTCACAAGCCTCTGCATGCAACTGTGTGCTTATCCTAGAAGCAGAATTTGTATCAAATGGTTTTTAACTTTCACTTTGACACTCGCTGCCAATAATGTTATAAACTCTGACTTTCCTTCTTGTTATTCTCGGACTTCGCCTTATACAGAAGAATTCTTCTGACACAGACTTCTAACAAGTAGAGAAACCTTTATGAGAACATTAATTGTAGCTTACTCTAGACTAGAAAGCACCAACAAGCAGGCAAAAGAGAAGGTTTCTGATGCATAAATCCATGAGCCCTTCTTTCTTTACCCAACGTTACAGCTGACTTTCTTCTTGGGACAAAAAACAAAACAAAAACAAAAAACAAACCTGTTTCCTTTCTATTCAGATGGAGGCACACGACTGGCGAGGCCAGGGCAGCTCCTTCTGCAGCTGCAGCAGGACAGAGTAGCAGGGAGAGAAAAGCATCTTCTAAAAGCCAGGCCCTCAGGAGGAGGACTCTGTCCAGTGTGATGGCTCAAGTACAATGTCTGCTACGGAAGTGTGCTGACCATGTTTAGTCGTGAGAGCCATGTTGAAATGCTCACGCCATGCTGAGCATTTCCTCCTACAGTCTCCTCCTGCTGCCTGTGGATGTGTCTCCAGCACCATGGCTATATATCACCATGCATCCCACCATGATGATAACAGACTAAACCTTTGAAACTATAAGCCAGCTCCAATTAAACGTTTTTCATTATAAGATTTGCTGTGGACACGGTATCTCTTCACAGCAATAAAACCCTAACTAAAACAGTGGCACATGACTGTAATCCCAGCACTTGGGAGGCAGAGACAGGAGAATCAAGAGTTCAAGGTCATCCTCAGCTATACAGCAAGTTTGAGGGCAGCCTGGGCTATGTGAGACCCTGGTTTTGAGCTGGGTGCGTGGGTCTGGAGTCTTAGTCTGTGGTCAGGCACTGGCCCAGCACATAATAAACCCTGTGTTTCATCCTCAGCACTACAAAAAATAGAGATAAATAAATAAAATTCTACATAGAGGAAGGAAGGAACACCGTAATAGCAACAGGAAAAACATCACTTGTGGTTAGAGGCAGAAAAGGACACATCTAAACCTGCCCTTCAACTAAAGTAATTCAAGTTCACACATGTAGTACCCTGCATGAAGAAGGCAAAGAGAACCCCATAGTCATGCAGTGTCTTCTATGACTGATGTACATTTAGACTCAAAACCGAGCGCCTCTCCCTCTGTTTCTCCCTGCCTTCCTGCCTTCATGTTTCTTGCCTTGCTCATCAGCAAGAAAAAAAGCCCCTGTAGTCTCTCACCTGCTCTCCTACTGTGTCAGCATAACAGATGGTGGCTACCATTGTCTATGCTGCCTCCTCCAGCATCATCAAAGCAGCCAAAGCTGCACAGGCTAACCGTCACTAGCCTGAAAGGCCTGACAGTGGAATGCCACAGAGGGCAGAAGCAAGGACAGTAAGAGAGGACAGGGCCTAGTGCTGACACTCACGGCCCACCCACCATGTTAAGATGGCCATAGAAAGCACCCTGGAAAGAGCCCAGCCCTTAACACCTTCTCAAAGAAGACAAGGTCTTGTCTTTAGACACAAGTTGCCCAGCTCTCAGCTGGATGTTCCAGTGCCCAGGGCCTGTGTGCACGCTCCATGGTGTACTGACAGTGCTTCCCTTCTCCCTCTCATGGCCACTTTCTCCGAGCTGGATGGCTCTAACACAGTAAAGAGCCGAGGAGAAAGCAAGACAAGCCAAACAGCCAGAGACAAGCCTGAATCTGAGAACAGAGAAAGCTGAAAGAATCACAGAAAAATATGATTAAACTCATAAATAACTTAGAAGTCATTGTATGTGTGTTCTTGTGGGGGTAATGTAAGTATTTAACCTTGAGCGTTCATTCTTCAGTCACCGTCTACCTTGTTGTTGAGGCTTCTCAATAGTGTGGGGCTCACCAACTAGGCCAGGCTAGCCAGTCAGTCAGCCCGCCCAAGCGTCCCTCTTGTCTCCTCCTCAGTGTTGGTGTTACATGAATGGGCTACCACACCGCTCCTCTTCTCCCCCCCTTTCTTCCCTCCTTCCCTTTCCCCTTCCCTTTCTCCTAACACGTGTTCTGAATAGCAAACACAGGTCTAAGCCACCTAGCTATATCTTCAGCCCTGTGATTATTTTAAACATTTTAATTGTTGTGTGTTTCTGCGTGTGCCGTGGTTGCCACACATATGCCGCAGCATGCATGTGGAAGTCAGAGGACAACTTACAGGAGTCTGTTTTCTCGGCTGTGTGGGTTCTGGGGGTGTCTCAGGACACCAGGCTGGGTGACAAGTACCTTTACCCACTGGGTCATCTTGCTGGCCCAGGCCTGTGATTTTCAAATCTTTCAGCCTCCTAACTTGAGATTCTCTCCTGCAAAGACACCGCTGATTGTTTTGATGTTGGCACACCCCACTGGCACCCCATCTATCTTTACTAGACTTCTCAGACATCATTCATGTTTTTTATTTGTACTGAAAACTATGAAAAAGGAAATATGCAGAAAGCAATTTCCTGGGCGAGCAATTCCTGGTCCTTACTCCTCCCCCTTCCATCCCTCCTGCCCCTGTCAGCACCTCAGATGGGCTTAACTAAGTCTCTCTGACGAGTGTCACAACCCAGGTCATACACTATCTGAAAATGTCTTTGCTGGAAAGAAGAGCAAGAGAAAGCTTAGAAAAGAGGCACGGGTGACCTGGCGAGATGGCGAGATGGATAAGGGGGCCTGCACCAAGGCTGACAACCTCAGTTCCATCCCCAGGACCCATATGATAGGAGGGAACCAACTTTCCCAAGTTGTCCTATTACCCCTACAATGCACCAAACACAAATTAACTCGCTAACTAGTGAGTGAGTGAGTGAGTGAGTGAGTGAGTGAGTGAGTGAGTGAGTGAAAAGGAAAAGGGGTAATAATATTGGATAGTCTGCTTTAACAGGCACTCAGAAGGGGGTGGGGATTTAGCTCAGTGATAGAGCGCTTGCAAGCGCAAGGCCCTGGGTTCGGTCCCCAGCTCCAAAAAAAAGGAAAAAAAACAAAACAAAACAACAAAAAAAAAAAAAAAAAAAAAAAACAGGCACTCAGACAACAGCCGCAGTAATAAGCCAGCATTTTTTATACAACACAAGAGAAATCGCCTCCCCCCATCCTCCCAAACAATCATAATCTGAAATTTTCAGAGAGAAATTTCTCATAGTTCAAAAAAGTACTAGAGAAGTGAAGGTTAGCTGACAACCAGCCCCTTTACAGAATGGGTCTGAGGGAGGAGCCAAATAAACTGTCTGTTTTAATGGTGCATAAATATATCCTTTTTGGCCATCTTGCATGGAAATTCTAGTCAGCACAGAAAAGTTCAGAACCAATACAAGCTTGTGTAATGCACAGCATCTTTACAGGAAGCTCCCATCAGCATTCGGTAACTACATGGTAACACATGGGTGTCCATTCTCCCTCACATTGTCCCAAGCTTTGAGCTCCAAGCCACAACTGCCAAACGGAACAACATAATCCTAAAACCCACTGAGATTCACAGACACAGGGAGACTTGTACGTCAGCAGACCTACAACCTATGACCAAATGGAGTCATAGGGAAGTGCTCCACGATAGACAACTGACTGCATGAATAGTGAGTGGAGGGCATGGGACCAGCGCTTAGCCAGAAGGGAAGGTAGTAGTGATGGCGATGCTAAGTAGAAGCCCCCTTGAAAAAGAAATATAAAATGAAAAAGAGCACACAGAGCCTAAGGCTTCTGAAGTGAAATACTAAAATCTGTCTGAAACGGCCTGAGAACCACTTTACTGCAAGGCAGGGTGATCCTTCCACCCCAACAGGACCCTTCCCAAACATACTCTGCTCCTGACCCAGCCACAGCCCCACTATTACTTTTTTCTTTTTACCCACAGCCGGTCCCCAGTCCGCTTATAAGTAAGCTGTATTGGCTCTAGAAACTGAAAGCATCTTTCACCAAGTTCCCGATTGTGACTGCTCTGAGTGTTGGAGCTAACAGGTGGAGAAATCTCCTTAAATATATGAGCGTTGTCATGACAAGGCCACTGGAATGGGTCAGTGCCATAAGTCAGGCAGGGCTAGAAGCTTCCGCTCCACCATCAGGGTACTCTTTAGCCTTGACAGATCAAACCCCAAGCCGAAGCAAGCTACAGAGATCAGTTCTGTCTCTAAGCCAAAGGTCTTCACAGTGAGGGACCAAAGCTCCTGCCTGAGCCTCTGCGGGCTGAGCCCCAGATTAATCACCACTAGGCAGAGCTGAGCGCCAGCCTGCAATCTGAGCCTGGGCACCACCTGCAGAGGGGTCTTCCCAGCACCTCCCTCACTCCCTCGGGCAGGACCCCAGGGCATGAGGGTACCCACCTGCTGGCAAGGCTACCTGGGACAGGGTAAGTGACATTCAGCCGTCTCCCACTTGACAGATAAGTTGTGGGTGATTTGAGTTGCTTAGTGAGATATGTATTGACTCACACACTGAAGTCAGTTCCCTAAGAGAAAGAAATTCCATGGCTTCTCAACAGAGAGAGAAAGTCCAGCGTCTTTCTCATTCCTGTCCAAAGAAGAAATCTAGCTGAGACCGGCAGTTGGGGAAGAATACCTTGGAGTTAAGAGCTTGTAGGATGTGTGCCTTGGGCACAGAATGCACATTCTTGCTATTCACAGAAGAGCAGACTGAGAGTACAGAAAAGACACGGGGATGTCATCTTTCCAAGCATCCCTTACACTGCCTGATATTTTGGTGAAAGGAAGCTTCAGTACAAGTGCCTCCCTTCAGGTGAGAAGTACTTGCCCTGAGTCCCAAGGTCCATAAGGACAGCTTCCTCAATGACCTCAGCAGCGTTTCCAGCACAGATGCATGGAGAACTGGTGACTGAGTGGTGGACAGCTATCTGTCTATGCAGGCAGGTGCTTTTAAGGATCACATTGTAAATTCTTTGCAGATGGTAACCTGGGTGCAAAAGTATCATGATGCTGAAAAGATTAAAGGAGAAAAAGATAGTCATGGAGAATCACATCTAACAAACACTGCTTCCAGGCCCAAAGGCACAGAAGAGGTTTCCTTCCCACCTGCCCATGGCCCAAGGGAACCAAGTGTGGAAGGTTGGACTCAGATTGAAATATGTTCCTTCAAGAGCAAAGAAAAGTACAGGTCGGAGGCGAGGTGCTGGAGTCCTGTGAGCACCTTCATCTGCGGAATAACAGCCCTGGCCTGACTGTCCCAGCTTCATCCCCAGGAACTCCCTTTGAACCTCCGGCCACAACCCAGAGTTAGGATAGAGCAGTGGCTACAATTACACACTTGCTTGGGGAAGGGGGTGGGTGCTGCATGTGACAGGCCATGAAAGGTCCCAGCCTATAAAACAGCCTGGAAAACAAACCCTTAATTTAAATGTTAATGAAAGTGCTGTGGAGACATCAGAGGCTTCCTGGCTGCTCAGAGAACAGCTACACCAGTCTCAGAATTTATGGCTCCCCTTTACCCTCCCACCTCCTCTCTGCCTCATCACCCACTGAAGTTTAAAGAGAAGTGGGGGAAAAGAAAGAAAACGAAAGGCAGAAAGAAGGGAAAATGGGGAAACACCCTAATTTTGACATTAAGGCTCTTCCACTTTGGGATGTGAGTGCTAAGTGATCTCTGTCAGGAGAGCGTGATCAAAGGACAATAAAGGCAAGCACCCTGCACACCGGAGATGAACAGAGGACACAGAAAAGGTGGTAGAGGTGGACTCCAGGCAGCAGGGGGTGCAGACCGTAGGAGAGAAGACATGAATCCCTCCATCTCGCTCCTCATTTCATTTATAACTGACGCATCAGAGTGCAAGATCTACGGGTGTGTGTGTGTGTGTGTGTGTGTGACAACAATCTGATGTGTTTACACATGCATACCCAGCAAGCCTGGTCATTTCTTTGTGTTAGGAACCTTCTGATGTCGAAGTATAGTGGTGAACTCCTTTAAGGCAGAGGCAGGTGGATCTCTGAGTTCAAGGGACAATCTGGTCTATATAGGAGTTCCAGGACAGCAAGGCCTACACCATGAAACCCTTCCTTAAACAATAAAATATGACTTCCGACTCCTCCAGTTGTTTTGAAACATATTGTAAGCCACCTTAGACTCCTGCTACTTCTCCACTGTGGCTCTAGCAACACTAGTGCTCTTTCTTCAGTCCTCGAGTTTCCCTCTAAGAATTTACCACATTTTACTACCTACCGCATCTGTCCCCCTGTCAGTCTGTACCTTCTAGTTCATGGTGTGTTCTCTAATGACAACAAGATAATGGCTCCTTGTTTGTTTCCTGTTTGTGACACAGGTCTTACTGTGTGGCTCTAGCTATTCTGGAGCTAACACTGTAATCAAACTGACCCTGAACTCTCAGAGATCCTCTTACCTCTGTAAACCACCACACCAGGTGACAACAGCATTTATTATGCAGTGCCTGGGAACAGAATGAAAAGGCAGAGGGGTAAGGGAAGGGGGAAAGAAAAGAGGTTGGAGTGGAAAGGGAGAGGTCAGAGACAGAGAAATAATATGAGGGAGCTAGAGAAATGGCTCAGGGGATAAAAAGAGCACATAGTCCTTTCTAGAGGATCTAAGTTCAAGTCCCAGCCCCCATGCCAGGTGGTTCACTACTGCCTGGACTACAGCTCCTGCAAATCCAGTGTCTCTGGCCTTCTTAGGCATCCCCTACACACACACACACACACACACACACACACACACACACACACACACACACACACACACCTGATTAAAAATAAACATAAATCTAAAAGAAAACAATATCAACACTCAAACTGGGAAATAGAAACAGAGCCCTGCTAAGGGGACACAGACTCCGCACGTCAGCTCTATGCACATCATCTGACCTTCTGCAATCACCCACTTTTATCTGTAGTATTTAAGTCAGTTTTTTTAAAAGATTTATTTATTATTATATATAAGTACACTGTAGCTGTCTTCAGGCACACCAGAGGAGGGCATCAGATCCCATTACAGATAACCGGTTGTGAGCCACCACGTGGTTACTGGGTATTTAACTCAGGACCTCTGGAAGAGCAGTCAGTGCTCTTGACCATTGAGCCATCTCTCCAGTCCTTAAGTCAGTTTTTGACGAATGAGACAACCACACTAAAAATGGGTTCTAAGCCAGCCAGGCATCACATTGACACATGAGACATCCTATCCTGAGTAATGGCTGAAATTCAGTCTTAGGAACTGAAACCATCCCCAGTGCTTGGTTCTTGCTGATGGCTATGGCCTGCTGAGAGGCTTGAACTGGCACAGGCAGTGACCACCCCAGTGAAGGTCACAGCTCTAAGGTTCTACAGGACCTGACCCAATGCAATGTCCGCAGCACACAGATCACTGATGCCTGACAACTTGAGCATATTTTAAGCTCAATCAGTGGGCCCACCTAGGATTACTCAAATCATCCATTTTTCTCCAAGGGTGGTCATGCCTCCTCCAGCCCCAGCAACCCCTTGCTCCTCTACTGTCTTTGTATAAACTCTGACTCTCATCATGGAGGGACATCATATGCAGGATCCTCCCTCCTGTCTGGCTATCTCACAAAGCAGGACAAGAAGACACTCTTGCCTCGTTTAGCAGGCCTTCTTTCCTCAAAGAGGAAAAAGGAGGCTTTCCTCTGCCCCATCTCTAGCATAGGAGAAAGAAATAGAGAAAGATCCTTAAGCCACCATGGTCCAACTGAGCCATCAGGAGGACTGGTTACAAGGCGAAGCACCACGGTCATTTGTTCCTCTTTCTTCAGGTTATGGAGGCTGAAGACCCCCTTCATATACACCAGTTCATCGACAACCAAAAGTGAGGTCCACAGACAGACTCCTGATATTTGACTACTCTTCCCCTCAAAGCAGTGAGTGAGTTATGACGCCCAGAAAATAGCAGCATCATAGAGACCAATGAAACCCATACTGAAACTGCCTCTTTTTCTAGCTCCCAGCCCTGTCAGAGTACACTCCGCATGCAATTAACCATCAGTAAAGAAAGATATACTTTCGCAGGCTGGTGGCGGCATCTACCACACACAGCACACAGTAAACCTTGTAGCTGCTGGAACAAACACCCTGCTCTCCCAGTACCAGCATCCCCTGCCAAACAGGGCACAGTGCTGGCTTTCCTTCCAGACCTACCTCACCTCTGGGAGAAATGAAGGAACAGCTTCTCCATCAAACCCCCCAGAGGCCACAGCTCACTTTACAAATTTGAATTGGTACATTTCATACAGACTTGGACTAATCCCCCACAAAACAAACAGGCCACCACAGTGCACAAAATGATATTGTATATTTAATAACACAGCTAAGTCAAGTTTCTACACCTATACCACTCATATATTTCCCTGATGACAGAAGCAGGAGAGAGGGGATTAAAGCCCAAGAGCGTGGGGAAAGCTTCCTGACCACAGGCGTTCACATGGCAGCGGTGGTGTCCACAGAGGCAAGGGCTCTACCCAGTGTCTTTTTTTTTCATTTCAGGGAAATAGGTCTGCTGTCCGCAGAGAAAAGGAAAGCTACATGATTCCCTCCCTTCTTCTTCCAGGCAAACACAGATTCACTTCACTACAAGACGGAAGGGTCCAGACAACCAAAGACTTAAGTATACGTTTGCTCCTAGAATGGCAGAAGCATTTACCTGAGTGAGCCCAGGTCTCTACCATATGCAGCCTCTCCCTACCATGCCCTAAGTCAACTCTTGACAGCAAAGAGTGTTTTCAGGTTCTCAAAGAGCCTCTCAAGGGGACTGGGACTGGAGTAATGACTTAACTACCATGTGGGTGCTGGGATAGAACCTGGGTCCTCTGGAAGAGCGGCTGCTGCTCTTAACTGTTGAGCCATCTCCCCCCCCCCCCCCACTTCTAATGGGAAATAGTCTTGTAAACAGTTTTGTAGGGGTGGGTATGGTGTACAGGTCTTTAATCCCAGTACTGGGAGACAGATGTAGGTAAATCTCTATGAGTTTGAGGTCAGCCTGGTCTACATAGTGAGTTCCAGGCTAGCCAGAGCTAAATACTGAGATCCCGTCTCAAAGACACCAAAAATAAAATTTAAAAAAGGGGATGGGGGAGTTTTGTATTTACTAGCTTCATTCAGGTAGAAATAATTATTTAAGTAGTAATAAAATACATTAATCTGTATTAAATCATAGTAAAGTATTAAGAATTCACAGTGATCTTAGGGACGATATCTGAGACCCTCTATAGTGTGTTTCTGCCACACAACTGTGGAAGACACAGACCGTTTTGTTTCAAGAACACTCTGTGCCTTCCTTACCCCCTCTTGCTCACCCAAAAGAGACAGGTAGGAAACTCCTGTATGGGACAGGGCCGTATTCCATAAAACCTGAGTCTGGACAACAGGGTAGTAAGGGTGGGCAGGCACACAGGGAGCAAAGGAAAATCCCTTGCCTGCTGCCTTACTTTGAAGCCTACTGTTGCTTTTAGTTTTTGCTTTGCTTTGCTTGTTCGTTTGATTTTTTTTTAAAGTAAACATTAGCTTTGAGATATGCAGGGGCTGTGCTCACCTTTTATCCCTGTACTTGAGAGGCAAAAGCAGACTGATCTCTGAGTTCAAGGCTGGCCTGGTCTACACAGTAAGTTCCAGGACAGCTAGGGCTACATAGAAAAACCCTGTTTCAAAAATAAAAAATAAAATAAATATAGCCTTGAGCACATAACTGGTATTAAATATCACCCTCTACAACTGTTTTCAAATTACAAATTCAAAGTCACAGAAATGAAAGATGATACCTAGACAGAGCCAGGTCAGAATCCTCACTTTCTCTTGGTCAAAAGCATCTCATATTAAGTTGGAGTTGAGGGTCCATAATGTATGCTAAAGGTGCCCAAGTACAAACACATGAAAAGAAGAGGGTAAAACCTAACAGAACATCAACAACAACGTGCACAGGGCTAACTTTTTAATAGGAGAAAGACATTACTGAGAAAAGACCAGTGCAAGATCCATCTCTTCCAACTGCTCAAGGAACTGCAGTAAGAGAACTGAAGCACTTGTCCTTAAAGGACAGCACTGCTCACAACCCCTCATGCTGCCAAGAAGGGGTCCAGGACCATGTCACTCAGTGAATGACAAGCACATTCAACAGGAATAGTGGCAGGGAGGTGACAGAAGGCAGCCCTTGAGGATCACTTCAAAAGGAAGAGGACAGCAAAGAGAGATTTCCTACGGAGACTCCACCTCAAGAAAACGACAAAAGAACCCCGTGACTCCTGGGAGGCAGAAACCAGGGAAGCCCAGGACAGAGGCTTGAAAGCACCTGAGCACTGAACACTGCTGCACTGGATAAATGCTGGGGGTGTGGCCCACGGTTAGAGGACGTTCAGCATTCCACTCTGCATATACGATCTTTTGGCTCATTTTCACTTTAATCTAGTCATGTCCATACAAAGTATAAAAGAAGAGTCTGATTTGCCTATAGCCACCCTACTAACAGCAGGCAAAGGAGAACTTATCTCCTAGACCGCTCTAAAGTACCAGCCTTGAAGCTGAGAGCCGGTGCTTAAAAGAAAAGATGGGGCATCACTATGTAACACTGGCTCACCCGGGATTGACAGAAATCCACCTGCCTCATCCTTTGGAGTGCTAGCAATAAAGGCAGGCTCCACCATGCCCAGCTGGAGAGCTTTCTTTCTTTTTATTTTCTAAGTTTTGTTTTTTGAGACAGGGTTTCTCTGTGTGGCCTCAGCTTTCCTAGAACTCACTCTATAGACCAGGCTGGCCTCGAACTCACAAATATCCACCTGTCTCTGCCTCCCCAATGCTGGGACTAAAGGCCTGCACCACCACTGCCAGCCTTTTTTTTTTTTTTTTTTTTTAAAGACTCAAAGTCATGGACAAAGTGGAGAGAGATGAGAGATGGACCTAATAATACAGTATTATAAGAGATCCTAGCCCATATATTTCTGAGTATAAAAAGGGGGGCAATAAAAGCTTAACACATGCCCTGGATGTCTAGTGTGAAGTCAGAATCCCTAACACAAGCTTCTTAGAAGAGAATTCAACTTTAGTTCTATCCCTGGGACCTACACGGTAGAAGGGCAGAAATAACTCCTAAAAGTTATCCTCTGCCTTCTACATGTGCAACCAAGGCACAAGTACACATGAGCACATACATACCCAAACATGCACACACACACACACGCATGCACACGCACACAAATAAATAAATACATTTTTTTAAAGCCAGAGTCTGCCAGGCATGGTGGCACACATCTTAATCTCAGACCTGGAGAGGCACATGTAGGCAGATCTCTGTGAGCTCCAGGCCAACCAGGGTTACAGAGTGAGAACCTGTCTCAGAAACAAAACAAACAAAAACAGACTTTAAGACATCATTTGTGAAATTAAGAAAGAAGCCATATCGAAGAATTTGATAGTCAACACTAAACAGCCAACCAACAAAGGAATCATCCAAGGCTAGGAATATACACCAAGGAACTGGATGAAGTCTGTGAGGAAAGCAGATGGGACCAGGAAGACTTAGCAGAGGGGTTGAACACACGCATGCACGCGCACACACACACACAGAAAGGGAGAGGGAGAGGGAGAGGGAGAGGGAGAGGGAGAGGGAGAGGGAGAGGGAGAGGGAGAGGGAGAGGGAGAGGGAGAGGGAGAGGGAGAGGGAGAGGGAGAGGGAGAGGAGTGTGGTGCACACACCACATTCGTGCTAGGCAAGCCACACCCTTACCCATGGTCCATCTCCAAGTTATGGCCAAAACGCTCGACTTGGCTTACTGATCTCCAATGCCTTCTGATGAGGCAGGCAAATTCCTTTCTCAACTTCTCTTATTGATACCATGTGCAATAGGTGTTATGTGGTCTTTTCTGATGAGAAATAACCCAACGTTTTCCAGAGGATGTGGCTAGAGTAGAGGACTCTAAGGACAGCCTGTCCACACCTCCATGACACGCAGTAATGCATGGAATACCTCTATCCCAGAACCCAACAAGCTGCTCCCGTCCTGATGCCAGCACACGTGTCACTCACTTCTCTCTAGTCTCACACACATCTAGCACAGACACACAAGCTTGGCTGACGGCTTTCAGAAGGTGGCACTAGGGAGAAACTGCCGAGGAGACAAAGCTGGCCGGCTCCATTTTTCCACTCAGAGCCCCTTGCACTTAACTTCCCTACACACTCCCCGCTGGTCATCCCTTTCCTCTCCTAAGATGCTGGAATGATTTGTTCTGAAAAGCGACAGGTTTATAGGTTAGCCGACACCTCTGCTCTGTGGAATTTTAATTAACTTCTCCCATCACCAATATGCTAAGGAACGGGGTCTCCATTCTCTGAGGTCAGCAATGTGTTTCAGGTCCTGCTATATCAGCCGTCAAATTGAAGAATTAATGACGTGGCTAATCGGCTCTAATTCTTAGGAAGAAAAGAAATTGAAAGGGAGTTGTGGAAGAAAGCAAGAGGAGAGCTACAGGTTCCGTGAAGTGAGGAGAAAGAGGCTGAAGAGAGCTGAGCAAAAGGGCCACCAACCTGTTTATAAAAAGCAACTGACAGATGGGGTGGTGAAGGTGACAACCTCTAACTTACCAAATCCCACTCAGGGGGGACAAGGGAGGCATAGGGAAGAGGAGGCCGACAGACCTGACTGACTTCTAAGACAGTCAAGTACAGCAAAGCCTCTAATGCCCCGGGGAGGAGAGAGGCCCTCCTTGGTCCAGGATAGCAGAGCCAGGGGCTGGAGCCATGGCCTATCAGCTAAGAGCACTGGCCGCTCTTCTACAGGACCTAGGTCTGACCCTCAGCACCCACATGGTGGCTATAACCATCTGAACTTCAGTCCTGGGGCTCCAACACCCTCTTCTGGCCCCTGGGGACACTGTATATATGTGATGCACAGAGATACATACAAACAACACCCACACACAAAACAATAAAATACGTTTTAAGCCTAGTACAAAGCACATGATGTATTGAAAGATACTGTCTACATGAAACTCAGCATTAGGGTACAATGACTATACACCAATAAAATGTTTTTATATAACACTTAATAATCAATAGCCAAGAAAGCAGCAGTTAATTTTTCAATACAAGATTTCTCTGTGCAGCTCTGGCTGTCCTGGAACTGCAGACCAGGCTGGCCTCAAACTCACAGAGATCTGCCTGCCTCTGCCTCCTGAGTGTTGAGATCAAAGGTGTGCGTCCCCACTGCCTGGCCAGTTTTACTTTTTTATTTTGATTTTGCATACTTTTTTTGGTTTTTATTTTGTTTTTGAGACAGGGTCTAACTCTGGCCTAGGCTGCTCTGAAACTCACCTTCTAGCCTAAGCTGGCCTTAAGTCCACGGGTGATGTTTCCTGCCTTAGCCTCCCAGGTGCACGGTTGACAGGCAGGAGCCAACACCTGGCAGCTGAAGCAGAAGAAACGTCTACATTTTGGTGTTTGCACTTGTGATTCTGGCCATTGGGAGGCTGAGGCGGGAAGATTTAGTTCACAGCCAGTCTGTGTAGCCTTGGCTACACAGCAAGACCTGTTTTGATTTTGGTTTTAGGGATTTGTTTGTTTGTTTGTTTGTTTGTTTGTTTGTTTGTTTTCTAAAGAGTTGTGGGCTGGAGAGATGGGGAAAGATACTCTTCCAGAGAACCTGGGTTTGATTCTTGACACCCACATGGTGGCTCAAAATCATCTGTAACTTCAGTTCCAGATTCAACGCCTTCTTCTGGTCTCCATGGGAACCAGGCACATGAGTAGGAGCATACTAGCCAAACTACCACACACATGAAATGATAAAACTGAGCTGCCCTTCCTCCACAGCTGCCACTATTTCTGCTGCTCTCCATACATAGGTGGGGCCCAGCTGGCAGGCCCCAAACCTCTCCTCCTCTCCTGATACCCAGAGCCTGTAAGGGATACACCAGAAGACATTTTCAGGGAACAAAGCAGAGATGAGTCACAACAGCAGGCTAGCTGCTGCCGCTGCCTCTCAGGTATACAGAGAAGCCTCTGCTTTGGAGCAACTCCAGAGGACATCTGCTCCAGAAAAGTAACACTGCCCCTTAGTTACATCCAGTATGTATCTTTTCTTTAACGTTTCTGGTCAGATGCTTAGAAAAGGTTATCTCAATTCCAAGTATAGAGAAAGACCCAAAGACCTCACGTCTCTGGAGAATGTTAAATCTCCAGGAGAGTGGTTCATGGCAACCTAGAATACACTAGTGAAAAATCTTCTGGCTTATCTGACCTAATAAAGTGAAACCATTCTTGAATGAGATAAAAATCCAAGCACGTCTCCCTTACCTGAGTACTGGGCTGATAGCAATGGACCAGACTCTGTCTTCGGTCTGGATGGTGTGTAAGCACTGCCCCAGCTGGCCCGAGGCCAAAGGCCAGACCTGGAAACAGGAGAGGAAACGCTCTTGTTGGCATTGCCTAGGCTTAGGGGGAAGACGCATACACCAGGCGGGAAGAGTGAATGAGGAGGTGGAGAACGGAGAATCCCTTCTGTCCTGAAGACAGAGCTCAGGGTATGAGCAGAGAGGCCTCTCCAGCCTCTGGTTCACCTGCCACAGAGACAGGTCTTGCTTCCTGCCCTAACCACCAACCTTTACTTCCATCCGACTAGTCCTGCTTTCTACCAGGCTGTGAGAGGTTACCCAGACTGTATAAGATTTAACTAAGAAAATGTAAACAGAAGTCGCCTGCCTCTCTCAGAAACAAACTTCCCTGTGTTTGTGGATCTTCCCTTCTCCTATCTTTCATCAAAATTTTAGCTTAGGCATAGAAGGGGTGGCAAGAAGATCAGGGTGTGATGCGGGGAGCCATGCTCACTGTAGAGTAAGAAGAAAACCGCAGAACAAGGAGAGAATGGGAAAGAGGCTGCAAAGTGAGAGGGGGTATTGTTGTTTGTTTGTTCATAATGCCTAGGATCCACAGGTATTCATGTCAGCAGGGAATTTTAGCACCTAGTGTCACCAAAAGTAGCAGAAAAGCTTAACTCTTTTAAGCTTCCATATCGCCACAGGTTAAAAATATTGCTTGGAGCACACTATCTGGCCCTATCAGTCAGGAATGTACATTAGCAGCCACTCTGGGCTTAACTCTAATCAACACTCCAGAGCCTCTCAGCAGTCAGTGCATTTAGAAATCTCCCATTAAGCACAAGGTCCCCCTCACCTCACCCTACGCCAGATGACACACACACAGGGACATAAGCCTCTAACCAAACAGAAAGGAAACCTCAAATGTACAGGGCTCTCCCCAGAGCAGCCACAGAGGGATCCCTTGGCAGCTAGATGGATCAGTGACCTCTCAAGGTCCCCGCAGAGCTATAAGGGGAACACACCAAACCCAGGCAGGACCGTAGATGGAAGAACTAAGAAAACATTCCTTCGGTGTAAGGGGCAGGTGATGGAATGGGGGTGGTCTTGCCTTCTTAGGGTCACATGGTATCTCTTCCCTATAAAAGGAGAAAGTGTTTCTTAGAGCACAAGGGTATGATGGAGTGGGGGATGGGGTAACAGTAAGTAACTTTTCCCAAAACTAAGAAAAGAAATTTAACGAGAATATTCTGAATGAGAATGGACCCAAAAAACAAGGGCAAATATCTCAGTAGTTCCTGTCAGTCCAGGATTCTAGCATCCGCTTTGCACCTGATAGCCAAACCCTCCTTTGGTCACAGCTAGATGCCCTCTGGTTTCTTCCTTTAGACTGCCCATCTTGGAAGAGACATTGCCTTTTCTGAACTCCTTCAAAGTCATGTTCTTGCTTATGCAGTGAAGAGGGTACTCCTGATTTACAAAATCTCCAGGACAGCCTGAACCTGTTTTCTAGTAGCTTCCATAGAGACAGTCGGTAGTGTCCAAGAGCCCACAAACTACAGAATACAGTTCCTGATCTTTAGGAGCGAACAATGCCAATTCTAAGCATCGGGACAGTGGCAGCCTGCCCCACGGCACAGCAGCCCGTGGCAGCAAGAGTGTCCTGGTACTTGAGGGACAGGGAGTTGACATAATAAACATGTGGTCAGACCCAGCCTGGAAAACACTCAGTGAACATATATATTTATACAGCCCTCTTAGAAGGCAAACAGGAGGTGGCAAGGCTCACCTATAATGATCTTTGACTCGGGAACTCTAAGGATGAGAATTCATTAAAAAAAAATCCTAAGACAAAACCTAAGTGATAAAGTATTTCCGGCAGCCTATCACTACAGAACAGCATATTGTCTTTGGAATATGACTAGTCTGGGTTTGAACCCAACCAGTGACTTACTGTAATCTTTGCTTAGAGATGTTTCCTAACTTCTTTGTTTCAGCTCATCAAATGGGGGAAATGCCTATGTCTCCCTCTGGACCATGGTATAGAAAAGGGAAGGTAAATGCCAAGAACTAGCACGGTCAATGTGTAGAATTTAGCAGACTTAAGAAAGGATTCTTATTTCCCGGTTCTTATATTCAGGAATAAACTAGGTACAAACACCCATCTACCAGAGAAAACTGTGAATAAGCAATGGTTAGGTTCATTGTGAAGCCACTGAAGATAATGCAAAGGCTGGAGATTTAGCTCAATTGGTAGAGCCTAGCATACGCAAAACACTGGGTTTGAGCTTCAGCATTACGTGGACTGGCTGTGGTAGCAAACGTGTAATCCCAGCATTCAACAGGTGGGGGCAAGATCAGAAGTTTAAGGTCATCCTTAAGCTACATAGTAACTTCAAGGACAGCTATTTAAATAGATATATATCTTGTAAGAAAAACAGAAAAGGTTATAGAGTAGATACCACAGAGTATACTGTGTATCCAAAATACATTACAGTTAAGCAAAAAAAGATGTTTACCCAATAAGATAAAATGAGAAAATGAATAAAGTGCTTAGCACAGTACCTGGTTACAGTCTACACTGCTAGAAAATAATCCTAGCAGACATGTGGTATACATATCTATAATCTCAAGAGGCAGAAAGTGACAAGTTCAAGGTTAGCCTCTGCCACACATCCAGACACTGTCTCAAGAGAAAGAGAGGTGGGTCTGAGGCTTCAAATACCTGCTTACCCCAGACAAAGGCTGCTGTTCCCAGTGGTAAACAGAAGCCTCTCCTTGAAGTGAATACAAAGGCCCATGGCTTCACACAATGCTCAGTATAGAACTGCTGGGAGCTCAGACCTAACTAAGGCATTTATAGAGAGCACCCTCTTCAAACTCAGGGAACACTCTAGAAGATGGCAAAGAAAGAATGTTAAGAGCTAGAAGGTGGGGGGCGGGGCTTCAAAATGCTATCTTCCAAGCACAACACAAACATGGCAATCATGAACTCACAGTAACTGTTGCTACTGTGACGATGGGCTCTCCTAACAGGCAGTAATGAAGGAAGGTTTATGTGCATTTAGTGCTGCATCTGTTGGCAACTAAGAGGCTCTGGGAGAGGACGAGGCATAGAGCCCTGTTAAACGTTAGGACACTAATAAGAACAAAAGCTAGCAAATATACTTAAGAGTTGTTTTTTTTGTTTTGTTTTTTGTTTTTTTTTTTTTGTTTTTTGTTTTTTTTTTAAGGAAGATGGGGGCAGAGAGGGTGGGAGGGAACAACATAGGGCCAGGACAACAAGGACGCATTATAAACATGCATGGAATTATCAAAGAACAAAAACTCCCAGCACTGGGACTAGAGACAAACGCCACTGCCCCCAGAGGTGAGCATTGACAACCTGAACCTAGAACCTAGATCCTAGTGCTCAGCTGGGAAGCACTTGACTGAGCCCTTTCTCCAGCCTGAGCTTTACTCCTGAGCAGTCTGGCACATTAAAGCCAGAATATTTGCAATGAATGCTACAAAGTCATGACTAAGCAACCGTTCAAATATGGGATGGGAAGAGGAAACAGCGGGTGACAGGAAGCCTCACTGATCAGTGAACCATCGTTGGCTACCTGAGACCCTGTCTCAAAAATAAAAGCACAAGCTGCTGGTCCTCCTCGAGTGTCCTCTGCCGGCATTCATTCTCTCTAAATATAAAATATAAGGCAGAAAATTCCAAAAGCAGGAGAAATGCTCATAAACAGCAGGGAGCCTATTTGGCTGCTGTCTTCATGTAAATCAGCGACATGAAAGCAGTCACTAGAGGGTAGGTACAAGGAGTCAGAGTTACTGACTAAAGCTGCAACTTCTCTCTCCTGAGCTCTCTCTGCTGCCTAGGGGCCCCTCTGCTGATAGGAATAAGCACTTGCTACGGTGAGCCTCTAGACTCTAGACAAGAGATGATCAAGCCCAGCCGAGGTCCCACGGCAGCCCCAAAGCCTGGACCCTGGCTAGGGCTGCTACACCCAGGATGGGAAATGTTCTTCCTGTCCCAGAAGCAGCAGCAGCACTTGACACAGACAGGATAGATTGGATCCACAAAGCGAGGGTGACAAGTCTTTATCAGTTTCACCTTTCCTGTCTTGGTGGATGTCTGTGGCTCTGGCACTGATGTCACCACCACCAACAGCCCTGTCCTCTCCACTGCCCGCTGGCCACATTGCTCTCCAGAGGATCAGTAAAACAAATTTTAATTACCAGCCTGATTGTTTATAAACAAGGTGGTGAAAAATTAACTCCTCTGAACTGAGAGCAAGCAAAGGAGGGAAATTTTAAAATAAAATATTGGGGTTAGAACTTAACCCACAAACTTGAGGAAAGCCAGCTCAGGGAGGAAAAGCTGGCCAGGCCCTGTACTTGTGCACTCACACCACATTTCCAGGGAGTGGCACGTGTCCAAGCTGCTGGCCGCTTCCCCCACCCCATCCCCACCCCTCCCCGTCCAGCTGGCAGGAACACAGCCTGGCATCGCAAGCTCTATGCCAAAGCACATAAGTGAGTTCTTTATTGTGTCTCTTCTCCCCTGCCCTCACCCAGTGCTCTCAGCCAATGCTGGGACTCCAGGCTCTGTCCACCCTCTCTTACCCCAGGCCCTATAGACAGAGGAAATAGCAGCATGTGCAGTGCTCACCTTGGCCGTCCTGTCCCTGGAGCCACTCACAATGATGCCGCCTTTGCAGTCCACACAGTTCACCTCCTGTTCATGAGCTGAGTACTTGACAGTGAAGGTGCTGTGAATCTTATGAACACCGATCTTCCCATCTCTACAAGAGAATAAGGAGCCCGCCCAGAAATTAACTTGTAGAAAGAGGGCAAGTCTACTGAAACAGCAGGTGTCCAATGATATCTGGATTTGCTAAGCATTCTGCAACTCGGCCCACAAGGAGCTGAGCTTTTAGACACTTTTACTCCTTCAGCACGCTTGAGGCTAACAGAGCTGAGAAGGAAAGTAAATTTCCCTTTAGAAAGTATCGAACCTGCTCCACTTTGCACTGAAGGTTCTTAGGCTTTCTTCTCAGCTGACCTATTGTCAGCTTTTGGTAAATCTCTGCTTAAAGTGTTTAAAAAAAAAAAAAAAAGCAAAATCAAAAAACCCAGAAGCAGACCTGGGTCCCTGAAGAACACTGAGGAGGAAGTGAGAGAACCTCCAGCACTCACCCTCCCGCACTGATGATATGGGAGTTGGCCAGCACAAAGTGACAAACGTCCTCATCGTGCCCAGCGAAGACTCTGAAGGGCCGACGGTTCAAGCTTGCACCATCCGGGCGGAACTGGTAGGCCAGGATGAAATTAGCCTGAGATAGGTACAGAGAAGAGTCTTCTAGCTGCATCCAAGGCATCTGACTAGGGAGGGGAACAAAACAAACAACAAAGTAAAGCCACTGGCGCACGCAGGACTCAGACTTCAGTTGAGGAGTTGGGGAAGATGAAGGAGACTCCCGGCCAGGTAATGTGATCTCTGTGTTCTGGCTAAGTCCAACTTACATTTCAAGACTCCAAGACTCCAACACACTGCTCAGCAGACCAGTTACAGTGTGATAGAGAAAAGATATTTTCTAGGAAATCCCATTCCCTTGTTATTAGAGCAAAGACATATTTATAAGTGAAACACAATCTGGCTATTTAGGAAAGTGTGCAGACCGGCAGAGATACCGAGGTCCTGCCAAGGAGAGTGACATTTCTTAGTGGAGGGTAAGTGTGGTGATAGAGGAGAACTCCAAAGCAGCACGCTGCAGCTCAGGGCTAGAAAGAGCTCAGCTCTCAGAGCAAACGGTAAGAGGCAGAAGCCACAGGCCAGGATGGGACTAAAGCCTCAAGAAGACTCTGCGTGGGCAGAGTGGCATACACCTGTGGTTCAGCACCCCTGAGTGCTGAAGTGGAGAACAGGCGCTTCAGGCCATCTGCAGACACACAGTTGAGTAAGGCCGTTATAGGGACATTAGGGTCCTGTCTCAAAACAAAGAGGAGATGAAAAAAAAACGCAGGAAGGAGATGAGCAAGGGGAGGGGAGGGGAGGGGAAGGGAGAGTGAGAGAGGGGAGGGGAGGGGAGGGGAGAGAGAGTGAGAGAGGGGAGGGGAGGGGAGGGGAGAGAGAGAGGGGAGGGGAGGGGAGGGTGCTCAGCAAGGCTCTTGGCCGGGCCTAAGCCCCTCCCTGAGACAGACACTCCCACCTGTGCCTACCCTATAACCGTCCTGGAGCTGCCAAGTCTGGAGAGTACAAAGGAAGCTGACTCATCCCCATGCACAGATGCCGTCTCCCACTGCCAAGCCCGTCTGAGCGGACACGGCTGTTTCTTCCCCAGGCTCCTTAAAACAAGCGTCATGGGAATGTGGGAAAGCTCTGCAAACCGACTGGCCGGGCAGTTAAGTGCAGCTTGGATCGTGTAGTAACCAAGTGTCTACTCACGCAGCGTTTCCAAGCGTGCATGTATTATAGAGACTATGTGTAGAACATTTGTACTCATTATTCTCATTCCTCTTCAACAGCTTTTCCACAGTTATGTAGATCACACGAATGGGCAGCACAGGAGGCGGACTAGACTTACAACCATGTGGTAGACAGATATTTACCTAGGACAAGAAACCAGGTTCATGCCAGGTGAGCAGTGGAGAATCCTGGGGCAACCTGGTAATCGTTCTGTTTATTTGCCAGACTGCCTTAAACCAATGCCCTAAAGACAACACCAGGAGCAAAAGCTTGATATATTTTCCTTGATGTTCAAGGCACAAATGGCGGGGTATGGCGCACTAGCCTGTAGTCTTAGCACTAAGGAGGCTAAAGTGTGAGGATGGCAAGTTTAGGTCAACTTGGTCTACAGCGGGGACCCTGTTTTTATAAGAAAACCTCTACTAGGTACCAATGGAAATCAGAAGATAAAGCCATTCACCATAAAAGAAAAACTTTCTCTTTCATAACTTCTCTATCATATTACCACCACATAATTCACAGCAACTGACATCAGTCAGACCAGTGGGAACAACACAAACATGACAAAGGGTCACTGTGGTGTCTGAATGAGACTGGCTCCCATAGGCTCATATGTGAGAATGTTTAGTCACCAGAGAGTGGAAGGAACTGTTTGAGAAGGATTAGAAAGAGGTGTGGCCTTGTTGGAGGAAGTGTGCCACTGAGAGTGGACTCTGAGGTCTCAAAAGCTCAGCCTAGGCCCAGTGGGTGTGTGTGTGCGTGTACGTGTGTTATGTGTCTCTCTCTGTCTCACACACCTGTTGTCTGTGGATCAGTATGTAAAGATCTAAGCTACTGACCCAGTGCCATGTCTATCTGCTTCCCGCCATGATGATTCTACGCTAACCCTCTAAAACTGTAGGTAAGCCCCCAATTGCAACTCTTTTGTGAGAATTGCCTTGGTCCTGGTATTTTTTCACAGCAGCAGAACAGTAAGACAGTCACCAAAGGTTGAAGTGTGCCTTATCTATCAGCAAAGGGACAGGTCAGCCAGAAGGAAAAGTCACAAAGTTCCTAATACACTGAAATCATCCATCAAGAAGCTCTTTTTGGGTAAGGTGACAAATACTATGAAATGCTTTGGCACTGATGAAGCCTAAGTGTGGTTTAACAACCATAAAAATGCTAGGGCACTGGGCTATGGAGGCAGCCCTGTGGGGAAAGCACTTGCTGTATAAGCACTAAGTTTGATGCCAAATTCCCAGCACCTGTGTAGAGAGCCAGTGTCTACAAGAGCCTGCAACCACAGCACTGCACAGTGAGGAGGAGAGGTGGGAGGATCACCAAGGCCTCATGGCCACCAGCCTAGCTCCATCAGAGACCCTTCTCAAGGGGAAACGACAGGGGGTGATAGAGCAGGTCACCCAGAGTCCTCTTTTGGCCTCCAGGCACTGTTTTACACATCCACACACGTGACACACACCACACACTGGCACTCTAAGTCCTACCTCACATATGCCCAATATCCCTTTTTGCCTTTCTTTTAAAATTACATTTTCTTTCTGTACTTTGTGTGTACACAAAAGTTTGCACATGCATGTCACAGCACGTATGTGGAGCTCAGGCGCTAACTTCCCAGAGTCTCTTCTCTCCACGTGGATCTCAGGGAACAGCTCACATTGTCAGACTTTCCTCATGAGCATCTTCCAACCCCCAATTTTGCCTTCTACTAAATTAGAAGAAATAGGACTGGAGGTGTAGCTCAGTAGTAAAGCACCCCAACATGGACTAGGTCTGGGTTTGAGCCCCAGCATCATGAGCCCCGCCCCAAAAATGAAGATTTTTAACAGAATCCAAGAGGAGAATTTACTCCCTAGAGATAACATTTCAAAAAAAACAATCTCAGCTAAGTAAGAATAGTGGCTCATGCCTGCAATCCCGGCATTCAGGACGCAGAGGCAGAGGATCTCTAAGGCCAGCCTGGGCTACAGAATGCTCCAGGAACACAGTTTCCTGTTTCAAAAACAAAAACAAACAAACAAAAAGAAGGGGAAAAAAGGAGAAAAAAATTTAGATAGGACCCCCTAAGTTACACAGGCTGACTCTTTAGCCCGGACAAGCTTTGAAATTGAGATCCTCCAACCTCACACTGTCCAGCCCCCAGAGTACATTTTTTATAATCTTCTGTGAACTATGTTAGCAAGTGATCCTTCTGCTAGACTCTCTGTGGATCTGAAGAATCGTTACCACATTGGAGAGAGCCCCTATGATCTAATTTCATATTTTCTCTTTGGTCTTAGGAAGCCTTAAAAGAATCAAGAAGTGAGGCTGAAAGATGGCTCAGAGGTTAATAGCACTGGCTGCTCTTTCAAAGGATCCAGGTTCAATTCCCAGCACCCACATGGTGGCTCACAATTGTCTGTAACTCCAGTTCCAGGGGATTTGATGCCCTTTGGGAACTTCGTCAAGTACTAGGCATACACACGGTGAATAGACATATACAGAAACAAAATACATACATACGAGCCAGGCTTAGTGGTGGGCATTTTTAACCCCAGAACTTGGGAGGCAGGGTAGGCAGATCTCTGTTAGTTCAAGGACAGGCTGATCTACACAGTAAGTTGGGGATAACCAGAGCTACATAGTGAGATCCTATCTCAAAACAACAACAACAAAAATACACATAAAATAAAAACACTATTTTAAACAGTAAACATTTTTAAAAAAATCAAGAAGCCACTTACCTGTATCTCCACTTCAGTAGAATCCGATCTCGGCATCGTCCCAGCCGCCAGTTCTGAGACAGCTTCACTCGTTCCTTTACTGGAATGCTGGTCATCCTAGGTGCAAACAGAACACCTCAGTCACTACAACTCATTACCAGTAAGAGAGGATTGCATGGCCTTACTGAGTCAGGACTTGGAAACATGCAGAATAGAATCAAATCCACACTAAAGGAATTATAAGACCAGGAACTAAGAACTCCTGTCTCTATCCATGGCTAATCAAGACATCCAAGCAGAAGTCTATGCTTTCAACTTTAAACTATCACTATCTGTAGTGATGTCAAAACAGTCTAGTGGAAACCATGACAAGAAAGAGCTAGAGCCACCGAGACAGCTCCATGGGCAAGGCACACTTTCCACAAAAGCCTTGGTAGAGAGAGAACTGACTGCCAGAGGCTGTCCTCCGACCTCCGTGCATGTGTCACACATGCACCTGCCCACACTCACAGTAATAAGATAAAAGACCGACGCACTGCTTCCTGAGACAGTGACATAATCACAGCTCATTTCTTTTAATTTTCAAGTACTGAAACTCCTAGATGTCCATCTTATAAAACTCCTGGATATCCTACCTTATACCAAACACAGAAAGTTTATATATAATAAACAAGCACATAGGGCTGGAGAGATAGCTCAGCGGTTAGGAGCACTGACTGCTCTTCCAGAGGTCCTGAGTTCAAATCCCAACAACCACATGGTGGCTCAGCCATCTGTAATGAAATCTGATGCCTTCTTCTGGTGTGTCTGAGGACAGCAACAGTGTACTCATATAGAATAAATAAATAAATCTTAAAAAATAAACAAGCACATAAAATATACAATATAAAGCTAATATTGGGGTTGGGGATTTAGCTCAGTGGTAGAGAGCTTGCCTGGCAAGCACAAGGCCCTGGGTTCAGTCCCCAGCTCAGAAAAAAAGAAAAAAACAAAAAAAAGAACAACAACAACAACAACAAGCTAATATTAATCTATCTAACTGGACCAAAAAAAAAAAAAAAAAAGCAAAAGCAAAAAAGGGCATGTGGGGTTGGGGATTTAGCTCAGTGGTAGAGCGCTTGCCTAGCAAGCGCAAGGCCCTGGGTTCGGTCCCCAGCTCCGAAAAAAAGAAAAAAAAAAAAGGGCATGTGTCTGTCACGGGATAGGCAAAGTACTCAGGACATAGAAAGCAAAAATCATAAAAGAAAAAAGCTAATGAATTAGACTTTATCGAAATTATGACTTATCTCACAAAAATGAACATAACAAGTCAGAGTCTGAGGAAAATATTATTTATATGAATATACTAAAAATTCATATGTATGTATATGTGTATGTATATAACAACGGACTCAGACTCAAATGAAATAGTTCTCCCTCTATGTTTAAGCTAGCCTTGATTCATTCTGTCTCAGCCTCCTGAGTGCCATGATTCCAGGCAGGCATCACCTCAGCCTCTCTATTCATATATTTTTAAAAGACCAACAAGGAAGTTTCCTATTTGATGATGGGAAAGAAAAATGGCCCAGCCACTGTAGCGAAAGGTCAAGCAGGGTTATTTTATATAGTTATGGGTATGAGTGCCTTTGCCCACATTCACATATATGTACCATGTTCATATGCAAAGGCCAGAAGAGGACATGAGATCCCTTGGAACTGTGGTTCTAGACAACTGTAAGCCACCATGTGGTTGCTGGGAACTGAACCCAGGTCCTTTGCAAGTGCTCTTAACAGCAGAACCATCTCCCTGCCTGCCTCAACTAAAAAAAAAAGATTATAATAAATGAAGGCAACATTACACATGCTGTATTTCATTCACATGAATTGTTATAAGGGCCAATTAACCAAACATGAAGGAAAAAAAGCCCTCATAATGATGAGTGACCAACAAGGCAGAGGTAGGGACTGTCTGGAAAGGAGAACATGGAAACTTTCTGGGGTTTTAATGCCCTGTATCTGGATCTTGAAGGCCTTCGGGCATATCTATCAAAAAGGCATCAACTGGGCCACATGCGGTGTCACAGGCCTGTAGTCCTAGCACTCAGGAAGCTGGAGCAGGAGGACCATGAATTCAAGGGCACCTAGTGTACACAGCAGACCAGCCTGAGCTACAGAGACACTGTCTCAGGGAAACAAGAGTGGGGCCATCTGCCAGGCTCACAGAGCAAAGGCTCTTGCCACCAGCCCTGCACTGAGGTCTATCCTCAGGACCCACACAGTAGAAGGAGAGAACTGACTCTCACAATTTGTCTCTGATTTCCCACATGTGATACACACACACACACACACACACACACACACACACACTCACACACAGATGTGCTAATTCTGTTTTTTTAGAAAACAACAAAACTCACCATCAACAAATTTCAAACGATCAAGTTTAAATTTGAGCACATTACTCAAATATAACGATCCAAAACCACTGTGTATACATTTTTAAGAAAACACATGCACTAATATAATCAAGGATGTGCATGCATGTTCATGTATGGAGTGTATTAGTACTGAAATGCACAAATAAACAAATGTGGCCAAATAGTTATGAGACCTTGACAGCGAGTGTATGAGTGTTCATTTACAGATCTTTCCTGTATGTCGACGGAGCAGTGGATACCGGAAGAAAGGGGTGAAAGAGGCAGGGACACAGCAGCCAGAAAATGGCAGTCTGGGGCAAAGAGACAGTGAAGAGTCCAAAGGCCTTTTTTTTTTTTTTTTTTTTTTGGTTCTTTTTTTCGGAGCTGGGGACCGAACCCAGGGCCTTGCGCTTCCTAGGTAAGCGCTCTACCACTGAGCTAAATCCCCAGCCCCCAAAGGCCTTTTGAGAATACATCCTTACACAGACTTTTGAAATCATGGGCAAGAATCTGAAATTTCCAATGTAGGTGCCTGCCCATCTGTGTCTCCATGGCTTCACATGCATGACTGTACAAGGTTTACTGCTTGGGGCACTCGGTGGTGACTACTGTACCTACCTAGAAATTCACTGACAAAGGAGACACACACATTTCTCTCTGTCTCAACCTACACCTTCATGTGTACCACCCGACACTAAAAGTCATCGACCAAAAGTCTCACTTTCGAGTCTGGTGAACACACATTTGAAAAGATGGCTTGGGCAGGCAGAAAGTTATCTAATCCGCTTATTAGTACAGAATGCTTCTGATTTGTAAAGTAGTGAGTGTAGAGGACTGAACTTTAAAGACATAGATACATATCACAGAAGTTTAACAGTATAAAAATGAGCAATCCTAACAGGGCTGTACTGGTGCACACCTTTAATGATCTCTGAGTTCAATGCCAGCCTAGTTTACAGAGCGAATCCCAGGATAGCCAGGGTTACACAGAGAAATTCTGTCTGTGGTGGGGAAAAAGCCATCCTCCTAATCCTAATCAAGATTTCCTTCTGTTTGCCCTTTACTCCACTCCTCTAACTGCAATATCTTATTTAAGCACGAGACATTTATGTATTTCCCAATTCTTCTACAATGTAATATTTAATAAGGGGGAAAACGTCCTATAAAATTAGAGAAGCTTGGAGGCAGTATGGCACGGGGTGGAGTGTGGCTCAGCAGTAGAATGCACGCATATTTGTTTTTTTTTTGTTTGTTTGTTTGTTTTGTTTTTTTTTCCTTTTCTTTCTTTCTTTTTTTTTTTTTTCGGAGCTGGGGACCGAACCCAGGGCCTTGCGCTTGCTAGGCAAGCGCTCTACCACTGAGCTAAATCCCCAACCCCCACGCATATTTGTAAGGCTCTGGATTCAATCCTTAGTATACATTAATAAAAAATAATTGATAGTGTTGACGAAACTGAACATGTTCCAATAAAGCAAAGAAAAAAAAAACTGATTAAGATGGCCCTCTCATACAATATGAGAATTTTTTTTAAAAAAAGGAAGCTTAGTTGGACATGATAGCACAAGCCTATGATCTTAACACTTAAAAGGTTGAGGCAGGAGGATTTACTGTGGGCTCAAAACTAGCCTGAGTCTCATACTGAGTTCCAAACCACCCTCAACTATTAGCAAGATTTTATCTCATTTTTTAAAAAGGGGAAAAAAATCAATTTGAGATAGTTTAGGTAAAAGAAAATGAAATGTACATACACACACACACAGAGACATGCGCCAACAAATGGTAGAAACGAACATATGGATTACAAAGTGTGTAAGTTTGTTTCTATAAATTTTAAACGCTGAAAGAGGTGGGGAAAAGAGATTGAAAGGTAAGTAACAGAGAACCTAACATCGCAAACACAAGTTTCATCCCTAAAACTTCTAGGGAGCTGATAAAAATCTATCCAAACAACACTCTGTCTTACTCTAGTATCCAGCCACCCATGTCAAACAGCCTGAGAACAGTCACATGGGGCTCACTCAGTGAAACGCTGAGAAAAACATTGCTGAAAACTACTTTACAGAGATGTACCTTAAACAGGTACTAAACACCGCCTCACCTCTGTTAAGGAGGAAAACCTGACAGGGTTTTGACTTCATAAGCATATGGGTTTGGTTACACATCAGTCGCACTGTCTTGTTGAACTCAGATTTCTACTGTGAGCACTGTATCCCAAACAAGTAACTCAAATGAGAGATACATTTGACAGTGCATGGGCTGGAAGCAGGCTGAATGCTTGCCTGTGGGGGAACAGCACACAAATGCTTTGGAATAGACCATGTGCAACCTCCAGACAGAACAAATGTGAGGACCAGAACACAGAAACAACCGTTGTTGCTGAACAATAACTGTAAGATGAAGAAAAATACTGTTTCTACCGGTAACAGATCAGAAGAGCTGCACTGATGGTGCTTTAGGGCACGAGTGAGTTTCTTTAATATACATGCGGTTGATAATGTGGCAGCTTACCCTTAACTACATAGATTAAATAAAGCTCTGAAAAGCACAGAAAGCAGACTCAGGAAATGGGAATTGCCTCCAGCGGGTGTTGGGCAACTGCAGGTAGCTTTCTGTCTATGAAGTGAGGATAGGATTTCACACAGGGCTAGAGATGGCTCAAGAGCTGGCCTGCCACAGCCTGATGACCCGAGTCTGATCCCCAGAACCCACAATGGAGGAGAACACCTACCCCCACAATTGTTCTCTGGCCTTCGCTGCTGCTCAGGACTCACACACAGATCATGCAATTTAATAACAAAATAAAATATTAAATATAATTCACACAAGAGTGATAGTCCGAGAGGACACATAAGGCAAATTTATAATTTATAAAGCCATTATATCTCACCACAGAGACCAGTCTCTTGTAAACACAACTAGATCTATTAACTAATAGCCAGTATCAGTGATGTCACCACTAAATCTAAACTAGTAATTATTTCTTCTAATCAATGACTCCTCTACTATCAAACAATTTATCTTTTAGGCTGAAGGCTATCAGGATGGACACGCATGATATGATAACACTAAACTATCTTACTGAACTCGCCTATCAGGTGCATGTGGTCCGGGGTTTCACGTTACCAGAGAGCAACCTGTACCACGGGAGAGAGAACTGAGGACAGGAAAGGAGCTGACCCAGAACTAAAAAAGCATACATTGTTCTGCCAACACTTCCCTGCAAGCCCCTCCCCACACCAGAGATAAGAGAGTTTGTAGTTACTCCTCTGCTAAGTTAGGTCTAAATTAACAGGCACAGGTAAGTTACAAATGGTGAATCAACATAGTTCCTAAATTAGGGTAAAGATGTTTGTCTATCTGTCTGGTCACTTAATAGTAACTAGGTGACACTTTACTGAGGAGAATGATACTCCCCTGAGGAGTCTCCACACCAAGAAACTTTCTTTCTTTTTTTTAAAGATGTATTTATTTCATTACATTGTAGCTGTTTTCAGACACACCAGAAGAGGGCATCAGATCCCATTACAGATGGTTGTGAGCCACCATGTGGTTGCTGGGATTTGAACTCAGGACCTCTGGAAGAGCAGTCAGTGCTCTTAACCGCTGAGTCATCTCTTCAGCCCACCAAGAAACTTTCAAAGTTGAGCTTCAAAAATGCTACCCAACAGCAGATACAGGCATTTTCTCTTAAGGTGAGCGCTATAGTCATTTACTCCAGGTCCCTCAAATCAGCTCCAGCTTTTACAAGAGTGTTCGTTCCATGTGGCTTTGACTCGGAAAAAGTACCACTTTGTTAAAGGCAACTTAACAGCTTTTCCCTCCCCCTTCACCAGTCCTCTTTGATAGCGTCCCTAGCTGGTTGCTAAACTGTATCTTAATTTTTATTGGCGTCCATTCATGAAAAATGACCCCCCACCATCAATAGTCTGCTCTCTCTGAGACCTGTCACCATCCAATCAGAGAGAGGGTAGGACCAAGCAGAAGAGTTCTTGAGAGGACAGAGGCTGGTGCGCCTTAGAAATCAACCAGGCCTCATTCTCATCCTTCAAATGCCTCCGGCTAACCATTTCTCCCAGTTACTGATATAAACGGAGGGTGCTCCCCTCAAAGGACACGATTAGTGCCCTGTAAATAAATCTCCCTGTGGCTGTTAATGCAAGGAAAAAATCTCTAACTTGGCCCATGGGCCTGGCTGAACTGCCATTTTCCCAGCCTCCTTCCCTTGCCTCAGGCTAATTTCTTCACCCACCCTCCATCTCAGCTTTCAGGCACTTAGTCACCATTAGAGTCTGACTGCATTCCTGGGTGCGCAAATTATTTTAAACAAAACAGCATGCACCTACTGTAAGCTACCTGCCCCCTTAATATCTTAGCAAGTGAGTCCCAGGAGGCCGAAATAATCTAGGACATTACTAGAATGATCAATCCTTCATTTCCCCTCTCCAATTTCACACCCAAAACCAAAAAGCAAATAAATAAACCTGGTCTAAGAATAATGACTGTGTGTGTGTGAGTGTATGCACATGTTCGTGTGTGTGTGTGTGTGTGTGTGTGCGCGCGCGCACGCGAGTGTGTGTGTTAAGATCCTAAGTCTACGGAATCTCCAGGATAAGAAAACTCCTTGATCCCTTTCCTCCCAGCCCCATCTTAAAACAACACTCCCCAATGATAATTAGCATTGCCTACTCAAGCAACAGGTAAGACTGATGCTTTGGAACTTGGGAAGAACAAGCAAGTATGGAAAAAGGCCTCCCAACAGGAACTGGGCACAGACTGTGTAAAAGGAAGTTTGGGGCTTGGGTTTTCCCTGATTTTCCCTGCTTCCAGATCTTCCCCACGTTGCCTGAGCCCACCAGTTCTAACCAGCTAAGAGTGTAAGCCACCCACTGAGAAACGTGTAGTCTACACTTGAGCCAACACAGGTAGCTGTAATTAAGGTTCTGAAAAGCTCAATGAAATATTATGACACCGTGTTAAATTATCCCAAAATCTAGGGCAAAGTAAAATGGCAGGAAACACATCAACATGAGCAAAGACCACGCATAGGACAACACAGAGCTGACGAGAATGCCCTACAGCTCCCTTCAAAGGACCCCTAATGTCAACCCACTTTATCCATCTCACACCCACGGTCCACACTGTGCAACAGCAGCAGGCTGCTTTTTCACACTTACCCTGTACCCGTACCACAACCCCATGTGTAAATCACCGTAGGAGCCATTTAAAATCTCATAACAGTAAAGGTTTCTAAATGTGACATGAACTAACTCAAATGCATGACGAATCAGAAGCAGTTTTGACGGCTCGCCCATGTTGTATCGTATGACTTCACTGCAGCCTCACTTGGAACACACAACATGCACACTTTATATCGTGTGCACCTTCATACCACAACACCAACACTCACCACTGCTGCCTGAAACATCGTGGCTGAAAAGCAACTTGTGTTATAAGTTGCTGTATTTTTACTGTGTATACAACATTTCTACTCTTAGAGAAACACAATGGTTTGATTATGGAAAATGAAGCCAGAATTATTTTCTACCATTAAGTCCCAGCATGTGGGTATTAAATTAGTATATCTTTGGATTATATTGTGTTAGGTGCTTGACTTTATTTTTTTTTAAAGACTTATTTATTATTTATATGAGTACACTGTCACTGTCTGCAGACGCACCAGAAGAGGGCATCGAATCTCATTACAGATGGTTGTGAGCCACCATGTGGTTGCTGGGAATTGAACTCATGACCTCTGGAAGAGCAGTTAGTCTCTTAACTGCTGAGCCATCTCTCCAGCCCAGGTGCTTGACTTTAAAATTGCTGTTTGAGTTGCCAACTTGAGTTTCATTTTTTAAAATATCATTACATTGGGCTAGGGAGGTGACGGCTTAGTTGACACCATTCTTGACACCAAGCATGAGGACCTGAGATCAGAACTCCAGACCCAGATTAAGAGCCAGGCATGGTGCTGAGTGTCCATCAATACACAAGCACAGGGAAAGGGAGGGGTCCAGCAAGTAAGCTATCATGCTAGCATGAGAATCTAAGTGCAGATTCCCTAGAACTCATATAAAGTCCTTATCCTGGTTAGGCAGAAACAGATGGATTTCAGGGGCTTAAGGACACCTAGTCTAGCTCAAATTCCATGTTCAGTGAAAGACCCTATTTCCAAAAAAAAAAAAAGTAAAGAAAAGAAAAGAAAGAAAATTACCTAGGAAGCGCAAGGCCCTGGGTTCGGTCCCCAGCTCCGAAAAAAAGAACCAAAAAAAAAAAAAAAAAGAAAAGAAAAGAAAAGAAAGAAAAAAGGAAAAGGGAAGGAAGGAGAAAGAGAATGAGAAATAAAAGAAGAGGAGTGAAAAGGGATAAGATACCCAGTCTCGGGTTGGAGAGATGGCTCAGTGGTTAAGAGCACTGACTGCTCTTCCAGAGGTCCTGAGTTCAATTCCCAGCACCCACATGGTGGCTCACAACCATCTGTAATGGGATCTGATGCCCTCTTCTGGTGTCTGAAGATGGCAACAGTGTACTCACATACATGAAATAAATAAATCTTAAAAAAAAAAAACACACCCAGTGTTAACCTCTAGCTGCCACGTGCACACATACAAGTACACCCATACATTCACTCACATATCCACATACACACAAAAAACGCACTCGCACACATGTATATATGGCCACACAAACACACAGCGATCATTAAATGAAGTTTACCTTGAGATTATGCAGCATTTCCAACGATGTCTAAAATGGTCCTATGCCAATTTCAAACCAAGGCAGAGCAGGGTCTCAGCACGACACTCATGTCAAGGCCTCAGCCAGCTGGGAAAGCCCTCAAGATGCTCTGCCTGTTGTAGCATCAAATATCCAGCCACCGCCTAGTTGCAAAACCCAGCTCATCACTGCGTACTTCACCTTCAACGAACTGTGAAGTTATATATAACAAGGGGCTGCTTGAACTTTTTATTTGTATGCCTATCTTACATACGTTTACACCCGGGTTTTATAAAAAATTTATCAGGCAAAAAGCAATCAGGAGTGGAAAAACCTTAAGAGGCCCACCTACCTGTAGTGCTTGCCTCAGGAGCAACAGTCTACCTCTGTCCTTGACAATGCTTGCTTCTCTTCAAGAGACTAGTCAAATTTAACACTACCACTCCACCAGGCTGGCCTTGAACTCACAAGGATGCACCTAAGCCCCTCCCTATCCACTAAAGTGCTAAAATGAGAACTCCATACCACCAAATCTAGCCCATCTTGCCTTCTCAGCTCTCATAGGCCTGGGGCTCACTGATAAGGTTAGTCTGGCTAAACTCAGAGATCTGCCTGTCTCTTCTTCCCCAGCCTAAGCAACGACATAGCAAGACCCTATCTCAAAACAGAAAGGAAGCTAGGAAGGAAGGGAGATTTTTTTTTTTTTTAATTTAAAGAGATCTCAAAAGTATGGTTCTCCCTTTGGCAAACTGCACTTCCAACAACACCTGTAGGTCCAAAAGTTCTTCCTAGGGCTGAGGAGGCAGCAGCAGTTAACACCACTTGTTCTGTGCAGTGGTGTGTGCACGCCTGCAGTCCCAGCTCTCAGGAGGAAGAGGCAGGCACACAGATCTGAGTTCAAAACCAGCTGGGTCTACAGAGGGAGCTCCAGGACAGCCAGGGCCACACAGAGAAATCCGTCTCAAACAAACAAACAAACAAACAAACAACAACAACAACAAAGACCACTTGTTCTTGCAGAGGACCTACGTTCAGTTCCCAACACTCACATGGTGACTCACAACTGTCTGTAACTCCAGTTCCAAGGCATCTGCCACCCTCTTTTGCTCTCTGCAGACACCAGGCATGCACACACACATACGTGCAGACAAAACACCCTTATACACACACACAAAATAAATCAAAAATTGTTAACACTCTACCTAGCAATACATGTGTAGTATAGCACATCTTTAAGAATTCAATGTACTTGGGGTTGGGGATTTAGCTCAGTGGTAGAGCGCTTGCCTAGCATGCGCAAGGCCCTGAGTTTGGTCCGCAGCTCTGAAAAAAAGAAAAAAGAAAAAAAAAAAAAAAAAGAATTCAATGCACCCAAATTCTATGCCAAAAATCAAAGCCGTCCAGAGCAGTTTCAGAGGCACTTGGCATGACATGCTCTTTGCCGGCGTCAGCTCAGCATTTGGGACATACGCACGTCTACCTCTCCTGTTACTGATTTATAATCTGTAAGGCATTTGTCCAATGTGTGTTCAGCAAAATGTTAACAAATATTCGGCATGAAAAATTTTAATGTTCAAAATATTTTGGACAATGAAGGATAAAACAGAATCAAACAGGTTCCTCCGTTATAGGACTTCTTGATGCCTTTAACCTACAGTGGTACTGTGATTCCCAAGAGTGAGGCACACAGCAGTTCTGACATTCGCTTGATTACAGAATTAGTTTTCCGAGACTCCTACAATACAACTTTTAGAAAGGCTGATCTAGCACTTTATGGGAATAAGTGACAGTAAGAGCGAAGTCACTATTGGTGTGCACGTGTGCACGGACAGGCCTCCCCTCTGAGTCATGAATTAGGCCCAGGCTGACTTTGTTCTCTTGCCTTCTTTTCCCTGGACTTCCCATCTGAAATGTGAGGGATAATTACACCACTCTGCTTCCCAGGGTTACTTTTTATTGTTTTTTAATCTTAAAACTGCGTTCCATATTAATCACCCAAAGTAGCCAGACCTTAAAATCCCAAATGTCCCACTACCTGCCAAAGGGATGGAGAGATGAACCAGGCACCACCAGGCAGCTTTCACATCTCCAGTCTAGGCTGCTATGGTTAGTCTCTGCAGGCAAGAGAAGAAGAGTGGAAGGCTCTCCCCACGACATACGGCTGCAGGGAGCCCGTCGTGGTGGAGCACATACCACCACATCTTAATTTTTTTTTTTCCTTTTTCTTTTTTTCAGAGCTGGGGACCAAACCCAGGTCCTTGCGCTTGCTAGGCAAGCACTCTACCACTGAGCTAAATCCCCAACCCCCATACCTTAATCTTGATGTGTCTTCTCAGTACAGACTTTCTAAAGGAAAGCCAAAGACGCAGGAGGTCAAAGCTAGAACTATAAGAGAGAAAGAGTACTAAAAACTATTTCCGGGGCTGGGGATTTAGCTCAGTGGTAGAGCGCTTACCTAGGAAGCGCAAGGCCCTGGGTTCGATCCCCAGCTCCGAAAAAAAGAACCAAAAAAAAAAAAAAAAAAAAAACTATTTCCTTTTTTCTAAAAGAAAGGAACTCATTAAGTTCGTGAACAGGGGAAATATACTGTTCCTTTCGGTAAAATAGCTCTCCAGGAAAAGTATCTCAACATATTTACTATAAAACAATTTAATTTCCCTGTCCCATCAGCTGCCACCTATCCCCACCCCACCCCCAAACTCCACAGATTGTGGATTTCCTCTCATTCTTGGCAACGTTACCAGAAGAAACATAATACCCCCTCCGGACTGCTCCCAACAGCTGCTAGAACAAGAAGGGGGAGTTAGGGATAGCCCTCAAAAGCTACCTCTGAAAATGACTCTTCCCTGTCCACACCGTGGAGCCAATGAGGTGACTTCTCTTTTTCTGATCCCTTAAAGCAAAAAGAAGGCCTGGGAAGGTGGCTCAGCTAGTAAGGACACTGGCCTGACACCCCGAGTTCAATCCTTAGAACACTTAGAGCATGGTAGAGGGAGAAAATCAGTTCCCATAGGCTGTCTTCTCAACTCCACCCACACCATGGCATGTGTCCGCACACACATACTCAAGCACATATGTACACCGATAAATACGTAAATGCTAAAATCTGTTCCAGCAAAGACACCACAAAGGCAGCAGTGTCTCCAGTCCGAGATGTCTATCTCTAACACATCTGTTCTCTGTTTGCCTTAAGATCGAAGCTTCACCTCAGAAGGGGGATTCCTCCTTTCCTAACTTGTTATTTCTGGAAACAGTGCCCTACTACTTCACGAGTCTATTATTTTTTGTGTGTGTTTATTTAAATCCACAAATTTTTTTTTTTTGGTTCTTTTTTTTCGGAGCTGGGGACCGAACCCAGGGCCTTGCGCTTCCTAGGCAAGCGCTCTACCACTGAGCTAAATCCCCAGCCCTAAATCCACAAATTTTTAAAATTACATTTAATGTGGGGAAGAAGGGGCCGGGGAAGAAAGGGAGCGAGATTGAGGTCGGCTACCCCTGTGCCATGGTGCATGCCAAGGCCAGAGAACAGCTTGTGGGAGCTGGATCTCCTTCCACCATGTGGGAAGGAGTTCAACTCAGGTCCTCAGGCTTGGCAGCCTTCAACCCACTGAGCCATCTCACTGTTTTGTTTTGTTCTTTGTTTTGAGACAAGGTCTCTGGCTGTTCTAGAACTCACTATGTAAACCAGGCTGGCCCTGAACTCACAAAGATCCGACTGCCTCTGTCTCCCAAAAGTGGGATTTAAAGGTGTGTGCAATTGTGCCTGGCAAACCCACCAGTTTCCAGGTTGCACTTCTTATCAAACGCCAATGTAATATACTTCCGTTATTACTGGCCATCTGTCCCTAGTCTGTACATCTAATTCCATTCAGGCCAAGAGACATAAGAAGCAAAAACCTAGGACTTAATTCAGCAGTGACTCCTTCCTGGTATCATCACACACTATCAGGAAAAGCCCCATTACCAAGCAACAGAGGGACAACCAGTAAGCATTTAGTACCTCAGCTGAGACCACCAACAAAGAAGTTCATGGATGTCAACTGGGGGCAGAGGCAATATCTCTCTTCACCAAGGAGAAACCAGACAGAACCTCCAACATCATTCCCCAAAGGTAACGGCTAGAGCTGAGTGAAGACCGTGAAAACCATACAAGAGCTGAGGGAGAAAATATAACGTAAGGGACGGTTTGGAATAAGGAGTAGGAGGTGGTGGGATGAACTGGCTGACCCCAAATGTCTTTTCCACCTCTGACTCCTATGATTCTTTGACCTCCAATTTTGTGCTGTGAACAGGGAATGGAAAGTCAACAGACATGGTGATGATTTAAAGAGCCTGGTAGTCTGCTCTTGTCATTTAATGGCCTCTACGTGTATTTTTTAAGGTGTCTCCAAGCCCTGTCTTCATTTCACAGTTGTCACCTTTCTCAGCAATTTGAGCTCATGTCAAATGACAAAAAAGAGAGAGAGAGAGAAAGAATGTTCAGGCAATTAATTGTAGGCTAAAGAGGGGCAGGCAGAGAGCCCATTGGGTGGCCCATTCTTCCAGGGAGGGCCATGTGGACAGGCTGAAGAAAATGAAAGACTAGCCCAAGGCTGGGACAGGGAGCCAACCCTCTAACAAGGGCTCAATTCCTTTTCCAGATAGCCTCCTTCTGTTTTAGATAAGTGCTCCCAGGAGGCAAGACTCACGTGTACACTCTAAACTCGAAGGACGGTCACCTTGCTTCTGTGGAGTTCCACCTTAAAGTCCACTCTTCCGAGCAAGGCTGCAGAACAGAAGAGACCACCTCAAAAGTGAACTAAGCCTTTTCTTTCTCAGCCTCATCTGATGGTTGATACATCAGAGAACTTTTCTGAAAAGTCCATTTCTGTAGATGGGGAAAGGGGAGTTGATTTTTTTCTCTAAAACCCATAATCCATTTTTCCCCCTTTATTCCTTCACCTTAATTTTCAAAATTTACCAGAATCTGGCCTCAGGGAAAGTCAACTTTAATTTCTTCCTGTTACAGGGTTTAGAGTCAAGACCAGACATGAATCCAATGCCAAGGTCAACCCAGAGTTAAGGGTAAGTTGTCACACAAAGGAGATTCTTTTCTATGTTAAGTGCTCTATAATAATTACTTAAAAGTCTGTATGCTTTTTCAATAACCTTATACCACACCTGGCTTTCAGAAGCTCAACCCAAATTTTACTTCTACTAAAGGATCTAGATGTGCGAATGAATTCACAGAGCAGACTATGAAGTCTGCATTTCTCTGTGATCCTGCCTTGAAAGTCAGTCAAGTCACCCCTATGGTTCAAAGGCAAGGTGACTAGGGAAGGCAGGGACTATTTCATCCCTACAACTTTGGAGGTCCTCCTTCCTTCCAGTGTGCTTCTGAAGGTAGGGCCCGCACCAGACCATTTCCTGCTTCTGCAGGTGTATTTACTGTGAGCGTGTAAACTGAATCCTCCTTTTTATTAACTCAGAAACCATCAAAAAAAAAAAAAAAAAAAAGCCTGGGGCTAGAGAGATGGCTCAGTGGTTAAGAGTACATACAGCTCTTTACAGCGGACCTCATTCGAGTTGATCCTTAACACCCTCATCGGGCACCAGGGATCCAACATCTCTGACCTCCCCAAGCACCTACATTCATATACACAGACCCACACACACCATAATTAAAAATAAAATAAATGTTAAAAAGAAAAGACAATAAGGCCTGTCTAACACTAAGACAACATATCCCTACAGGCAATACCTTGGGGGATGAAGGAGAGGGTGATCCCTCCCAAGTAAGGCAGAAAAGTATATTAAAAGGAAGAAAAAAAAAAAAGCCTAGGTTACTTTTGAGTTGCTAATCATTTTCTAAAAGCCTCGGTTTAGGCCTTAACACCATTCAGTTAGGAAAGGAAACTTCATGCTCCCCCTCCACCCACCCCGCTCCCCCCTCTGGTGGGGTGGGGAGGACTCTTAGGTGCGATCATTTTAAAACAAACAAACACACTGCTTATCTGCATCTATCTCACCACTCTGGATGTTACTCATCACTGAAATAGATACCCCCATCCTCCAGCCTCAAAGAGCTCCCAGGCTGCAGGACCGCCAAAGGAATGAGGCTGCATGCCAGGGCAAACACCTCAGAAGCTCTACTCCGAAACCCCTATTGTTAATTCTAGGCAGATCTATCACAGGCTAATGCGAAGCAGCACCCAGGGAACTAACCCGTCCCATTTGAGGATATGTAACACTAACACAAAGCAGGGGATCAAGTTAGCTTTAACAGAAATTGCAAGTGTTCGGTAAATGGGTTTCTATGCAGATTTTTCCCTCTCTTTGCTCTAATTATCAGTATCAGAATTTACAGACGGCACCCCTGTCCCCCCAACCCCCCATCAGTGTGTTTCTTGCACATCATATATGGACAGAGCTCAAGTCTGCTGCTATGTTCTTGCACACTGAGTTAGTTAGTGCCCGTCCCATTCTTCACTGCTGTATGAAACACTGCCTTGATTTTTATTATTATAACGAAGATATTTCTATTCCCCTAGGCTTCATAAAGCTTTCAAACAAAACTAATTTGAAATCAGATGACTGATTCAAACTACCTTTTCTTTCCCCCAAAAAGGGGGGAGGCAGAGAAGAAAAAAACCCACTTAGACTACTTCTTAGTGTTCACTGTTTGGGCAAGGGGCCCAAAGGGAAGCAAATTATTTGTTTGTGGTTTTTAAGTGGCTCAAATGCCTTCAAGCACAAGTACAAGACCATTAACCAATCACAAGGAACCAAAGTAGTTCATCTTACTCAACAAAGGTACAATCAGTTAGGAACAGCTAAACTGAACAGGGCTTGCCCTGGGCCGGAAGGTCAGTAAACCTTAGCAGTTAGTGTTTCTGAAAATCAGAAGGCTCTTAAGCAGTAAGTGCAGTCCCTAAGCCCACAGGCTCTGCTGTCATGTTTGTGAAAACATTCAAGATGTGTGTGTGTGTGTGTGTGTGTGTGTGTGTGTGTGTGTGTGTGTGTCCCTCTAGTCATTAGGCAGGACTTCTAAATCAAACCAGGCCCACTTCTGACATAGACAGAATAAAGGGGAAGCCAAATAATGAAAAGTCCTCATGGAAGGCCTTCCAGCAGTGAACACAGTCAAAGCTGGTTAGGCCTCATTTGACTGAATGGTGGTATTCCTCGTCTTTAAGGAGTTAAAACTCAGAGCGAGTAGGATTATGGCCTCCTGAGAAAGCCAAGTTTTTACTGCGAATTATAAGGACATACGTGTGTATCTGTTCTGCAATGAATCAGTCCAAAGCATGGACAGCCGCATTACGCAGGCAGCTACGTTCTGCACTCTGGGTGTAGGCACCCTGATGCTCTGAATGAACTGAGGTACCTGCCTTCTCTCTTCACGGATGACAACCGCCTCTCTTGGGGTTTACGAAGTCTCTGCAGCTGTCCAGAAGCAGGCCACACTGCTAAATGCCCTCCACCTGCTGTAACAGGCATAATTTCTCCCCTCAACCCAGAAAACAGAGCAGTGACCCCTGCTCTTTATCAACTGACACAGCAGTACGACTGCTCTGGAAGGACAATGCTTCGTGCTAGGACACTCACATCGAATAGTAGTAAAGCCATATGGATATCATTTGGCAGACTCTAAGCGCTTTGTACCAGAAATTCATTTCCATTTTGCTATTAGTCTCAGTTTCTCTCTTTTAGAATATCAGAAAGGAAAACAAACATAAACATCGACTCTTTCATTATCTACTGTAAGCCAAGCTTTGCTTTGTCTGGCTTGAATTCCAGTCATTCTGGACAACTGCTATTATAGTTCAATATTTCTTCAGTGAGTTACCATGTCAGAACACATGACGTATCTAAAAGAAAGATTATCTTTCTGAAACTGGAACTATATGCAATGAATATATATGCCAGTAAGGGGAAAAAAAGAGAAAAAAGTATATAAAATGTTTACGAGTAAACTTTACTATAAACTATTAGAGATGGAAACATTTAATTCTGATTCTTTCCCTTTGGGTTAAAAAAAGTTACTCAGATAAAAAAGGGGGGGGGAATAACTCATATTTACAGGTGATAAGACTGCAGACCCATAAAATCCAAAGGAATCATCAACAAATTATACTAGAATAGAATACGTTAAACAAGACGATCAGGTTTAAAACTTACTAAAGTATGACACATCAGAAAGCATGCAGGAAAAGTGCATTTCTAATAAACACAAAACACAGGAACAAACCAGTAGCAAATAAAGAACGATGTTAGAGCTTTACAGTGAAAACCACAAAAATCCTTTCAAAGGCATAGAATAGTTTCGGTCATGTACTGAGTAGAACTAAGCCAAGATACTAACATTCTAACGCAGCAAGTCCAACCTGACCCTCAGAGATATCACACTCTATCAAGGAGCACCATGCTTAAAACGTTATGGTAATGGGAGGATACACCAGGAAGAAAAAAAAGTGAGAGTTCAGCTATAAACTGAACATACAAACCTATGCGTGTGTGTTTAACATACAGCAGTGTAAGCTTTCCAAAACAAATGGGGGTTAAAAAAGAATCGCTCAGCCAAGGGTGTAGCAGTAACTGAGCAGCCATTTAGAGAAAGATACAGTAAGAGAATTTCACTCCTTGAACCAAAACAAGTGTTACTGATGAAAATGTCATCAAAACAAAAAGTTACAAAAAAGAAAAATTAGTCGGCAATCAAAAATGTCAGGCCTGTGGGAAAATTATAAATTTCGTAGGCTAAGGGGGAGGAGCAGATTCTAATGAAATATAAAAATTCTATTAACAATAAAATTAAAAATTGGCCGGAAAATATACCTCCATCAAAGATGACAGAGGAGAGTCAAACATTTATGACCCAGAAAAATTCCAAATTTATAACAAAAACACCAAGACCCCAGTGACAAGGAGTAGAAAGAAACAATCTCACAGGTGAAACAGACACATGGCAAAATATTTATCCTGGCTAGCGATGAGCGATACAAAATAACACAGCTTTGGCTACTATCACCCACTAAAGCAGCAAAGGTTTTTGTTTTTGTTCTAATTCTCAGGTTAAATTGGTTCACTCATCCTTTGTTGGTACACTGTGACTTGGTCCAATACCTTTGCACATCAAAACCTTTGATCCGGTAATGGCTACCTTGAAATTTTTATTCTAAGGAGCTAACTTCAAGACAAGCTATGTCATGGTCCGTGACATGCCTCAAAAATCATTACATCATTCATTAAGCATTCATTCTGTTAGGATGGGTAAGTGCGGAGAGGAAGAGGGGTTCAGGAGTGTGCAACTGAAAAACTTTTAAAATGGAAATCAATGTGCATAAATGATGATTTCTTATGTTTTTTTTTTAAACTTTATTATTCTCATATATTACAACTAAGCAAGAGCAGGGTGTGGTCTGAAAGCGTTTATCCTGACCAGTTCTGTACATGTCATACATGTTCTCCCCTTCCTGTTTTAAGGCCTACGTGTTTTAGGAATGTTTTGCATTCACAGGTCTCGGATCTTACTAGGTCAAACTGCCTGACTTGGATACAGCCTACCCCTAATCCAACTACTTGCCTCACACAGACATCTTTGGTGGGTCCTCCTGACTTAATCAAGTCCTAAAATATGTTGGCAATGGGACTACAAGATTTTTTTTTAAGGATCTGAGCCCTTTTCTGCACATTTTACTTGATCTGAGCCCTGCCGCCCAACAACCTTTGAGAGGGTGGGTGAGATGAAAGGCCACAAAAAACACGTTGGAAGACCCCCTGGTGGGCCTGGGTCCTAGAACCAGCAGTTGTGTGATCCTTCAGGGCCTGACTGACACACAGAACACAGGACACAGGGCAAGGAACCCAGGGAGTCAAACCTTTGGGAATACTTGAGGGTGAGGAGTATTTTAGGATGGCTAACTGTGAGTAGCCGCCCACGGGGGGGGGGGGGGCGCTGACTGAGGAATGCTCTCCGGAAGTTTCCTCGGGTTGGGGAATCTTGAAGAGGGGTGACACCAGTATTCCTCGAGGGTGCTGGGGGAGAGGTGCTGGAGGGGGAGGGGGAGCAGGTCTGGGCTTCGGTATTCCTGGCTACACAGCCCCGAGCCGACCAGGCCTCGGCGCCCCGCCCTTTCCCAGGACGCTGGCCGGCCCGGGGCGGGGAGCGGGCGGGCGAGCGGGCGCTTACAGGTCGGTGCCGAGCCGCGTGAAGCCGGAGTTGAGCGAGGCCCGGGCTATCGGGCGCCAGAGCAGGTCGCAGCTGGTGAAACGCCGCAGCCAGCGGCACACCTGGGCCAGGCGGCCGAGGGCCCGCATGTCGAGGTAGGAGCAGATGAGCAGCAGCAGCTCCTCCGGCAGTCTCCAGAGCGCGGGCCCTGCGGCCGGACGGGTGGCCGGCTCCACAGCCGCTGCCCCGTCCTCGGCTGCCGCCGCCATGGCCGTCTGGGTTTCCGGGATGCCGCCGCACGCCTGACGCTCCTGCTCTTGTGCTCTCTCCAGGCTGTGGTCCTCCCGCCGCCCGGCCCCAACCCTACATTCCTCCTTCCCTGGCTCTGCGCTGCCCTCATCCTGCCTCCCGGAGCGTCTCGGCCCTTCTTCCTCGCCTCCCTCGCCTTCCTGCCCCCGGCCTGCCTCAGCCGCCGGCCCGGCTGCCTTCCTCGCCGGCTGCAGGCCCGGCTTCCCTTCCGCCCCGCTTCCTCTTCCGCCGTGCCCGGTGCTCGCTTTCCCCTTCCCTTTCCCTCGCTTTCCCCGCGCGACCCTCGCCTCCTGCAGTTTCCTCGCCTCCCCGCCCTCGCCTTCCCTAGGCCCGCGGTTCCCGGGGGGACCCGAGCGGCCCTGGCTGCTCATGAGCGGCCGCCGGGCCGGCTCGACGCACAGCGGAGCCGAAGACGCCACCGCCTCCTCGAGAGGAGGCGACATCACGACGGACCGGGTCACATGGGGCGGCGCGGGCCCAAGCCGAGACCCGCCCCTCACGCCTGTTTTTCGGGGTGCGAACCCCAACCTGGGCGCTGACATCCCCATCTTCTGGAGCACCAGGAACATCTGGTTGAAACATGTCATCAAGACTGTATGGAGGAAGGAAGCTTGGGGGCTCACGTCTGTGATCCCAGCATGAGGCTAAGGCAGGAGGATGGCCATGAGTTTAAAGCCGGCCTGGCCTACAAAGCAAGATATTATCCAAATTCTTTAAAAAAAAAAAAAAAAAAAAAAAAAAAAAAAAAAAAAAAAAAAAAAGGAGAGAGAGAGAGATTGTTGAAAGATTCACAGCCAGAAAACGCCCCACCGAGGTCACAAGAGGAGCCTGTGGCTTCAAGAACCATCAAGGTGGAACCTCTACCCTCAAGTGTCCTTTTGGTCCCAGGAGGCTTCCTTTTCTCCAGGTGATGCCTTCTTTCCACAAGCCACATAGCAGATTCTTAAAAAAACTGCAAGTCAGAAGTTAGAAAGTCCCATTGCCCTTGGTCTCATGAAGGGTGTCAACCAAGATCCTATAGGTGTCCCAGTATGATTAGACAATATTTGGGGAGGTAAAAACAACCTTCGAGATCCTGAGTCCATAGCTCCCAAACCAAGAGCACATGGCCAATCAGGGATTTTAGTAGTCATCACACAGGGTAAGCTGATCTCCAATTACTAGGGATCCATTTCCTCTACCACTCACTGGATTCACCTAAGCCAATCTAAGAGCTTCGGAAGCATATAGACCCATTCGGTCCCACAGGGTCTGTGGGGCCGCTTTAATCACATGTGGCTTCTGGGTGTGTGAAAGGCAGCGTCTCCAGATCTGAGTATGTTATAAGCATAAGTGAGGTACACAGCTGAATTTGAAAAGCTAGACAGGGCAAAGAATATGAACTATCTTACATAATTCTATACTACATATTAATTATCAGTAGTTTGGACATACTGCACTGAGTTCAGTATATGTAGTATAATTGTTAGAAAATGTATTTCCTTTGTGGTTCATGTTATTTCTCCATAAGACAGCACTGGGCTTTGAAGGAAGACTTGGGAGAGCCAACATGGTGGACATACTAATAATCCTGGAACTGAGGAGCCAGAGGCAGGCAGATCTCTGTGGGCTCAGGCCAGCCTGGGCTATATACTGAGACCCTGTCTCCAGGGGAAAAAAAAGGAAGACGAGTTTCCTTTTCTTGAGTCTGTATAAGAACCAAGGTTTGGTGGCACACACCTGTAATCCCAGCACTTCAGGAGACAATGAAGTCATTACAACTTTAAGGCCAGCCTGGTCTGCAAAGTAAGTCCCACACTAGCCAAGGGTCTATCGGTAGTAAGATTCTGTCTTGAAAACAACCCAAAAGTTCATATAAGAATGATTGGAGATTTTTCTTTTGTATTTATACTTTTTAACAGCCATTTTTAAGGATCAGGAGTGAGTGAGACACTAGTTCTGAAAATCATTCAAAGCCTAGCCTAGCAGGGTTGCAAAACCATCATGTAACAAGGTCAGACCGGAATCTGGAATCACCCTAGAATTACTTTTTGATCTTAACAAAACAACAACAAAAGACCCCACCTACCTTGGCCCTTTAGTGTTCTGGGTCTGCAGAAGAGATAAATGCCATGCTTTACTTTGGAAGGGTAAGTGACATGATCCCTGTAAAATGCTTTGAACTCCTCTAAGAAAATTCTCAGTGATAGTTACAGGTCAAATCCTGTTACAAAAGCACACGTGCACACATCCCCTTAAAAAAAACACACACACACAACAAAGGCTTTGTGCAGAAAACAATTTCCAAATTCGAGGCCATGGTTTTAAAGAGTATTTGGGTATATTAGTGGTTGGTATGTAAATGAAATGGTAAAAGGCATATCTCAGTACAACCAAAGAATACACCCTGTCGCTCTGGAGATCATTCTAATACATTGGCTTAGTCTCAGGTATGATACTGTGAGAAGTCTGTTAAGGTAAAGGCGTTGGAAATTGAAGTGATGGTGGTATTAGGTCAACAGTTACGCATCCTGCTGCATTCGAGTGCTTTGAGCCACTCTGACAAGAAGACAGGGATGGATATAATGTATGATTTCAGAACCGTATTTAAATTTACATAATTTTAACTTGTTTTTCACATGCAGAACAGTTCATCCTTGTTGACTGTACCTACTGTTTAGTAGAAGACCTAGAGGCACTTTTTTTTTTTAATGTAAGTAGTCCAGTAAAACAGCAGGATTAAAATACACAATTAAATTAGCACAATTAAATGAATTAAGTGAAACTAAACTATCACTTAAACATATCAGATTGCAGAGGCTGAGGGGACAACCCTGTCACTGAAGTGAAGACCTGAGTTGATCTTCACCCCCAAATCCCAACACTACAAAGGTAGAGACAAGGAGATCTGGAGCTTAATGGCCAGCCAAATTTGCAAGCTTCAGAATCAGTGAGAGATCCTGTCTCAGAAATATAGAGCACAAACGAGGAAGGCATCTGACTTTGACCTCTGGCCTCCACACCTGTACACACACACACACACACACACACACACACACACACACACGAAGAGGAACATGTGCACACAGACACATAAATCAAGTTGCCAGCCAGGTGGGGTAATACATACCTATAATCACAGTTCTCTGAAGAGGAGGCAGGAGAGTTGGAGAGTTTGAATCCTGGGTTACCCAGTCAGTAAATAAAAGTGTTTTGTTTTAGTACTGGGGATTGAACCCAGTACCTCATATACGATAAGCAGGCAGTCTGCTACTACTACCATGTGAAAAACAGATGAGCTGCTTAGGTTAGAATTGGTGCTTTAGGACTGGTAAGGTAGGTCAGTGGGTAAAGTGCTTCTCCCCGACCCTGTCGACCTGAGTCTCCTTCTAATATCCACATGGAGAGAACTCACTCCCCACAGGATGCCCTCTGACTTTCTTCACATGTATACAGTTATTCCTCTACAATAATAATTACATGTGTGACCACAGCCAGTGTCACAAGAACTTTCTATATTGTCCTTTTTTTTTTTTTGGCTAATCTGCTCTGTGTAGCCCTGGCTATCTCTGTAGACCAGGGTGACCTTGAACTCACAGAGACCTGCCTGCCCCTGCCTCTGCCTCCTGAGTGCTGGGATTAAGAGTTTGTGCCACCGATGCCCAACCATAAGGAAAACACTGATGAGTTTTTCCCCCAGATGAGAAACTGGAAACTTGATTGAGTAGTTTCTAAGCATAAAGTAGCAAATCCTCTGAGTCTGCTCTCTAGGCTTGCATTCCAATGAGAATTTTACCCATACGCACAATAGAAAGGGAATGGAGCATTAAATCCAGGGTCCCCTCAAATCTCTCAATTAGTAATGACATACAAATACCGTAGTTTACTTGTGGCCATGAAGCAGTTCTAGAATTCAAATGAAAGCCGCCTGTAGGGCATGGAAGCTGCTTCTGGTTCCTTGAAATGGTTTTCTGTAATGTACAGCGCTACCTGAGGCCGTTTCCTTGGAAATACACATCCTCCCCACCCCCACTATCTTCCACCTTTTCATCACTCTCCTAGTTGCTTTTTATTTTTCTCCCTCCCTCTCTTCCCTAATGCTTTTCATAATCTCTATGCAACAGTTTAAGGGACCTATCGGAACTAATATACTCCTGCCAAAGAACATTTGACAAAGCGCTCATGTTTCCACTTCATTTTCTTCCTTAAACTCAGTAACGACCTGGGCTGATAAGATGGCTTAGTGGATAAAGTCCCTACAACCTCCAATCCTGAGGACCTGAACTGGATCTCAGAGACCCGCATGGTACAAGGAAACACCTCACCCTGAAGGTTGTCCTCTGACCTCCACACACACCGGCCGTGTCACATGCACCCACGCACAGGCCCACATGAACTTAAGGCACTGATAAATTTATTATGCATTACATGAACTATTTTTATTTGTTTCATGGGAGGATCATGAATGGCACTGTACATGAGTGAAGGTCACAGGACAATTTTTTAGGAGTCAGCTCTCTCCTACCGTGTAGATCCCAGGGCTGGACCCCAGGTCATCCATCATGCTTGAAGGCAGGTACCTGTACCCACTGATCATATATGCCAAAGAGGGTGTTTGAGGATGACGCTAATTATGGTTATTTCCTGGTGAGAGAAGTTTTGGATTTAGCTTTTAGACTGTCCTATGGTACTTGAGTTTTAAATTTTTTTATTTACTATAAGCATATCTTTTTTTTTTAAAAAAAAATCAATAAATCTTTTAAAGAGAAAAATTAAGTCATTGTGAGTCCAAACACACCTTCTAAAAAGGAGGTTGGAGATCTTACTTGGATTTGGTTGTTGTTGTTGTTGTTTTGGTTATTTTTGCTTTTTTGTTTGTTTGTTTTTGTTTGTTTTGAGACAGGGTCTCACTGTGTAGCTCTGGCTGGCCAGGAACTTGCTGTATAGACCTACTTGCCAGTGCCTGTACAGTCCTCGGTTGAAGGTGCAGACCTCCACAACCTGCATAGACCACCACAGCTGGCTTGCTTGGCTTGGTTTGGGGGGACTTTTGTTCTAGTGCTTTTTCTTTTCAAACTTCCGTGTGTGTGTGTGTGTGTGTGTGTGTGTGTGTGTGTGTGTGTGTTTTTTTGTACATGTAATCATGTATGTATGTGTGTGTACTAGTGTTTGTATGTGTACATGTAGTCATGTGTGCGTGTTTTAGGGTGTGTGCATGTAATCATGTGTGTATATGTGCACATGTGTGCTCATGTGTATAGAGGCCAGAGGTCAGGTATTTTTCCAGTTTCTCTCCATTTATTTATTTTTGGAGACAGTCTCTCAGTGAACCTGGGGTTCACTAAATTGACAAGATTCGCTGGTCCTGTATGCTGGGGATCTGTGTGTCTCTGCTTACAGATACACATCATCCAACACACCTGATCTTTCCGTGAGTTCTGGGCACTGAACTCGTGTCTTCATGCTAACTTTTGCCCACATGACAAACATTTTGCCCACAGAGATATTTCCCAGACTTCGAGGGGTTTTGTTTGTTGTTTTTGAAAGAGGATCTCATTATGTAATCAGATTGACCCCAAACTTGAGGTCCTCCCTGCTCAACTATTGACAGAATTTTTAACTAGCCACTCAAATTTCTTCAAACCTTATTTACCTTTTCTAATTCCAACCCTGGGAAGGTAGAGACAAGAGAATCAGAAATACAAGCTCCGGGGCTGGGGATTTAGCTCAGTGGTAGAGCGCTTACCTAGGAAGCGCAAGGCCCTGGGTTCGGTCCCCAGCTCCAAAAAAAAAAAAAAAAAAAAAAAAAGAAATACAAGCTCCTCCTTAACTCATGGTCAATGTGAAGCCAGCCCAGGACACATGAGTCGCTCTGTCTTAGATAAATAAGTAAATAAATGTATCATGAAAGAACCAAGTAAAGGACAAATCTGAATATTAGAAAGAAGAGGGGCTGGGAAGATGGTTCGATGGTTTTTTGTTGCTCTGACAGAGGACCCATGCTCAGTTCCCAGCACCCACACGGTGGCCCACGACTGTCTGTGACTCCCGTTCCAGAATAGCCAACCAACCCCTCCTCTGACTGCCGTGCGTGCCAGACACACATGTGGTACACAAATATCCGTGCAGGCGGAATTCTCACAAAGTTAAAAACTTTTAAATAAAGAAAAAAGAAGGGGGCTAGGGATTTAGCTCAGTGGTAGAGCGCTTACCTAGGAAGCGCAAGGCCCTGGGTTCAGTCCCCAGCTCCGAAAAAAAAGAACCAAAAAAAAAAGAAAGAAAAAAGAAGGGGAAATAAGAGGCCTTACAGTGAATGCTTTTGTAAACAGCCTTCTCAAAAAAGGAGAAAATATTTAGAACGTGTTTTCAGAAATTATGAGTGGTAGCTTACACTTAGTGCTCTAGTTAGGAAAGCCATTGTTGTGTGGATCCACCGTCTTTGACATATTCAAAGAGAACACTTTTTTGTGTGTGGTTTTTTGAGACAGTTTCTTGGTGTAGCCCTTTGTCCTGGAACTTGCTCAGTTGACCAGGCAGGCTGGCCTTGAACTCACAAGAGATCCATCTGCTTCTGCCTCCTGAGTGCTGGGATTAAAGATGTCTACCACCACTGCCCTGCAAGAAAGCATTTTTTGGGGGTTGGGGATTTAGCTCAGTGGTAGAGCACTTGCCTAGGAAGCGCAAGACCCTGGGTTTGATCCCCAGCTCCGAAAAAAAGAACCAAAAAAAAAAAAAAAAAAAAAAAAAGAAAGCAATTTTTTTATTACATGTGACTTTATCTAAAAAAGACTAGAAGGGACTATAACAAAAGCTAACGCTGACTGTGGAGCTGTGTCTTGTTCTGTTTGCCAAGACTTTGTACTATGCTGTGTTTTCTACGTTTTCTGCAGTGAGCATGTGTTACATTTATAGTCACAGCTAAAGGAAAAAGGCCCAAGAGGTATTTATACCTAAGTGTAAAATAATAATTTAATTTTGCTTTGTTTTGTTTGTATGCCCCAGAAATTGAACTCAGGGCTCTGAGCTGCACTCCCAGCCTTCATCGTAATGCTTAGAAGTTCGTTTTATAGTTCTCCCATGCAAAAGAATTCCAAATAATTTCACAGATCTTAGCCCTCTAAGACAGAGAGCACAATTCCCCACTCCTGAGGTAAAGTACATACTGACTTCCTTCCGGAGACTACAGTCCAGGAAAGGCAGGAGAACAGTACTGTGGAGAAGCCCCACACTGACTCAGCCAGGAGATGAAGGTTGCATCAACAGAGACAAGTCAGGTTAACTGTGAGCAAGCTTGAGACAAGGGGGGACACAGCATAGGTGGAAGTGTGTTTGCCTGAACATAAGGCCTGGCCTCAATCGCCAGCATTGCACAAATGAAAGGAAAAACAGATAGGTGCCTTGGTATAAATGGAAATGCTGCTCTGCCTCTGTAGCCTTCCTCTCCAGAATTCCCATCCAGTAAGGAAGAAACACACAGTTCCAACCAATGAACAGTGTACGCACTATCTACCCAGGACTCTACCCCTCAGTGTCAAGATTATACAAAATAAAGACAGTCGGGGTTGGGGATTTAGCTCAGTGGTAGGGCGATTGCCTAGGAAGCGCAAGGCCCTGGGTTCGGTCCCCAGCTCCGGAAAAAAAAAAAAAGAAAGAAAGAAAAAAAAATAATAAAGACAGTCTCAGAGACTATCCCAGCCAAGAAGGATCAAAAGGAACATACTGGAATAAGTACAATAGGATATTCCAGACAGGATTCTGAAAAGAGAAATAAAGATGTGGTTGAAAACTAAGGAAGTTTGGCCAACCATAGAGGTGCAGGCTGATAGTCCCAGCACTCAGGCTGAGGCAAGAGGATCATGACTGTAAGTAAACATCCACTTAAAATTTCTCTTCAGCTAGGACTGGGAGTGTAACACAGCATGAGAACACTTGCTTAACACCATGAGGCCCTGGGCTCAGTTGCTAACCCCGCTGGGGAAATGAAGAGGAAAACCAACAGATTTCTCATGGTCTGGATTAGCAGTTGAGAGGACAAACATTTGTTTCCCCAAGAATGTGAAAATACCATTCCAAGGCTCGGGGTGTACAGCAGTTGGAAGACTGCTTGCCTAGTATGCACGAGGTCCTGTGCTCCATCCCCAAGACCACAGAAACAAGGCTTGATGTGAGAAGTAATTGCAGCAGCACTGGGAAGATGGGGGCAGGTGGAAGAGTTCAAGGTCATCCTCAGCTCCACAGTGAGGCTGAAGCCACCCTGGACTTGGGGCACCTTCTCTTGAGAGAGAGAGAGAGAGAGAGAGAGAGAGAGAGAGAGAGAGAGAGAGCAAGAGCCGGGCAATGGTGGCGCACACCTGTGATCCCAGCACTTGGGAGGCAGAGTCAGGTGATCTCTGAGTTGGAAGCCAGTCTGGTGTACACCGTGAGTTCCGGGTCTACGCAGAGAAGCCCTGTCTCCAAAAACAAAAACAGCAAGAACAAGAGCAAGCAGGAAAGGCAGACACTATTTCAAGATACAATTCCGGCTTTGTTTTTGTTTTGTTTTTGTTTATTTACCTTCAGATCTCCTTGCATTTCAGAAAGAATCGATAAAATCAGCAGATTACTAGTGATAAGCATAAATATGACCTCATGACCTCTTTCCCGAGGAAAATGTAAGAATTAAGGTTCAGGAAGGATGCTCTCTTCAAGCCTCTTTAACTCTTCTAGGAGAAAATGCCAAGTTAAATATAAAATTCTTCGGGGCTGGGGATTTAGCTCAGTGGTAGAGCGCTTACCTAGGAAGCGCAAGGCCCTGGGTTCGGTCCCCAGCTCCGAAAAAAAAGAACCAAAAAAAAAAAAAAAAAAAAAAATTCTTCAGCTCGCCATGGTGACTCAGATCTACTTCCCCAGCACTTGGGAGGCTGAGGCAGAAAGAACGCTGCAAGCTTCAGGCCAGCCTGAGCTACAGCGTAAGGCTCCATCTCAGTAAATGAATCAGCCTAGGCACGACTAGGCGGTGAGAAGCAGAGCCAGCTGCATCTCTTGAATAACAGCCCAGCCAGGGCCACATAGAGGCCCATAGCAGCCAGGGCCACATGGTGAAACCTCATATCAAAAGAAACAAACCAAATCATGTGAAATTCTTATTCCCGCCTCTACAGTTACCATCGATACCATTTAACCACGCCTAACTTAACGACACTCGGGCCACCGAGTGCGCCTTGGGTTCTCTTTCTTTATCATCTGTTGGGTTTCCATTCCTGTTTGAAATGTGGGGGAAATGGCAACCAACAGAGTCTTCGTTTTATTTTCGTTTCTTTAGTTGGCTGTCACAGACGCCAGGGCACCTACGCAGAGACCAAGGACAACTTGCAGGAGTCGATTCTCTCCTCCCACCACGTGGGTTCCAGAAGTTGTCGGGTCCGGCAATAAACACGTTTACCACCGAGACATCTCTCCAGCCCCCAGTTTTACTTTACAAAACATGCACACACACACTTACATATACACACAAACACTAAATAAAGAGCAAGTATGACCTTGGAACCAAAGTGTGATGTTATGCTTTTGAGTAGCTGCGTAACTGCTTCTAAAATATATTTTCTCTAATGTAGCTGCCTCTCACCTTCCTTATAGCAACTGTTGCAAACACAATAAATGAGGGAGAAAAAATGGTCTGTGTTAGAACTCAACCAAAGAGGGGAAAATCAAGTCTCAGTGCCAGTGGATCGTCCCCAGTGACAAAGGACTGTCCCCAGGGACAGTGGACTGTCCCAGTGACAGTGGATCATCCCCAGTGATAGTGGATCATCCCCAGTGACAGTGGATCATCCCCAGTGACAGAGGACTGTCCCCAGTGACAGTGGATCGTCCCCAGTGACAGAGGACTGTCCCCAGTGACAATGACAGTGGATGATTCCCAGTGCCAATGAGTTGTTCCTAGTGCCAGTGGATTGACCTGGCTGGGAGGAGTGCAGCTGAACCACCTTTCCCCCTTCGTCACACGAGCAGTTTCCAAGCATGTGGAACTTCAGCAAGACCACTGGTTCCTCACACAGGACAACAGCCATTGACAGTCAACTCTTGCTTCCTGCCACCCTGGCTCTCCTTCCCAGCCAAGGACACACTTTCTGCTCTACGAGCCTTGCAACTACAGTGAGCCAAGAACGTGCACTTCACACCTGCAGCATCAGGAGCTCTTTAAAAACAGTAGAGGTCAGATCGCACTTCCAAGTTTCCTGACTTGAGCTGTAGTCATAAGTGAGTCACATTGACTCAGTTTAATTAAAGGAATGTAGCAACAACACTTAATCGTATTTCGTAGAGTTAAGAAAAAGCTAGCCAAACATGGCCATGCCTGCATCCAATCCTAGAACTTGGGAGGTTGAGAAAAACACATCTCTGTGAATTCTGGGCCAGGCAGAGCTACATAGTAAGATCCTCTCTCTGGAAGAAAAAAGGGGGGGGGGGATAAGAGAATGTTCAACAGTTTTATAGCATTTGTTGCTCTTGCAGAGGACCCTGGTTTGACTCTCAGCTTCCACAGGATGGCTCACAGCTATCCTAACTCCAGAGGATCCGCTACCCTCTTCTGACATTAACCCGCACCGGGCATGACATGACATACACACATATATGTAAGCAAACATACTCGTAAAATTAATAATCCCAGTACCAAGGAGGCAGAGGCAGGTGAATCTCTTGGGTTGGAGGCCCAGCCTGGTCAACATAGAGTTGTGTGCACGCGCGCGCGCACACACACACACAAGTTAGTATCAACTATTGTGAGAAGCCTCTCAATTCAATGTCCTGTCAGCTCATAAGAAATCAGTGAACAATGGACTTTTATATGTCTAATCCTCATGACAATCTAGGCAAGACCCATGAGATAAAAGGAAATAGCTCAGCATCATTCAATTCTATAATACTGATTGAAGTGTGCATGTGTGTGTGTTCACACGCTTATACCATGGCACACATGTACAAGTTGGAGGACAGCTTGCAGAACTCAGTTCCCTCCTTTCACTCTGTGGGTCCTAGGGATCGAACTCAGGAAGTCAGGATTGGTGGTAAACACCTTAGCTCAAAGAGCCATCTCGTGTGGGCATACATTGTTTTGCAACCTACTTTTAACAAAGACTCAGCAGCTCCTCCAGCCCACCACCCAGCAGAGGCAGCGGAAGAGAAAAGTTATTAGGATCTGGGGGAAGTGGACCTGTTCAGCAATAGTTCTTTGGGGGATGAGCTTGATCTTCTTGGGCAGCAGTTCAGTCCCGTAGCAAACACCAAATGTGACTCAGCAGCTGCAAACCAGTCCTCTAGGCAGGCAGACCCCAGGCACAAACCAGCAACTGTGGTTCAATGCTGAAGAAACCACCAGGCTCTCCAACCACCTAAGGCGAGGCCGTGGAAGCAGCCAGCTATTGCAGGATCCTCACAGGCAGTTCTTGGGTGAGTTTCTCTCAATGGTAGCGTTACCACAAGTTGAGCTCAACAGCACTGTGTAAGACGAACCAATACAAGCGTGTCTTTAGCAAAGAATAGCAGGGTGGAGCAAACCAAGCCAATGCTCGTCTCCCACTGTCTGTGCGGTCATATTTATACTCCTTCATTAAGCAGCCCTTCATACATCTGCTATCCTGAAGCATCCGTTCCCCCTGTGTCTGCTTCCGGACAATAGCCTTTCTCGTGTCTGCTTTAGCAAGATATCCTTTCACCCGTGTGCCCCAGCAAACCACTGTTTGGCATAACCAATTTTCCAAAGGAACTAGAAGTTTCCACTTCAATCACATCTGCCCTGTTTATTATCTTTTTTAACTTTTACATGTTAACGATCTATGCATTATTATTCACAATAAGCTTTAGCACCAGATGTCATGACTCAAGTCTTTACTCTCAGCACTCAGGAAGCAGAGGCAGGCAGGTTTCTGTGAGTTCGAGGTCATGGTCTACGGTGAGCTGAGTCCATCGAGACCCACATAGTGAGACCCTCCCTCAAAACAAAAAGAAACAAAAAACCCACAAAAAAAATCAGTTTTGCCTCTAAGAGAGAACGCTAAGGGGTGAAAGGACGATTTTTAGCATTTTTGAGTAAATGGAAAAGGCCGTATGAGGGAGATGGTTACTTTGCAATGGAGAGTACCAATAGGAGAGGGGGGTTGCAGGGTGTTAATCATCTGAAGGTAGACAGGACCAATCGACTGTGAGGAACACTATAACTGTAGACAGAAGGGGAAAGGACAGAATCTATTCCACTGGGTTTAAATAAGCAATAACACGGAAGGAAAAACAATCAGACTGGGGGAAACTACTGACCTCAACTGAAAGTTATCAAAAGAGAATCACTTGTGAAGCAAAGCTTCAGGACACTGTAGCATCACAGCGAAGAATAAGCACCCGTTCAAATAAAATGCACCACACGCAGAAAACAGTTCTAATTCCTTAGAAGTGTTGTTACACACGTTGCCACCACCACCTTCCAAACACAGACACACACACCCCGTTGGAAGCCTAAGAGACCTTCTTGGTAGTAAGACCTCCAGATAGTTCAGAACCTCTCAGCTTACTCTGCCTATGTCTCTGCCTCTGTCTTTGTCTCTGTCTCTGTTTCTGTCTCTGTCTCTCTGCCGTCTCTGTCTCTCTGTCTGTCTCTGTCTGTCTCTGTCTCTCTGTCTCTCTCTGTCTGTCTCTGTTTCTCTCTCTCTTTCTCTCTCTCTCTCTGTCTTTCTCTCTCTCTCTCTGTCTCTCACCATTCTTGGCATTTTTTACTGCTCTAAATTTACCTCCTCACATCAGGGCAACACCAAGCGAATTTCTTTTTCTTTTTTAGCTTTCTTTCCAACCAAATCTTTTGTACATTTCTGGAATTTAGGCCACCTCCGTTATTGCAGTTTCTCTGACACTGCGCAGCTTTGAGGGATTAAGGCAGGGGTTTGTTTTGGTTTTTTGTAGCGCACGTAGATCAAGAGTTATCTGAGTTGAGAAGAATATCCTGTTTAAGTTGGGGATGAGGAATCTTTTCTTTTTTCTTATTTTTATTTTTTTTCTTGCCTTGTTTTGAGCAATAATCTTTAGCAAGTGATTTTTTTTTTTTTTAAAGAAGCCCCAAACACAGAACAAAACATTTCAAGTGATTTTAACTCCTCAATGACGTTGGGCTACCTGAGTGATTCTCTTCTTTTTTTGGCAGAAAGGATTAGAAACCTCCACAGAACTTGCTCTCTATTAAAGTGGAGTGCTGTGCATTCATTGGCAAGAGGTGAATTGTTTTCAGATTACATGCGAAAGAGTGTGTGTGTGTGTGTGTTTCTTTCCCACATCAAAGACTTGGATGGAGGCAGTTCTGAGTATTGCCAGGGATGCAAGAATTGGTGCTAAAGTGATTAGCAAAATTGCTTCTCTGCAAAAGAAGCACAAAACATTACCTAGGGATTAGAGGAGGAGAGGCCAAGATTAAAGGTGATGTTGAATTTTGGGTAGAATATCTTATCCATCTTTTTCAAATCATGCTTCAAGGATTCTGTGACCCCTCCCTGAGGAGACCAGAACAAATCAAAGCCTTGCTTTCACAAGTTTTGTGCACAGGAGCACTGACAAAGCAACAGTAAAACTGTTGTAAGCAGCGTTCACCCAGTGACCTACATACTTACCTTTCCCTGCGATACATTCTAACAATATTTGAGTCTGCACACATCAGCTGGCTCCTCCAAGCTAGGACTTCCATTTGTTTCCTTTGGTTTGCATGTCTGCCTGGCGGGTTTAAATGGTGTGATACTTTATAGATTCCAGGGTTGTTGTGTCTTTGAAAATCTTGGCTCAATTAGGTCAGCATCCTTTCTTAAATATACCTCTACAGACAAAATCTTCATCTAGACTAAATGCTTTTTGTTTGTTTCGGTTGGTTTTTCAAGACTTGGGGGTCTCTGTGTAGCCCGAGTCATCCTGGCACTCACTCTGTAAACCAGGCTGGCCTAGGATCTACCTGCCTCTACCCTCAGGGTGCTGGGTTAAAGGTGTGTGCCGCCATACATGGCTAAAGCAAATGTATTTTAAAGCCGTGGGAAGATGACCGAGGATATAGCACAGTGGCAGACTGCTTGCTTGTGAGGTAGAAGGCCTCAAACTCAATGCCCACACACAGTGACCCTGTCACCAACCAACATTGAAGGCAACAACTATTCTTACAATTCTTGGTTTAGGACAGTATTTTAAGGGGTATCTCTGGAACGCACCATGTCACCTCCTGTGGCCCCGTGTGTTATGTAATCTTTATGAAAACCCGTGTCAGTTGCTTGCTCCTTCGATGAGCTGTTCCTAAGTCAGACAGGCAGAAACATGCAAATATGCGTAAAACTTTCCTGTGAATAAACTTCTTTTCCTCTTTTAAATTATTATTCAAAAAGAAAGAAAGAAAGAAAGGAAGGAAGGAAGGAAGGAAGGAAGGAAGGAAGAATGCATCTACATGGATAGGTGTCAAAATCATGCTGTGTGAAATAAGCAAGATACATTTGGAGCATAGTGTACAGCGTGATGTCATGTATGAATTATCACACAGCTATCACAGCTCTTTAAGGACCGCAGTGTAAATAAAGAACAAAAATAGAGCTTTGTGCATGCCAAACTCATGGAAGAGGCTGGCCCTAGGAAAGGGGCGTGATCCTCCTGGGTAGTGATGAAAGAGACTTTTAGTCCCATCTCTAAGGCTTCTTTTCTTTTAAGGAGGGGGTAGCCATTAAGCTAAGATGGTTCACTTAAGTCAAAGTTAGAGGACATGGAGTGTCATTGAAATTCTTGTCTAAAATACAGACAGAGGTTTGAGAGCTCATCTTTGTTCTCCTAAATTGTCCTTTCGTCTTCTTTTCCTTAGCTAGTAGACTGTTTTTTTCCCCCTCAGACTCTAGCCTGTCTCATTTTCTTTCAACCTCAGGAAAAGCTGTTTCAAATTGATTAAATGTTTCAGAATAGTTGTTACCTCCTGTTTCTTCCCCCACAGTAAACTTTTCCTCCCAAGTTCTTGGACTGTTGAGATGGAACTCGATCTCTGTGTGTATTTGGTAAAGAACAGTCACACCGAGAGTCTTGTGCAGAGGTGGACGAACAAATAAATACATAAACAAACAAGCGAGCAAGCGCCCAAGGCTGGGGCTGGGGCTGGCGCTGGGCAGGGTGGGCAACAGCAACAGTTTTATGAGCGGTTTTCTTTTTTCATTCCGAAGACGTCGTTTCTGAAGGGTTTGCCTATTTGACTTCTTCGCTTTGAGGAACTTGTCGAGAACAATCATTTTCGATCTGTCTTTCCCTCGGGGTCCCGTAAGGTCACTGGACATAAGATAGCTGTGAAATTTGACATTGTTCCCATTTAAATGCTTTCCCCAGCAAGTGCAAGAGTGCGGCCGCTCGCTCGGGTGTGGGGCTCGCGGCCGGGCGCTCTGAGCCTCGCCGGCCCTCCAGGCTTCAAAGCCTGCCATCCTTGATCTCCCCAAAGAATGTTTTTGAATTCTACGTCCATCTAGTGGTTGCCGGCAAAGATCTACTTGGCTTTTTCTTTCTTCCTTTTCTTTCACACTTGAGCAGTGAGATTCTGTTTGTGATGGGGGTTTTGCCCCCCTCGGTCTTTAATTCGTTCACAGGTGGTTTCAAAGTGTCTGTCCTCGGCCACTGCCTTCTATAAACAAGCAGGAATTCGCGGGCTGCTGTGGGCCCAGGCGCCCCTCTCCTCCCAGCGCCCTCCTGCTCTCACTTTGAAAATAGACTGTTTTGTGGACAGTAAAGTACAGTTCCTTTTCAGAGATGAGATTAGAGGCTTGAGGGGAGTCTGGAGGGAGGGGAGTGTTTTTCTTTTTCTTCTGCTTTTTGCTTTTCTTTTTCTCACCGGAGAGCCTTTGTGTGCCGAGTCGTTTTAGCAAGCGCGAGAACTTGGCTTATTTTACACTCAGTTGCGCCTTTGGTTAAGGATGACGCGGCACCGAGCGCAAGGTGCTGGGAATTTGCTGATTTTTCCCTCCCTCCTGATTCCGTCTCTGGCATCCTAAGCTTGTGGGTAAAAAGATCAGGTGGTGACAGAAGCTAACAGCAGCCACGGGTCCGAAGGATCAAGTTCTCTAAGTCTAGGGAAGGATGAAGGGCTTGGATGCCTTAGGTCTCTCTTATCGCGGTCCCCTTTCAGTGAGTCCCCAAACGTCACCCCAGCTCCCACATCCTGCACATGAGGTTTCGGAGGGAATGCCCTACAGCTGCAGTTGAGGAGGTCATAGATACACACTGTCCTGAATTCTGTGAGAAAGAAAACCAAAAGAGTGCGTGGAACCTCTCGCTGCAACAGTAGCTCTGAGACAGTATGTCCTCATCACCTTGGGCACAAGGAATATAGACAGGCACGGGTTTACCAGCTAGAAATCTGCCGCCATTCTAACTCAGTTTTCAAACAAATCTTTTCAATAGTTAAAAATACTTTTCTCTGGGGCTGGGGATTTAGCTCAGTGGTAGAGCGCTTGCCTAGCAAGCACAAGGCCCTGGGTTCGGTCCCCAGCTCTGAAAAAAAGAAAAAAAAAAAAAAAAAAAAAACTTTTCTCTCTGAGGCCTGAAAAGAAGGCTCAGCGGTTAAAAGCACTTACTACCCTTGCAGAGGATCAGATCCCAGTCTTCACCCACCTCAGCCCCCACTCACCACCCCGGCCCCGCCCCATTCATCTACCACACCCATGTGGGGCTGCTCACAACCGGCCTGTAAGTCCTGCTGCATGCTTTGGCTACCTTAGGCACCTGCATCCATGAGAATATGACACACATAATACAAATTTTAATTTTTTTAAATAAAAGTAAGCAAAAATCTGGGTTGGAGAGTGGCTCGCTCAGTGATTAAGAGCACTGACTTCTCTTCCAGAGGTCCTGAGTTCAAATCCCAGCAACCACATGGTGGCTCACAACCATCTGTAATTGGGATCCAAAACCTCTTCTTGTGTGTCTGAAGAGAGTTTACAGTGTACTCATATACATAAAATAAATAAAAATTTTTTAAAAAGTAAGCAAAATCTGAAACATTATGTATATTTTAATGAATTTATTTATTTATTGTTATGTTCATTGTCTGGAACAGGAGTTACAGACAGTTGTGAGCTGCTATGTGGGTACTGGGAATTGAACTCGGATCCTCTGGAAGATCAGCCAGTACTTTTAACCACTGAGCAATCTCTCCAGTTTACATTATTATATATAACATCATATATATGTATATACATATACATTACACATACACACACACTTCCTCTGGATTGGGATGTGGCTCAGTGGTAGAATGTACAGATACCTTCATGGAGGCCCTGAACTCAATCTCAAGCACATTTCTCTTTATGAACGGTAATGGGCTTTATCAGTGTAAAAACATAAATCATAGGTGTAAATGTGGGGATGTGCACCTATAAAGTCAAAAACCTGCATGCAATTATCAACGGGGATTTGCCTAGATAAACGGTGAGGTGTCTGTCTGTGAGATATGTAATGGTTTCAAAGAAGGCAATAACAGAAACAGGACTTAAACCAAGAGCAGAATGATGACATGAAAACATTTAAGACATAGTGTTGGGCCAAACAGGAGAAGTTGGGGAAAAAAAACAACACACACACAAAAAAGTTCTGTGTGAGATGATCTTGGCTGGGAATGAAGTCTTTAGTAGTATGGCCAGGCCTTATCTTCAACACCCAGTGACGAATAAATGCTATTTAGTTTTAATAGTTTAAGATTTTTTTCTTTTCTTTTTTTTTTTTTCTTTTTTTCAGAGCTGGGGACCAAACCCCGGGCCTTGCGCTTGCTAGGCAAGCGCTCTACCACTGAGCTAAATCCCCAACCCCATAGTTTAAGATATTAATGTATAGTGTGTATAGGGACCTACGGGATTAAGGGAGACCATGTAAGGACTTTCATTTTGGCTATAATATTTTACAAGGAAATAGACCTAAGGGTCTCATGCTATATCCGTTGAACTAGCCAGGCTGTCTAAGAAAACATATTACATAACTGAAAACACCAGATTGTTTAGGGTCAGGGTTTCTTTAAATGGCCCAGAATGGCCTCAAACTTAAAACCATGACCGAGTTGCTGAAGTTCAGGGGTCATAGACATGTGCCACCACACCTGGATACTAATAAGAACTTTTCGATGATGTTTTAAAAACCAAACAGGTGAGCTAAGGTCTAACTCAGGTGGCGGAATACTTGAGTTCAATCCCAGCTGGGCATGACAGTCCGTGCCTGTAATCCCAACACTAAGGAGGCAGAAGCAGGAGGATCAGACGTTCAAAGTCCTCCTTTGCTTCGTAAAGAGTTCAAGGCCAGCCTGAACTACATGAGACCCTGTCCCAAATAAACAAAGAATTACACCTGTAATCCAGCACCTAGGGAACCGAAAGAGTTTGCCATGAGTTAGAGGGCTAGCCTGGGCTACAGAGTTTCTGTTTCAAAAACAAACACATAAGATAATTAAAAGAAATAAAAATCACCATGGCCTTTGTATCAGTCAGAGTTCTCTGGAGGAACTGAGATGATAGACTAAATCTATATATAAGTATAAAGGGGGGTTATTAGAATGGCTTACAGGCTGTGGTCCAGCTAATACAACAATGACTGTCTGTCTACAAAGGGAAAGTCCAGAAATCTAATGGCTGTTCAGTCCACAAGGCTGCATGTCTCAGCTGGTCTTCAGAATATTCTGGAATCCCAAAGAAGTAGGTGTAGGCTTAGATTGCTCAAACCCTACTTTAATAAGGGTTCTCAAATGCTTCGACTTCCCTTCCGGCCTACTGTACAAAAGTAGGGGAGAAAAGATGATAATTGGACAATGGGATGTAGGCCTGATCAGAAGTAGTTCTTTGGGGGCAACTCTGATCTCTGTTGTCAGGATACCAGCAGTCCAGTTCAAAAGTGCCACCAAACACGAATCGGCAGCGGCAGCACAATCCAGCAGAAACAGCCAGGCCTCCACTGAATAGGCGCAAGTCAGAGGGAGCAACAGAGCCAGCGGGAATGCCAGGAGAAGTTCTCTGCCTCTCCCAACGAAGTGAAGATCAGAAAAGACACAAGATCAAGGAAGCTGTAGCATAGCTAGCTGTGCAAGAATAGCATCACCGTTGTCTTCTACTCTCTCAAAACATCACATGAGTCTGCATTGCAAGACACAACCAGAAATGTCCACGTTGGGTAAGCTCTAACGCCAGTGAAGAAGTGAAGTTGCCATTGAGAGAGAGGAGACACAAGCAGGGTAAAGAGCAAAAGCTTCCTTCTTCTGTGTCCTTCATATAGGCTGTCAGGAGAAGGTGCGGCCTCAAGAAATCTGGATAAAAGGTGGGACTTCCTATTTCAAATTATTTAATTAAGAAAAATCCCTCACAAGTATACCCAGCTGCTTGGGTTTTAGTTAATTCCAGACGTAGTCACCTTGACAACTACAAATAGCCATCACAGTCTTCAGTGAAGTCTTTTGTATATTAGCGTCTATGTTTTTGTTTTCATCGACAAGTAGAACTGTTACATATTTGCGACGTTGTGTATACTGCAAGCTATTTAACATATGCACCACTCTGTGTACTTTTTGTGGTGAAAGTTCTTGGAATCTACTCTCAGCCATCTTTGAGTATATACTAATAGTCCTCACCATGGTCTCGTTCTATCTGACTGTAATTTCATGTCACCTCACCGGCGGTGCCCCAGTGTCCCCCCTCATACCTGCAATTTCACTGTTTATTTCTGAGTTCAACCTCTTGAGATGTCACACTTAAGTGAGACTCTTTATCTCTGGCTTGTTTCAGGGAATGTGGTATCTCCCAGGTACATCCACATCACAGACTGTGGGAGTTGCACTTTTTTCTTCTAATAGCTGAGTAGTGTTTCTCAGGTCATCCTTCGATGAACTCCTAGGCCGACTCCACCACTGGGTTATTGTGAATAAGTGCTGTACTGACCGTGGGGGGCAGATAAATATCCCCTAAACAGACTGGTTTTCTTATCTTTTGGATGCATGCCCAGTAGTTGGCTTTCTAGATCATACGGTGGTTCTATTTTTGTTTTTGCAAGTTCACACTCCTACCAAAGGTGTGTGAGGGTTCCCTTACCCAAACCTTCTCCTTGACTTTTCGATAATGACCAACCCGACAGGTAGGAGCCGATGCGTCTCTGTGGTTAATTTGCATTTCTCTGGTCCTTGGCCTCTCATATACCTGCTGGCTGATTTGAGAAATGTGTATTCTGTTCCTTCTGCCTGCTTTTTAATCAGGCTATTTTTCCCCCCACTGTTGAGAAATGTGAGTTCCTTACATATTTTGAAGATTAGCCCCTTGTCAGATGTATGGTTTTCAAATATTTTCTCCCAGCTCATAGCCTGCCTCACCTCCTCTCTGCTGATAGTTTCTTCTGCTATGCAAAGCATTTTACTTTTTGGGTTTGTTTAGGTTTTGATTTTGGCTTTGTTACCAAGCATTTTCAAAGTTTTGTATTAGTATTTATTAATGATGCATAATGATGGATTTTTGTAACATTTTCAGACATGTAGATAATGTATTTTGAGCACCTTCACCATTACCTTCTTTTCTCCCTCCCACTCCACTGATCCCCTTCTTCCCAGCCAGATTCCCTCTATTTTATGTCATGTGTAGGTGTGTGTGTGTATGTGAGTGTGTGTACATGTGAGTGGGAACATGTATGTGTGTAAATATGTGTGTGTATGTGTATGTGTCTGAATGTATATATGTGTGTATGTGTGTGTATGTGAATGTGTGTATGTATGAGTGTAAATGTGTGTATGAATATGCATGTGAATATGTATGAGTGTGTATGTATGTGAGTGTGTGAAATGTGTGATTGTGTGTATGTATGTGTGTGAGAATATGTCTATACATATGTGAATTTGTTTACACATGTGTGTGAATGTGTGTGAATGTGTGTATGTGTGTGAATGAGCATGAGTGAATATGTGTATACAAGTATATGTATGAATGTGTGAGTGTGAATGTGTATATGAGTGAATGTGTATATACCAATGTGTATATGTGTGTGAATGAGCATGAGTGAATATGTGTATACAAGTATATGTATGAATGTGTGTGAGTGTGAATGTGTATATGAGTGAATGTGTATATACCAATGTGTATATGAATGTGTATGAGTGTGAATGTGTGTGAATATGTGTGTGAGTGTACTGTGTTTGGATATATGCTTGTGTGTGAATGTGTATATGAGTGAATGTGTGTGTACTAGCATGTGTATGAATGTATGTGAGTGTGAATATGTGTGTGAGTGTACTGTGTGGGTATATGTGTCTGTGTGTGAATGTGCATATCTGTATGACAGAATGAATTTAATCAGGGTACCTCACAGGAACATGTGAGGGATTATTAACAGGGTCATGGACCACTTACCAGCTGTTCACCACTGAAGAAACCATCTTTCCCATACTTATGCTTGTTCTTGAGATGTGGAGTCTCATAGTCCAGGTTAGCCTCAAACTCACTGTGTATCTGATTGCATATCTTGAGGTGTTTCTCCGTTCTCCACCTGCAAACTCCAGGATTACAGATGTTCACCACCACATGTTTTAAGGTTTTGGCTTTGTTTCCAGGGGTCTTACTGTGACATTTCCATGCACATTATACTTTGCTATTTGTCCCACCTTCTCTCATGGTTTCTCCCCACCTCCTGCAACCCTTTCCTCCCTGGAACCCCCTCCCCGCCCCCATGCTGTGTCTTCCGTACTCTGCAGCTCTCTATTTTGATGTAAGCCACTGGTCTCTTTCTCTGTCCAGTGATATAAAAGCCATCATGGTCCAGACCAGTGTCACAGTCCTGTCCTGTCATCTCAGGGTCTTAAGTCTTTAATGAGTTTTGACTTGATTTCTGAGCGTAGTATGAGATGAGATGCTGATGTCACTCTTCTGCGTGTCCATTCAGCTTTCTCAGCATCATTTGTTGAGGAGACAGTCTTCCCTCCGCCGTGAATTTTCCACATCTTTGACAAAGGCTAACTCAAATGTGTGGATTTATTTCTGGGTTCCTGTCCTGGGTCCCACTGGTCTGTTTGTACCAGGTGAGATGCTGTTTTGATTACTATAGCTCTGTGACAGGTTTTTGAAAACTTGTAGCTTTGTTCTTTTTTTTTTTTAATTTAGAGAATACTTTATTAGTTTTTGTAATCAAACCCACGTATATAAGACCTTACATATTTAATACAGTGTGTTACCCCTGTACAAATGGAAAAAACTTAAGTTCAACATTTCTAGACCAATATGGCTGTTAATTTCTGTACAGTGCCAACTCAACACAGTAAACGGGGATACTTTTTTCGAAAGTTGACAGCACAGGTAAAGTTTCAAAAAATTCAAATTATATATCTGTATATATATATATTTATATTTATATAAAAAGACCAATAATAGCAGTGTGTTATGCATCAACAGCAGCAACAGCTTTTCCAGGTTCTGCAGTCATCTGAACAAAACTGTAGAGACATCCAGCACACTCCATTAAAAAAAAAAAAGTAAAAAAACAAAACCCGAGAAAACAGCACAGTTCTGTTACTCTTGTGGTACCTGGCACCATTTTTTTTTAAATTAGCTTCTCAATCATCATCTGGAAAGAAAACATTCTGAGCAACATCATTAAAAACAGCTCTGATAAAGCACGGTCACTACTACGTATCATAAAGCAGGTACAAGCTATTTTACATCCACAGAGGTATGATACAGTACTGTCCTACATCTATAATACTAGAGGATACAATTTAAAAGGCATTATTTGAGACTTGATTCTACTTTTCCAGCAGAGGGCCCAAAGGATGGTGTGACACAGCTTTGTAAAGAAACATACTCTAGACAGGATTTCCTTTCACTAGTGGCACACTTCTAAGGATTCATTCTCTCCATGAATGTCAGCTAAAACCGTTATTAAAAAAATGAAATATCCCTAGAACAAAACCGTATAACCACCGGATTCACATGAAGATGACCTAGTGGAGACAAGCTGGACCTCACCTTACCAACAAGCTATCAAATCTGTTATGTTAAAACAGTGAGACCTCCAAGGAAGGAGATGCCAAGTAGTGCTTCAAAGCTTTGGACCACAATCAAACACAGCATCCTTTTCAACAGAAGCAGAAGCTCATCTGAATATGCTCATGGATGCTGACATCAACATTTAATCATCTCCTCACTCATCCAGGAAGAGGGGGAGATCAGTTACTACTGTACTTTATTGTGTTCAACCAAATCACCATGTTACAAAAATAGCAAGCTGCCATAATAAAAAATAAGGCTCCTCTATCCAGCACCAGATAGCATCATTTTACTTTCAAGCCTAGAAATTGCACACTTGTATATAAACCAATCGAAGATGAGGATTGAGAGTTCATCTTGGTGGATTTTTCCTTTGATGAATATGAAGTGTCCTTCCTTATCTTTTTTGATGACTTTTAATTGAAAATTGATTTTATTTGATATTAGAATGGCTACTCCAGCTTGCTTCTTCTGACCATTTGCTTGGAAAGTTGTTTTCCAGCCTTTCACTCTGAGGTAGTGTCTGTCTTTGTCTCTGAGGTGTGTTTCCTGTAGGCAGCAGAATGCAGGGTCCTCATTGCGTATCCAGTTTGTTAATCTATGTCTTTTTATTGGGGAGTTGAGGCCATTGATGTTGAGAGATATTAAGGAATAGTGATTATTGCTTCCTGTTATATTCATATTTGGATGTGAGGTTATGTTTGTGTGCTTTCATTCTCTTTGTTTTGTTGCCAAGACGATTAGTTTCTTGCTTCTTCTAGGGTATAGCTTGCCTCCTTATGTTGGGCTTTACCCTTTATTATCCTTTGTAGTGCTGGATTTGTAGAAAGATATTGTGTAAATTTGGTTTTGTCATGGAATATCTTGGTTTCTCCATCTATGTTAATTGAGAGTTTTGCAGGATACAGTAACCTGGGCTGGCATTTGTGTTCTCTTAGGGTCTGTATGACATCTGTCCAGGATCTTCTGGCCTTCATAGTTTCTGGCGAAAAGTCTGGTGTGATTCTGATAGGTCTGCCTTTATATGTTACTTGACCTTTTTCCCTTACTGCTTTTAATATTCTTTCTTTATTTTGTGCGTTTGGTGTTTTGACAATTATGTGACGGGAGGTGTTTCTTTTTTGGTCCAATCTATTTGGAGTTCTGTAGGCTTCTTGTATGCCTATGGGTATCTCTTTTTTTAGGTTAGGGAAGTTTTCTTCTATGATTTTGTTGAAGATATTTACTGGTCCTTTGAGCTGGGAGTCTTCACTCTCTTCTATACCTATTATCCTTAGGTTTGATCTTCTCATTGAGTCCTGGATTTCCTGTATGTTTTGGACCAGTAGCTTTTTCCGCTTTACATTATCTTTGACAGTTGAGTCAATGATTTCTATGGAATCTTCTGCTCCCGAGATTCTCTCTTCCATCTCTTGTATTCTGTTGGTGAAGCTTGTATCTACAGCTCCTTGTCTTTTCTTTTGATTTTCTATGTCCAGGGTTGTTTCCATGTGTTCTTTCTTGATTGCTTCTATTTCCATTTTTAATTCCTTCAACTGTTTGATTGTGTTTTCCTGGAATTCTTTCAGGGATTTTTGCGATTCCTCTCTGTAGGCTTCTACTTGTTCTCTAAGGGAGTTCTTTATGTCTTTCTTGAAGTCCTCCAGCATCATGATCAAATATGATTTTGAAACTAGATCTTGCTTTTCTGGTGTGTTTGGATATTCCGTGTTTGCTTTGGTGGGAGAATTGGGCCCCGATGATGCCATGTAGTCTTGGTTTCTGTTGCTTGGGTTCCTGCGCTTGCCTCTCGCCATCAGATTATCTCTAGTGTTACTTTGTTCTGCTATTTCTGACCGTGGCTAGACTGTCCTATAAGCCTGTGTGTCAGGAGTGCTGTAGACCTGTTTTCCTGTTTTCTTTCAGCCAGTTATGGGGACAGAGTGTTCTGCTTTCGGGCATGTAGTTTTTCCTCTCTACAGGTCTTCAGCTGTTCCTGTGGGCCTGTGTCTTGAGTTCACCAGGCAGGTTTCTTGCAGGGGAAAAGTTGGTCCTACCTGCGGTTCCAAGGCTCAAGTTTGCTCGTGGGGTACTGCCTAAGTCCTCTCCTCGGCGGCAGCAACCGGGAAGATCTGCGCCGCTCTTTCCGGGAGCCTCCGTGCACCAGGGTTCCAGATGGCGTTTGGTGTTTTCCTCTGGCGTCTGGATGTGCACAGAGTGCAGTCTCTTCTGGTTTCCCAGGCGTGTCCGCCTCTCTGAAGGTTTAGCTCTCCCTCCCACGGGATTTGGGTGCAGAGAACTGTTTATCCGGTCTGTTTCCTTCAGGTTCCGGCGGTGTCTCAGGCGCAGGGGTCCTGCCGCTCCTGGGCCCTCCCCTACGGGAAACCAGAGGCCTTATACAGTTGCCTCTTGGGCCAGGGATGTGGGCAGGGGTGGGCAGTGTTGGTGGTCTCCTCCGCTCTGCAGCCTCAGGAGTGCCCACCTGATCAGGCGGTGAGGTCTCTCTCCCACGGGGTTTGGGAGCAGAGAAGCTTTGTTCTTTTTAATCCAAGCGCTGGCCTTGCATACATAAACAAAGTCTGTAGTTGACCTACCCTCCTCCCCCGAGCCCCTCGGCCAACCACAGAAAGAAAGAAAGGAAGGAAGGAAGGAAGAAAGAAACTGAAAACCTTGCTTTACCTCTTTATGATCATAGTAGTTTTCATGGTTTCCTGTAACATTTAGGACATTTCTTTCTTTTTCTACGAAGTCTCACAGGGAGAACGTTGAATATGAAGAGTGCTTTGTATGGCATAGACAATTCAGCAGTACAAATCCTTCTAAACCAGGCCCAGAGTCCCTTCATTCGTTGTCTTTCCTTCCTTCCTTCCCTTTTTGTCCTTTTGCCTGTGTGATTGTGAGTCAGGGCGCCATTCTCCAGCCTGCCCAGGCTGGCTTAGAACTCACTCTGCAGCTCTGGCTGGCCTCAGGTTCACGGTGATCCTCCTGCCTTAGCCTCCAAAGCACTGGGATTAAAGGTCTGAGCCGCCACACCCAACTTACTGTATCTTCTTCAATGTCTCTCATCAATGTCAATGTTCTATCTACGCTTCAATTATTTTTATTATGGTAAAGTATTATATAAAATGTGTCACTCTATACACATATATACATATATATCTTTAAGCACAGTTCAGTAAAGTACACAGTGTTGGACAGCTGTGATCACTGGCCCACCCCAGGACTTCTCCATCTTCATATATCCATGAAACAGAAGCTCCCTTCTGCTCCTGACTTCCTGTCCCCTGTGACCTCTGCATGCCTCTCTGTATCTGTGTCTATGACCAGGCACGTCATTTGAGGGGAGTCATCCAATACTTGTGTCCTCCCCTGCTTGTTCCCTGGAGGTTCCTCCACGGCGCAGCTGTGACTCAATTTCACCCTTTTATGTATGATTCTGTAACTCACTGGGCACACATGTGGGGAGCTACTCCCTCTGGGAAGGAGGCTGCCATGGAGATTGGTGTTCTGAGAGAGATACAAGCGCGTGCGTCCTGTTCTACGTGTGTACAGAGAGGAAGTGATGGATGGTCTGTGACATTTAACGTTCTGAGAAACCGCTTTGATGTGTCTGCGGCAGGTGCACCGTTTCATGTCTCAACATGGATGAGAGTTCCAGACTTGTGCTGAGCGTGTACCTGTGAGGTGGAGGCAGGCAGGACAAGAGTTCAAGGTCATCCTCAGCTTCATAAAGTCTGAGAGAAGCCTGAGTTACTTGAGACCCTGTTTCAAGAAAAAGAAAAGAAAAAAGAGGATTTCTAATTTCTCTATAACCAAGTCAATATTTGTTTTCTGGAAATATATACATTTGTATGTGCAGACAGATAAAATAACTGTCCTGATGGATGTGAAGTGATGATTAGCTTGTTTTTATTCAGCACCGTGGTTCTACCACTGAGATCTATTTTCTAAATCTGTATTACCAACCTGATTACATAGTTTTTCGTTCGTTTGTTTTCTGAGACAGAGTTTTTCTGTGTAGTCCTGGCTGTCCTGGAACTCGCTCTGCAGGCAAAGCTGGCCTTGAACTCACAGAGATCCTCCTGCCTCTGCCTCCCAAGTGCTGAGATTAAAGGAGTGTGCCACCACACCGGGCCAATTACACAGGGTTTTTTTGTTTTGTTTTTTTCAATTTTTTTAAATTTTGTGTTTATGTTCCAATCACAGCCCCTCCTCCTTTCTTCTCAGTCCCACCCTTACATGTCCCTTCCCTACCGACTCTACCCCTTGTCCTCAGAGAAGGGGAGCCCACCCCACTTGGGTACCACCCCACCTTGGGGCATCTAGTCCCTGCAGGTCTAGGCACATCCTTTCTCACTGAGGGCCAACCAGGCAGCCCAAGTAGGAGGGTAGGGGATCCGGTGGCAGGGAGCAGAGACTGAGACAGCCTCTGCTCCAGCTGTTACAGGAACACCACGAACACTAAGCTGCACATTTCCAGATCCAGCTTCTGCATGTTCCCTGGTTGGTGGCCTAGGCTCTGAGAGCCCCATGGTCCTAGGTTAGTTGACTCTGTGAGTCTTCTCGTGGTGTCTTTGATCCCTGTGACTTGCTCACTTCTATCCCTCACTGTTCCACATGACTCCCCAGGCTCCACCTAACGTTTGGCTGTGGGTCTCTGCCTCTGCCTCCATCTGCTGCTGGACAAAACCTCTCAGGAGACAGTTATGCTAGGTTCCTGTCTGCAAGCACAGCAGAGTATCTTCAATTATAATTTTTCTTAAAAAAAAAAAAAATCCAAGCTCTGGAGGGATGGTTCAGCTATTAAAAGAACATTTGGTGCTCTTGCAAAAGACCCGGGGTTCAGTTCCCAGCACCCACATCAGGCAGTTCACACTACTTGTAGCTCACTAGCTCTAAGGACTCCAACATCATCTTCTGGACTCCTTGAACACCTGCATGCATATGGTGCACATATTGTGTATTAATGCACACACACACACATTATTAAAATATTACACTTTTAAAGATTTATTTATTTAATGTATATGAGTATGCTGTCTCTGTCTTCAGACACACCAGAAGAAGGTATCAGATCCCATTACAGATGGTTGTGAGCCACCATGTGGTTGCTGGGAATTGAACTCAGGATCTCTGGAAGAGCAGTCAGTGCTCTTAACTGCTTAGTCATCTCTCCAGCCCCCATGAAATATTATTTTTAATATTTAAAATGGATCTCAGGAACCAGATGAGTACATCTGCCATCTCTGTACTTGGAAAGTAAAGATAGGAGGATCATAAACTCAACAAAGGCCTTGGCTACAAGTGAGAACCTGTCTAAAATCAAAAAGCAAATTAAAAAATGGCCTCACCTAGTGGCTGAGCGTGTGCCTAGCATGTACAAGACATGTTCAATGTCCAATCCAAAGCTGCATGAGCCAGGCATGATGGGACGGGCCTGTAATCCCAGCACTTGGTAAATGGAGGCAGGAGGATCAGAAGTTCCAGGTCATCCTCAGCTACATGGTGAGTTCAAGGCCACCCTAAGAACTCTGTCTCGAGGGGGAAAAATAAGGCTGAGAGGACTGAAGGGGTGGTCCTGACACTACACTTAGAACCCACCCCACCTCCAACAAGACCATGTTTAATCAGCTGAGAAATTCCTGCTCCTAAGGTTGACTGGTTGTCTGTTAGTCCTCTAGGAATTTGTCTCTCATCACTGATGATAACCTGTGCCCTCTGCAACGCCTTAGATCTGGGAATTCAGGACAGACTGGCTATGTTTTTCTTTTCCCAGAAACTTGTAACCTCCTGGCCAGTCCTAGACCCCTCTGCCTCAACATTCTAAGATCCCCTCACTCCGTCCTATTGCTTTACCAGGAAAGCCACCATTCCACCCAAACTGACCTATTCTCTTGTATCCTAAACAAACAGCACATGATCGAGAGACCTCAGAACTTAGCTAGACCCTGTGGATTTGAACCTTAGGTCTGGGATCACTCTATTGGGTGGCCTTGGGCAAAGCAGTTAGTCTTGTCAAGTGTGGGGTTTCTGTTTTGTAAAATAGGGATGGCAAACCCTTTACACAAGAAAGAGAGAAGGGAGAGGATAGGGAAGGAGGGAGGGAGGGAGGGAGGGGGGGAGGGAGGAAGAAAAGGAGAAAAGAGGTTTGTGTGTTTGTTTTTAGTTTTTATTTTTGTTTTGAACTGCAGAGAAATGTACACAGTACGTCACTTCTCCAGGCAAGAAAGTTCTATAAATTATTTGCTTGGGGCTCAGCCTGCAGCCCGACCTTTGACAGGACGATGTCATTTCCCTTACTTAACTGATTGTCACCCTTCTATCACTGGGTCCCTCTACATTTGTCACCTGCTGAAGACCACCTGCCCTGCCTTTCAAGGCTCTTGCTCTGCTTCCCAGGGGTGCACCCTTGCAGCCCCTACAGGGACTCCAGTTCTTCTGACAAAGGGTGTGCTCTCAGCACAGCTCATGGGCCTCTTAGAAGACATAGTCCCGAGCCACCTCCTGTCCCTGCTCAGTCCCCCAGTACATGTGCCACCGCTGCAGCTCTCCTCAGACTTAGAGCAGGAATGAGTCCACAGGATTCACCCACAGTCTGAGGCAGATCCATGCCTCCCAGCTTCCTTGGTCACTGAGCTTAGCTGTCCAGTGTGTAGGTTTACCTCTGTCACAGTAAAAATATCCCAGGGGCTGAATGAATCTTAACGTAGCCGTTTCTGCAGATGCTATCAGTAACAACCACTGAAAACTTAACCTTTGTCCGGCTTGTCCTGCTCCCCACCCCCACCCCTGCTGCCCCAGCTGGGACCCCCAGCTCTGTCACTTGGGCACTGAGAGCCAACCTTGCGGAACTGCAACTGCTCGTGGATTCTTCGAGGTCCTACACATTCATTGAGCACTGCTTCCCAGGTGAACTGCTAGGCACTGTGGAGCTGGGCACAGAAACTGCCCCTTTCCCCTCCAAATGATCAAGCAGCAGCAGCAAATTTTGAGTTTCGCAGACATTTTTTGACACTGCTGCTCTTGCATTAGCCTGACAGTAGGACAGCAGGAATTTCATTCTGCGCCCAACAGGAAACTGATCTTAAGTCATACGGTATTAGGCAGATTGCTCATGTCACTGCACACAGAGTACACCTTGCTGTTCTCCAGGCTTCTAACTTAACCACCTGCCTGAAGCCAGCCCGCCCTCCCTCCCGCCCTCCCCAGTTGCTAACTTCTGCACACAGCATCCCATCTCAAACAAGCGCCTCTCCTCCACAGATCTTAACCTTGGGATTTGAACATTCCCTTCTTTCTCCATAGCTCCCTCCCTCTCCCTCCCTCTTCCTTAGCATAACATCAATCCAGTCAAATGAAATAAACAAACATTTGCAAAGAGAGGAAGGGGGAGAGATGGGGCAGGAGACAGCTGTGATTACTGACCCATCCTGCCCTAGCTCTCAGCCTCACTCGGACAAGCTCATAATGGCAGCTAAGAAAAGCTCTCTCTCTGATTCTTCCCAAAGAACAAGCAGAATTTCAGCGTGTTTTTTTTTTGTTTGTTTTTTGTTTTTTTTTGTTTTTTTTTTGTTTTTTTTTTTAAAGCACCATTTGTAACAACAGCAAAAAAGAAAAGGAAAATACTTAGGTGTAAATCTAACAAAATACATACAGGATCAGGGAAAAAATGCATAACACATGTGGAAGAAAGAAAAAGGGACTGAAACAAGGCCAAGTGTAGAGCTCTAGTCTGTTATCTCAAGCACTGAGAGGCAGAGGCAGGAAGATTGTGAGTTTGAGGCCTGCCTGGTCTACATTCTGAGCTCCGCACTAGCCAGGGATAGGCAACATCAGAGAGAGAGACAGAGAGAGATGGAGAGACAGAGACAGAGACAGACAGGCAGAGACAGACAGAGACAGACAGAGAGAAAGAGAGGGGGGGAGAGGGAGAGACAGACAGACAGAGAGAGACAGAGAGAGACAGAGACAGAGAGAACAAGGAGGGGGAGGCGGGGGGGAGGAAGGAGAGGGAGGAGGAAGGAAAGAAGGGGGAGGGAGGGAGGGAAGAAAAGGAATTCTAGATAATAGTAATCTAATAATCCTTCAGAGAAGGATTCTGTTTTATAAGGTGAGTGTTCAAGTCCAGGTTCATTTCTGTACCACAGCATGAGCGTCAGGGGGCCGAAATGTAGTCGCCTTATAAACCCCAACCCTGAACTACATCCCCAGCCTCTCTCTGCCTTACTTCTTAGAGCCGGTCACGACTCAACTCAACTCTGTCCCTTAGCCAGACCCCCTGGAACTGTTGAGACTTTTCCACGCCATAGCTCAGATCTGAGCCACAATTTTTGTCAAAACAGTGCTCTGAGTGCTGGCAAGATGGCTCAGTGGGCAAGGCCTGCCAACCTGAATTGGATGCCTGGAACCCATTACGGTAAAGGGAGAGCCATTCCTCTAAGTTGTTCTCTGGTCGCCACGTGTGCACCATGGTACACGCAGGCATGTGCACGTGTGTGTGCATGCATGTGTGTATGTGTGACATACATGCACGAATAATTATAACAAAATAACTAAGTAAATTTCTGCAAGTAGCCCCAGCCCTAGGTTCTTCTTAGTCTTTCCTTCCAGTCAGGCAGAACCATTTCCCCTAGGGGCCTCTCTTGTCATTTTTAAGGGAGCCCCACTCACAAGGCTTCTGCCACCCATTTCCAAAGCACCTCCATCTTCCAGCAACTCCCCAGGTCTTTGCCACCTGTGGGGGTCTCTTAGGCTACTCTATTCTCCCTTCCCCCTTGGTCTCCCCTCCTTGTTCCTCCCAGCACGCAGGCCAGCCTTCTAGACTATACTTAGCATGGATGACTCTGTTTAAAGCATTTTTCTCTGAGGCAAATATTTGTATCTGTGAACCCCACACTGGCCATATGGTATCCCCCTCCTCATCCCAGCCAGAAGAACTCTCAGATTCATACGTATTTTGGGAAATGAAGTTTTTCCCAAATGGTCTCTCCAAAGCACGGGAGCAAGGTCAGGGTCATGCTTTCCTTCAGAGGTTCCGGGCAGAGGTTAGACTTCCCGAGTGTTTTCTTGCCCACGTCGGTCATTATTTCATCAGTGTGCACGGTGACGGGACACAACCTGCCTTAGCTAAAAACACTCCAGAGGTGGAGGGAGTTGTTGGGCCATAAACTAACGGTCCCCCGGGAAGAGAAAGAAACCTGTCCCTTCTGCTCTCTTCCATCGGGAGAGAGAGGAGGGCTGTTTGAAGAAGGATGAGGCAGGTGTGCCGAATTCATTAGCCACTCTGAGCTCTAGAAGGGGATGGGGCACTCCCCATCTCTGCGGGGAAACTGTATTTCCCCCCTTTAAATCAGAGAAGAAAGAGAAGAAGAAGAAGAAGAAGAAGAAGAAGAAGAAGAAGAAGAAGAAGAAGGAGGAGGAGGAGGAGGAGGAGGAGGAGGAGGAGGAGGAGGAGGAGGAGGAGGAGGAGGAGGAGGAGGAGGAGGAGAAGAAGAAAAGAAGAAGAAGAAGAAGAAGAAGAAGAAGAAGAAGAAGAAGAAGAAGAAGAAGAAGAAGAAGAAGAAGAAGAAAAAGAAGAAGAAGAAGAAGAAGAAGAAGAAGAAGAAGAAGAAGAAGAAGAAGAAGAAGAAGAAGAAGAAGAAGAAGAAGAAGAAGAAGAAGAAACAACACAACAAGATGGCCCCAGATAGAGAATGTTTTCTTTTGTAACTGGAGGCAAACACCATTGATGACTTTAGCAGCTGTTTGCCAACACAGCCAGAGCAGGCAAGCTCAGGCAGTTTCTTTTCTGGAGACCAACACAGGTACAGGCCTACAGTATATTAGGTCACATTATAAACCCAGGAATAAAAGAACAAATAAACAAGTCCCAGCTTTTTCTAGGCTTCTGTGTCCAACACTAGCTAAATTAGAGTCTGAAGCAGAGAAATTTGGATTCCAAGAAGGTAGGTTCCCCCGGGAGTTCAAGTCAAAACCTCCCTCTGGTAGGAAAAGAAGATGTCATTGTAGATTAACTGGCTGAGGCTGGCCAGGCTTGGGCTGCTGGGCCCAGTCTAGCTGAAACTCCCTGCCTGCTGGCTGTGTAGACTCAGTGGATGGGTGGCGGCTGGGGTAAGGCCTGCCATTGATCTTTGACCCCAGTAAATCATTTAATATGCCATGTGCCTCTGTCCACATGTTAATCTGCTGTTACTTGGATGGGGATTCCAGCAAGCATGAATTTGCCACCCATTAGGGCTAGACCCTTTCCTTTGGAGCCTCTAGGAAGAACCTTCCAGAGAGTTGCTCTGCAGAGAGCTGAAGAACCCGGGTGAGCCAGGTGGCAATGCCTGCAGATGGTGAGGGTGGCCTTGCTTTGCCCGTGGCCCAGAAGGGCACAGATGGGTTTGTTTTCAGTCACCAAAACTGCCATCAAGCTTGGAAGATAGTTTTCCCTGCATAGGAATATCCAACCTTTAGACATCATTGCTGTTTATAAATTTTGTGGGCTACATTCACAATTACCCCGAGAGGCGTGGCCTGTCGGCCCTGCAGCAGATTGGACACGTGGTAGACAGAAGGAGGCTGTTGAACAGAATAGAAGGTGTCCATGCAAAGCAAGAACAAGCACATACGTGTGGGTATATGTTTCCCGCGGACCTAGAAAGGGGCATAGGGTGACAGAGGACTGCAGGAACCCCTTCTAGATCTAAGGACAGCAGTGTCAGAAGACCTGAAGAAGCATGCCAGGCCTCCCTCAAAGTTGTCTTGAGGTCCCTGTGAGATGCTGGGGCAAACAGCTCTTCCAGTGTGACACATTCTTGTTAAAGCATGCATGTCCCTGACAGATGAAGTTAGTGTCCTGTTAGTGACTATGGTCAGGCACTGACACCATTCTAGGTTCTGGGGACACAACTGTCAATGGCACAGGACTACTGTCTTCAAGTTGTCCTCCTTCAGAAAGGCAGGCCACAGAGCCCTCCACCTCCACGAGGGTGTGACAACTCTTGTGGAGAACCGAAAGGGAGCCTGGGAAGAGAGAGGAGCAGGGATACAGGTGCCCCTGACAGGAGAGGAGGGCAGGTTTCCTGAGCGGCAGCCGGATCTAAATAAATTGCCTCCACTCTCTGACAAGTGCGCACCACCGCCTTTTGCAGCACTCTGTCCTTGAGCTGACAAGCAGACACAGCCAGCGATGTCAGTTCCTCCTAAAAGCAGACTCTGGAATGGTGAGGTGTGGAGCTTGAGGGTCTGGGAGACCACCAGGGAAACATGCGAGAAAGGAAGCAGAACTGGATGTGGTGGTGCATGCCTTCCATTGCAGTGCTCAGGCACCAGAGAGCCACGGGTCTCTGTGAGTTCGAGGCCAGCCTGGACTACATAGTAAGCCCCTGTCCCAAAAACAAAAATTAAAAGAGACGAGAGGGAGGGAGGTGTAGACACAGAATTGGGCAGGAAATGCCTCAGACCGTTTCTATGAACTCCTAAGTCACAGAAGTTCTGTTTTGTATTGGGAATGGTGGTATACATGTTGGTAATTACAGCTCTTGGGAGGCAGAAGCTGGCACCAGGCTGGCTTTGAGTTTGCAGTGGTATATGAGTGGAGGTCAGAGAAAAATCAGCAGAAGTAGGTTCTCTCCCTCCACCATATGGACACTGGGGTTTGAACTCTGGTCATCGGCTCAGTGGCAAACACCTTACCCACTGGGCTATCTCACTAGGTCTTCATACCTGACGTTTTAAAGTTAGAAGCTCAGGCTATGGAGCGTGACTTTAAACCCCAGTCCACTTGCTAACCTAGAGTAAAAGATGGCCAACCATACAAAATTTGGAGCTTGGCATCCAGGAAGACAGAGCCATGGCCAAGGCACCCGGCACATCTTAAACCCTGGCAGTTAAGCTGGCACCCAACACACCTGTAACACCATCCTAAGCATCTAGGGCAGTGGCTGAGACCACTGATGGAGCTCCTTGATGGTTTCTAGTCAGGACCATCAATGTCAGGCCACGGGAGGACACAGTATTTCCTCTGGTACTGACTATGCCAAGGCAACACCAAGCCCTTTACATGTACCCCATGCTGTTTATTTAGTCTTAAGTATCTCCTAAAAAACCAAAATAGACCTGTCTGAGTTAGGGCTTCCATTGCTGTGAAGAGACACCGTGACCAAGGCAACTCTTATAAAGACATCATCTAATTGAGGCTGGCTTTCAGGTTCAGAGGTTCAGTCCAGTATCATCAAGGCAGGGAACATGGCAGCCTCCAGGCAGGCATGGCGCCGGAGGAGCTGAGAGCTCTATATCTTGTTCCAGAGGGAGCCAGGAAAAGATTGTCTTCCAGGCAGCTAGGGGGAATGTCTCAAAGCCCACACCCACAGTGACACACCCTCTCCAACAAGGTCACACCTCCTAATAATGCCATTCCCTGGGCCAAGCATAGTCAAGATAAATCTATGGGGGTCAAACCTATTCAAACCATTACAAGACCAGCCAACATTCAGCTAAAAACAAAATGAAGAAGGGTCTGGATTGGAGGCTCAGTTGATAAGAATGCCTGCTATGTAAGCATGAAGACCTGAGTTTGAATCCCCAGCACCTAGGCAAAGAGCCAGGCTAGGCCAAGTTGGTACGTGTGATTCCAATGCTTCAGAAGGTAGGAATGGCAGGATCTCTGGGGCCTGGCTCAAGGGATAAGATAGTTCAATAGTGGGACATTTAATGTCCTCCTCAGGCCTTGCTACCCACCCACACCCCACACACACCCACACACAAAGATTCAGAGACAGAGACAGGCAGATAGACAGACAGCACAAACTAAATCAAACAGGAATACTCAAGAAGTCTATAGACTTGGATCAAAGAATAAATCACCTCCAGGGCGGTAGTGGTGTACATCTTTAATCCCAACCCTCAGGAGGCAGAGGCAGGTGGGTCTCTGTGAGTTAGAAGCCAGCCTGAGTTTCAGAACAGCCAAAGCTACTCAGAGAAACTCTGTCTTTAAAAAAAAAAAAAAACCGGGGTTGGGGATTTGGCTCAGTGGTAGAGCGCTTACCTAGGAAGCGCAAGGTCCTGGGTTCGGTCCCCAGCTCCGAAAAAAAAAAAAACAAAAACCCAAACCAAACAAAAAGAATCAAACAGCTGAGGACAACCTATAGAAACTGACTGAGAAAGATGTCTGTGAGGAAATGGAGCTTGAGTGGAGGCAAGAAAGGGAAAGGGTGAGAGAGAGAGACTGTTCCAGTCACAGCAGCCCCATGAGGTAAATGCCGTGATGAGTCTCCTAGGCTGTCCGTTCTGTGCTCAGAGAGACCCCATCTGTCTTGCTTAGCCCTGTTTTCCTGTTTCCTGAAACATTGCTTGACCCAAAACAGCTTCCCCAAACATCAACTGGATGAATAAGATCTGCTCACCCAGAAGCTGAGGAACACAAGTTCACAGGCTCTAAGAAACATGGCCTCATTCCAGGCCCACCATTTGGCTTTCTTTGCTCTATCAGCCCAGACTCCTAGAAACAATGTCTCTCTTCTTCGGTCTTGATCTGTCTGGAGTATTTCTATCGTTATCTTTTCTTTAGAGACAAAATCTTGACAAATAGCCCTGGCTGGCCTCAACTGCACAATCCTCCTACCTCAGCCTCTTGATATTGGGACCAAAGGTATGCACACCATGCCCTACTACTTAACCTTCCTAAGCCCTAACATTTCTATGTCTTGTCTTCTTTTCCTTAGATTTACTTTATTTTTTATTCATGAGCGTGTGTACGTATGTACTCACGTGCACATGCGCCTTCAGAAGCCAAAAGATGTCAGCTCCCTTGGAGTGGAATTACAGACACCAGGGAGCCACCTGACATGGGTGGAGGAACTGAACTCCAGTCCTCTGAGAGAGAGCAGTAAGTGCTTTTAACAGCTTAGCCCCCTTTCCAGCCCCAAGGTTTGACTTGTTTATATGTAAATGGGGAAAAATAATAAGATCTAGAACTCACAAAGTCTTTGGGATTAAGACGCATTAAATCTTATTTTGGTTTTTGGTTTTTGTTTTTTCAAAGGTTTCTCTGTGTAGTCCTGGCTGTCCTGGAACTTGCTCTGTAGACCAGGCTGGCCCAGAACTCAGAGTCTGCCTGCCTCAGCCTGCGCCACCACCACCCAGTGGCATGTGAATCTTGGACAGTACTTGACACCAAGAAAAAGTTCTAAAGCTGGTGAACACTTTGAACCAGGAAATATAAAGTCAAATGTAAACTGTCACCCCATCCAAATGGGTAAAAAAGCCATATAGCGCTTCCCCCACACCCCCGGATAGAGACATGCAGGCTCCTGTAACCATCTCTGTCTTCTTCAAAATGTCTGTTGTGACATACGCCTGCCCCCCGCCCCCATCTACTTTGAAGGCTGAGGTGGGAGGGTAGCTTGAATCCAGAAATTTAGGGCCAGCCTGGGCAACATAGTGAAACTCTCATTTTTTAAAAAGTTAACTAATTAATCAATTAAAAGCACTATCGGCGCATCATCTTGGCCGCAGTGTCTTGAGGAAAAATGGCATTGGTTGGTAAAGAGGGTGACCCAGAGGACCTCCCAGAATCCTCAAGCAACTTTCCCCTCCCCAAACCCAAAGGCTTCATGCTGCTTCTGCCCAGGCCATGCTGGCTGGCAGCTGCCAGTTTTCTTCCTATCCCTCCCTCCGCACTTCAAACCCTGGGAAAGAAATGAGGAATGGCACACAGACCAAGAAGGCTTTCCCTCTGTCATTGTTTTTTCCAGCTAGACCTGAACAGACGATCAGCCCTCTCTCCCCTCCCTGCTCTCTTTTTCTCTCCAGTCCTCTTTGTGGTTTTGTTGTGCCCCGCCCCAAACACCCACCTACTCTCCCCCCACACACTGTCTTCAAGCTCAGAGAAAGGCAATTACAGCAGCATAAAGACAGGAGAAGTCGCTGTCCTCCACTGCGAAGAAGTCAGTGTGGCTGCAGCAGGCCCTGGCAGGTCTGTTGAGGTCTGAGCAGCCTGGGCTCCTTCTCAGATTCTCTGAGAAATTTCTCTGACCACCAGCATCTCAACACAGGCTGCTCTGGGACAAGTTGTGCAGAAACGTCACCCTCTGACCATGTCAGGCCAGGAGACTTCTAGAGCCCTCTTGGTCCCCAGACCAGGTGCTTTCGGTCAAAGTTGGAGCCAACCCACCCAGTCAGGCTGGAAGTCAGTGAGGGTGACAGAGGAATACACCTTTTCTATCTTCAAAGCAGCCTGGTGGAATTTTTCCCCCCACAAATTGGCAGGGCTTTCATGGCTACAAACTTCCCTGTCCCCAGGCGCTCACTGAAGAAAAATTTCCTGGTGAGGTTGGCGTTTGTGGAGATTTGAGGTACAGAAGTGAGACAAGTTTAACAAGTAGTTAAATCGAGCCTTGACTCAGATTCGTCTAAACAAGTCCTCCCCCACTGCATGCCTGGCAAGTTGGCCTCCTCACTCCACACCAAACACAGATTCAAAAATAACTTGTATTTATCAAGTGCCCAGTGAGTACCAGGAACTGAACCCTGTCTCTCCGTTACTCACACAGGCGAATTTTTATCTTCTTAACTATGCGAGGTAGAAATTGTTTTTTCTCTCTGAGGCACAGATGAAGAAGGCGATTTTCCCAAAGTCACCCAGTTAATAGGCAGCTGAACGTGACTTCTTTTTTTTTTTTTTTCCGGAGCTGGGGACCGAACCCAGGGCCTTGCGCTTGCTAGGCAAGCGCTCTACCACTGAGCTAAATCCCCAACCCCATGACTTCTTTTTTTTTTTTTTAAGTTTATTTTATGTATATGAGTACACTGTGGCTGTCTTCAGACACAGCAGAAGAGGGCATCAGATCCCATTACAGATGATTGTGAGCCACTATGTGGTTGCTGGGAATTGAACTCAGGACCTCTGGGAGAGCAGTCAGTGTTCTTAACCACTGAGCCATCTCTCCAGTCCCTGAATGTGACTTCTAACGTTTCCCTCAACACAGATGAATGTCAGAATCGTCATGCAGAGTAAAAGAAACTAGGCAGAGACAGCGATGGAATAAGGGGGAAGGGAGGTTTACAAAGAAACGTGCAACTGATGAAATTGAATACTCGAAATTGGGGCTGGAGAGAAGGCTCAGCGGTTAAGAGCACTGACTACTCTTCCAGAGGTCCTGAGTTCAATTCCCAGTAACCACATGGTGGCTCACAACCATCTGTAATGGGATCTGATGCCTTCTTCTGGTACAGGCATACATGCAGAGCCTCATAAAACATACAGATAAAATACATTAAAAACAAAAAAAGAATATTCAAAATTGTGTACAAAGTAGTGCATTTCAAATTAATAAGACTGAGAACAAAGAATGTTAAAATCGCATGCAGGGGCAGCCATAAAGAGAGGTGCTGCTACCAAGCCTGACAATCATTCCATGGACCCACAGAACCCATAGGGTAGAAAGAGAGACACAGTCCTGAGACACAATCCCCAGTCAAGTTGTCCTCTGATCATAAGTGCAATGTGGTATCAGTGAGGGGGCGTGTACACAGACACATACATACACACACACACACACACACACACACATACACCAACCATGGCACAGGCATCACTCCAGTCTCTCTCTCTCTCTCTCTCTCTCTCTCTCTCTCTCTCTCTCTCTCCATGTTACTGAAAAACAAAAATTATGACACGCATGCCTTTAGTTTCAGCAACTGGATCACAAAGGCAGGTGTCTCCCTGTGAGTTCAAATGCAGCCTGGTCTACAAGGCGAGTTCCAGAGTAGCCAAGGATGCATAAATAGACATTGTTTCAAAAAAATTAAAAAATAATAATAAATGAAAAGAAAACCCTCAGTTTGGGGCTGGCAAGATGGTTCATCACATAAGCGTACTCGTTGACCTAATGACCCAAATTTGATCCCCCAAACTCCCAAGGTGAAAGGAGAGAACCGGCTCCCACAGTTGTCCTCTGACCTCCACATTCACACCATGACACACACATACAAAACAAAACAAACAAGTAAATAAATGTTGAAAAAAGAAAAAGAACGAAAAAGAACAAAATCCGGGGTTGGGGATTTAGCTCAGTGGTAGAGCGCTTGCCTAGGAAGCGCAAGGCCCCTGGGTTCGGTCCCCAGCTCTGAAAAAAAGAACCAAAAAAAAAAAAAAAAGAACAAAATCCTTAAAGGAAAGCTGAAATCCCCACCCACTAACAATTTCCACGAAGGCATTTCCTCTGTTCTGTTGGTACCTGGGGTCCGTGAGGCCGCAGGTTCAGACTCTCAGGCTCTGCCTCTGGGTCCTGGGGAAGAGCTAGTGGTACTGGGTCTTCTCACTGGAAACACCGTCAGTCAGCCCGTGGTTCTAGACATTCTTTTGTTGCACACACGGGCTTGCCACAGTGTCAGTGTGATTTGAGTGATGATATGAAGCAGGTTCTCAGCAGGGTTTGGGGGGTGCTAGGGATTAAACCCAGGACCTCACAAATGCCAAACATGTGCTCTACCCCTGGGCTGCACCCCCCAGTTCCCAGTGCTCAGCTTTTACGTCTGGGGCTCTTTCCAGACTTTGGAAAGGTCTGTGTGGACAATATCCATCAATAGTCACAAAACCAGGGGTGACAGCTGGGAACTTTTAAAGACAGTTCATTTGTTTTCAAAACGACACCCCCGTTACATATGACATAAGCTGGCTGATCTCTGTTGTTTTGAGACTGGGTCTTACCGTGTTCTAGACTGGCCTGGAATTTGCTATGTAGATTAGGCTGGCGATGAAGTTAAAATCTTCCTGCCCAAACCTTCGGACAGCCCTCATCATAGGCATGTCCCAGCATCCCCGGATAAATAACATTTCTATTAAGCATAAATTTTCCCCCAAAAGAGTGAGGAGAGTGGCATTGGTGTAAAAGTTTTGCACCTGCGGAATTTTGATTTCCTATACAGGTTTCTCATATCTGACACACACACTATTCAGTCTGTCGCAATGTCACATATTCTATAGATTTTGAAAAATTCCATTGTATAGTTTGAGAGAACAAATGAAAGTAGACAAGGCAAATAAAGCCTTTGTTTTCTTTGGTAGGCGTTTCTCTGTAGACTAGGCTAGTCTAAAATCCACTATGAAGCCCAGACTTGCTTAGAACTTACAGCAATCCCCTGCCTCAGCCTTCCAAGAGGAGGAATTATAGGCACATGGAGCCATGTCCAATTTATTCTAGTATTATTACGAAAGTTTCTATTTTGTGTATGTTGGTATTTTGCCTGCATGCATGTCTGGGCACCACACCTGCACCCGTTATCTGAAGAGGCCTGAAGAAGGTGTTGGCTCCCCCGGAACCAGACTTACAGATGTGTGTGAAACCACCATGTGGGTGGTGGGAATCGAACCTGGGTCCTTTGGAAGAGCAACCAGACAAAGTGCATCAATCTCGATGGGAAACTGGTAGCTGACAGATCCCACCCACCCCGTCTCCCTTTGCCTAACCATTGGCCGCTGGTATCTTTATTGATGGACCAAAAACCAAATGGAAATAAGGACTTTCAGCGTTTGGACACACAGATTCCCAGTTGAATCAAAACATTGGAACCAGTCTCCAACAGTTTCTCATGTGTGTGTGTGTGTGTGTGTGTGTGTGTGGTGTGTGTGGTGTGTGTGTGTGGTGTGTGTGTGTGTGTGTGGTGTGTGTGTGTGGTGTGTGTGTGTGTGTGTGGTGTGTGTGTGTGGTGTGTGTGTGTGGTGTGTGTGTGTGTGGTGTGGTGTGTGTGTGTGTGTGTGTGGTGTGTGTGTGTGTGTGGTGTGTGTGTGTGGTGTGGTGTGTGTGTGTGTGTGTGTGTGTGTGTGTGTAAAGCTCTGCACCTCACACTTGCTTGGCAAGCATGCAGCCTCTGACCTGTAGCTGATCCCTCTGCTTCTGTAGTCTACGGATCTTGTTCAACTGCTGAACTCTTTTGAGCTTCAGCTTCTTCACCCATTAAGGTGAGCGTGTAAAATCTTGCAGAAAAGATTACTGCACACTCCAGTGAGATAAAGCTTGTTCGAGAAGGGACACCCGGTAGCAAGACTGGCTCATGACAGTCTCCTCAATTGTTAGGACTGATTGAGATAATGCCTCTCCATTGCCTGACACTAGCCAATGGTGGTCAATAAATAGTATTACTACCAAGCATTGGTGGTTGAGGCTGCAGGATTACTAATTCCTAGGGTACCTCTTCTCTCCAGGGACAGTCTTAGTTAGGGTTTTACTGCTGGGAACAGACACCATGACCAAGACAACTCTTTTTTTTTTTTTTTTTTCCTTTTTTGGTTCTTTTTTTTAAGCAAGCGCTCTACCACTGAGCTAAATCCCCAACCCCCCCAAAACAACTCTTACAAAAACAACATGTAGTTGGGGCTGGCTTACAGGTTCAGAGGTTCAGTCCATTATCATCAAGTCAGGAACATAGCAGCATCCAGGCAGGCATGGTACAGGAGGAGCTGAGAGTTCTAATCAGCTGAAGGCTGCTAATGGCTTCCAGGCATTTAGGATAGGGTCTTAAAGCCTACACCCACAATGACACACCTACTCCAACAAGGCCACACCTCTTAATAGTGTCACTTCCTTGGCCAAGCATATTCAAACCATGGCAGACCAAGCAAACCTACATGCCAAGTTCCAGGCCACCCTGAACTATCTGGGTTTTTTTTTTTATTTTATTTTATTTTATTTTTTAATAAAATAGCCAACCCTTGCACTGAATAAGTAACTGGTGCCTTAAGTCTTGGGATAGAGGCTTCAACAAACCCTACCTCCTCACTCAGATCCAGGAACCAACAGTCCTAGGGCTAAATGCCAAGAGCGCTTGTTACATAAAAGCACAAAACTTTTACCTGTTCTTGCTTACTTCCTCCCCACCCCCGTGTTTTGTCATAGTGTGTGGTGAGCTCACTGTCCCACCTGAGCGCAGAGCCATGGTGTGGCTTTTGAAGAGATAAGCTGGGTCTGCATCTGTGTATGTGTCTCGTTTCTTCAGTTAGGACTAGTGATTAAGGTCATGTGGAAAGCTTAAGGGACAATGAGATGACAGAGAGTGACAGAACTTACTGTACAAGGCTGACAACCCGAGTCTAATCCCCCAAACCCATGGGTTTGGTTTGGTTTGGTTTGGTTTGGTTTGGTTTGGTTTGGTTTAATTTTTCAAGACAAGGTTTCTCTATGTAGCCCTGGCTGTCCTGGAACTCACTCTGTAGACCAGGCTGGCCTCAAACTCACAGAGACCCACCTGCCTCTGTCTCCAGAGTCCTGGAATTAGAAGTGTGTGCCACCACTACCCAACCCCATGTTTAGGTTTTTGTCATGTTTTTGTTTTGGATTTTTGGTTTTGTTTTGCTTTTAAGCAGAGTCCCCTGGCAAGATGGCCCAGTGGGTAGGGGCACTTGCCACTAAGCTTGGTGACTGAGCTGTACCCTGAGGACCTGTGTGGCAGAAGGAGAGAACAGGCATGACCTTCACACATGCACCGCGTGTCATTAACACCACACAAGTGTGCACACACACTTAAAGAGGTGGAGGTGAAGGGGAGGGATAAGGGGGAGGAAGGGAAGTCTGGGGAAGAGACAGGAGGAGAGCTTTCTTTAAACCCAAGTCTCAGGTGCTTGCCCCACGTGACGTGACGGGTGTGCTCGCACAGCAGGAAACAGCAGATGCTCAGAGCTCCAGGACCTGAACAAGCTAATTAGAAAGCGCTTGGTATGGTTCTCTGTTGCGGGCAAGGCCCAGGGCCTGAAGAACTTTGGTGCTGAATATCACTAGTGCCAGCCTGGTAAGTCTCTTGATTGAAGAGGGGCTCTTAAAAGAGTTGGGGAGCAGAAAGAAGGCACAGCAGAGCTGTGGAAGGCACAGGAGAACAAAGATGGGGTGGTGTTTCAGACGCGTGGACCCCCAGCTAGTGGTGTCACTTTAGGAGACGTTGGGAGGTGGAGTCCAGCTAGAGAGGTAGGCCTCTGAGGCTAGGTAGGTCTTTGGAAGTATATTCTCCTCGGCTACTTTCTGTCTCTCTGCTTCCTGGGCCACTATGCCATACACAGGTCTCCATTACACTCCCTCAGTCAGTTTCTGCTCTACCCTATAAGGCTAGGCTTGAAACCTGTGAAATCTGGAGCCTAGAAAAACAAGCCCCCCTTACAGACAAAATACCTTTCTGTCAAGTATTCTAGACACAGCAACGTTATACCACCGGCACAGTGAGTGTAAGGCATGAAAGGCAGCCTCAGAAGCTGGAAGAATTCTGGTGGATGAGCAGCAGAGGCCCACAAGAGGAGAGGCACAGGAAGCAGCACAGGCCCGTGTGGCTGTGTTCAAGTACACCTAGCTGCCGGTGTGTGCACATGTGGATGGCGGTCTCAGGTCAACGTCAAGCGTCTTCCAAAACTGGCCTTCGCCGTATTTTCTGAGACAGGGTCTCTCAGTAAACCTGGAGTTTACTGATTCAGCTCAGCTGGCCAGCCAGGGAGTCCCAGGGAACCTCTGGTCCCCACCTCCCCAGGGCTGGAATTACAGCCAGCCAGCCTGGAGGGTTAAACTCTGGTCTTCAAGATCGCATCACAAATTCTTCACCAAATGATCCAGATGCCCAGTTCTTCCGGCTCTGTTCTTGACAAGTGCCACCTTGAGAAAGATGAGGGACAGTGTGGGCTCCCTGTGGTCCTGGCAGAGGATCTGCTCTTAGGAAAAGTGGGAGGCAGTCCTCAGCCTTGGTTGTCCTCTGTAAGGCAGGTCTCCCTCCCTCCCTCCCTCCATCTCTCTACGCATGCGTATGCGCATGTGCATGCAACCTTCTGCGGGATGGGAGAGCAGGGACAGTGAAGGGAGATGAGAGAGGTAAGGAGAAAGTGAGAGAATAGACAGAACAAGGAAAGAGAAGAGTTAAACAATGAGGAGAGAGGGAAAAGACAAGAGACAGAGAGGATGGAGAATGAGGAGGAAAAAGACTGAGGAGGAGGGATAGGAATGGAGGAATCTATTAGAAGAAAAGACGGAGCTGTGTGGCAAGGCATGCTGGGACACTCGTGTGTAAAAACACACAGGTGAATACATACAATAAAAACACGGTAAAGTCATGTTGAAGCCAGCAATATAGCTTACGCACGGAGTGTTTACCTGGCTTTTAGCCCCAGCATAACAAAGGAAAAAACAACCCAGTGGTAAAAACCTTCAGGCTCAAGCACCTCGCTGTCCTTTGGGAAATATACAAATCTGCCGTTCTATCAAAGGAGCAGATATGTAACCTTGATACTACCACACTTGAATATAAGGTCCCAGGTCCTTACGTCTGCCATTCGTGTGCTCCATCAACTGATCTATGTCCACAGCCCTCACGCAACCCTTTTAACACCATGAACTAAATAATCGTCTTCCTTTTTCTCCCAATCATTTAAAACGCAAACACCTTTCTTAGTTTATGGTCTATAAAAAAGCAAACACTGCGTGGCAGGTGGACTTGGGCTCTCGGGTCACAGTTTCTCAAACTCCAAGGGAATTAAGCTAAAGTCTGAAAAATCTCTTCCAGTGGGGTTGGGGATTTAGCTCAGTGGTAGAGCGCTTGCCTAGCAAGCGCAAGGCCCTGGGTTCAGTCCCCAGCTCCGGAAAGAAAAGAAAAGAAAAAAGAAAATCTCTTCCAGTGGTGGCGCCCTTGACGCTGTCTCCCAACAGAAGCACAAAGTGCCTGGAAAACTCCTTCGCCTTAGGAGACAGCATGAGTCCATGTATCATTTGATCTAGAAGGGATCCGGTGCTCCTACCTGCTCATGTTACCTTTGAGAAGACTGAGAGCGATCCCAGAGCTTCCAAACAACAGGAGTAATTACAAGACTATCAGGCAGCGGTCAGCAGAGAAGGCAGGGCATGAGGGGAGACTGAGCGGAGGCCCAGCATGGGGGCTCTGAATTCTACCTCATCCATCCAGTATTTGTCCCACCCCCTTCTAAAAAACGGGCTCTCACATAGACACTGGGGTCCCTCTTGTCTCCACCTCCCAATCGCCAGGCACACTTGGGAGGTGTGGTACATAAAGCACACGGAGTCCGTACGGTGCTGAAGAGAGACGCCATCACTTCTAGACGATCCGCAGGACCCAGAGCAGGGAGACCTTCTGTTTGAAGTTAATAAACTCTGTCTCGCTTACAGTAGATGGTGAGGAAACGCAGAGAGATTTAAACAGCAAAGCAACTGTCAGGTTGAGTTTGCGGGGAAATCACATTGGCAGTCCGCCAGGCTGAGGGAAGAGGAAAGAAGATTCCAGAGGGAGAGAGTAGCTTATACAAAAGGCTTGAAGGATGGGAGGAACCAAGGATGGTGAGAGACATGATGTCAGGCCTGGTGAGGAACAGAAGGGGAGAAGCCAGGAAGGAACACAAGGCACGGGGTCTTAAACTCCAGGCTGACTCTTGTGGACGAGGGACTGCCAGTGAGTTACCTGGGTGGTTGCTATTTGAGGCTCAGTCTCCTCAGAGACTGTAAAAGACAACAAGCACTCAAAATGGCAGTTCTGAAGCCCACATGCGGTGCCCAGGGCCCTTAGGTCTCACGGAATTACTGCTGCAGGCCATCCTGAGGGACAAGATTCCAGTTTGGGATGTCTGACCTCTAATTTGAACCCTGGCTATGTTCTCATCACACCCCCAACACCCCGTCACGCACACAAGTGCGCATACACACACACACACACACACACACGTGCACACCACGTACGTGCGTGCCTGTGTGTGTGTGCGAGTGTGCATGTGCACCTGTGTGTGTTCGTGTTGGCTTGGTTTGACTTTTATGGGGCAGGGTCTGATACAGCATACCCTGGCCTCAAATTCAGTTTAATCCATGGTGGCCTGGAACTCCTGATCCTCCTGTCTCTACCTCCTGAATGCTAGAGTTACAGATGTGAGCTGTCACACTCAGTAATCTCCTTGCATTTTGACACGAGGTCTTGCTCTGTAGCCCAGGCTAGCCTGACACTTGCTATATAACACAGGCTAACCTCAAACTCATCATCTCCCTGCCAGTGCCTCATGGGTTCTGCACCACCACACTTGGCCTTCTATCTCTTAAGGTGGGAAGTGACCGTAATGGGCAGGAGTTCAGCAGTTAGGGGTGAAGACAGATTTTGCAGTTCCGTCCCAAAGGCCCACATTGGGCATCTTGCAGTTGCCTGTAAGTGCAGCTCCTGGTTCTCTGATACCCATTTCTGGCCCCCAGCAGCACCTATATGTATGTGTACACACCCACATGCAGATACACTCATACAAATAATTAAAAATAAATCTCTTTAGAAAAGTAGCTGTGAGTCCACTAAGCCCATCTGGAAGTGGTTTCTACACCATGCCCCTGGTGGTCTATACAATTTTTCCGAAGCAGAGTGAGAAGGCCGGCAGCTTAGGCTAGAAGCTATGGGACCAGCCTGTAATGCTAACACTTGGGAGGCTGAGTCCTGAGTCAGAGCCGGCCAGGACTACAAAGGGAGGCACTGCCTAGAAACAAACACGAATGAAAGCCAGCAGCTCAGTTGGGACAGGTGCTGGCTCGTTCCCCAGGGCCTGTAGCTCTGCAGGACTCTCCCAACCTGAGTTTTCATCCACCACAAAGTCATCTTTTTAAAATGCTCTGTGTGCAGAATATACGCAATGTGTGTATTTTCTAAGCAAGCCTCAAATACTTGCATTCGTGAGAGCATAGGCTAGATTTTTAAATTAGCTGTCTTCTCTAGCATGCGGAATGGTATATGTAGAAACAGTGTCGAGAGGAAACTTGTTCCGTGCTCTGATTTTTTAGTTTAGTTTAGTTTTGTTTTGTTTTGTTTTGTTTTTTTGTTTGACAAGGTTTCTCTATGTAGTCCTGGCTGACCCAGAACTTGCTGTGTAGACCAGACCGGCCTTGAATTCGTTAAGTTCCACCTACCTCTGCCTCCCAAGTACTGGGGCTAAAGTTGTACACCGCCTCACACAGCTTGCTTGCTTTTTTCTCTCTTTTGGAAAGGGTTTCAAGGCTACTTTATTTCTCGGTGTACCATATGTTAATGAATGCATGATTATTTTACTTGGCATGGTCTTGACTAACTCATGGACTAACTCACCACCAGCTGGCGTGACCACTGAGCTCTCCTTTCCTTTGGGATGACTCGGACAGCAGGGGCCAGGTTCCATTCTACTGAAGTCTGTGTTGCTGTGTATGTCCATACAGCAATACAGGAAACGTCTCCCAGTTTCTGGTACCGTATTTGTCCTGGAAACTGAGTATCTGTTTCTAGGGCTGCGCCTGGTCATTGTTCACTAAGTTTGTCAGCCTTGGGGCTGGTTCCCTGTACTTTGGCCAAAGGAAACATGGCGCAGCTTCTGCTGCAGCTCTGTGCAGATTTACCCCAGCTACCTTAGTGAAGGGCCCTGAAGAGAAGAACTAACTGAGTGTTTCTTCTTGAGACAGAGTTTATGGAGCCCAGACTGGATTCAAATTCATGATACTACTGTCTCGGCCTTCTGGGTGCTGTAAATACTATCATGTATCACCATGCCTAACATGTGTGTGTGTGTGTGTGTGTGTGTCTGTGTGTGTCTGTGTGTGTCCATGTGTCTATGTCTGTGTCCGTGTGTCTGTGTCTGTGTGTGTCTGTGTGTGTCCATGTGTCTGTGTCTGTGTGTGTCTGTGTGTGTCCATGTGTCTGTGTCTGTGATGTCTGTGTGTGTGTCCATGTGTCTGTGTTTGTGTATGTCTGTGTGTGTCCATGTGTCTGTGTCTGTGATATGTCTGTGTGTGTGTCCATGTGTCTGTGTCTGTGTATGTCTGTGTGTGTCCGTGTGTCTGTGTATGTCTGTCTCTGTATGTGCATGTGTGTGTGCGTGTGTGTCTATGTCTGTGTCCGTGTGTCTGTGATATGTCTGTGTATGTCCGCGTGTCTGTGTATGTCCGTGTGTCTGTGTATGTCTGTGTGTCTGTGTCCATGTGTCTGTATATGTATGTGTGTCTGTCTGTGATATGTCTGTGTCCATGTGTCTGTGTCTGTGTATGTCTGTGTGTGTGTGTGTGTGTGTGTGTGTGTGTCTCCGTGTATCTGTCTCCATACATCCATGTGTGCAGAGGTTAGGAGCCAGTTCCACGTGTCCTCTTCAGTTACTCTCCACGTATCTGTGAGGCAGTCTCTGGTGGTACTCTGGCTGGTCAGAAAGCCCGGGGACCCTCTCAGCTCCTTCTCCCTTGTCCTAGGCTACAGTGTACTTCGTGTCCGCCTGGATGCTTGGGACCATGCTCGCTTTTTTATGTAAATTGTAATTGTGTGTGTATGGGTATTTTGCCTGCATGAAAGTCTGTGTGTTGTGTGTGTGTGTTGCCCATGGAGGCCAGAAGAGGCATTAGGGCCTCTAGAACTGGAATTACAGACAGTTTTTGGCTGCCATAGGGGTGCTAGGAACGGAGCCTGGGTCCTCTCAAAGACTGGTCAGTGCCCTTAACTGCTGAGCGGCTGCTCCAGGCCCCTAGGGATGGGGTTCATTGCTCAGAGGCCCTGTGGGTTCCACTCTCAGGACAAAGGAAATGCAGGGTGGGTACCACGTACATTGTCTATTAAAACAAGTGAGACAGCACAGGTGGAGGAACTTGCTGGCAAGTCTCATGACCCACGTTCGATCCCTGGGGCCCATACGGCAGAGGAAGAGAACTGCGGCCAGAAACATGGCGCAGCAACTAAGAGCGGTTGCCCTTGCAGAGGATGGGGTTCAATTCCCAGAATCCACAACTCTCTGTAACAGTGCTTCCAGGGAATCTGATGCCTTCTTCTCATCTACACAGACAACAAGCGCACATATGGTAATCATACATATATGCAGGCAAAACACTCAAAAATATATAAAATCAAATAAATAAATAAAAACTGAGTGTGTCAGAAGAATCTCTGAGTTCGAGGCCAGCCTGATATATAGAGCAAGTTCCAAGACAACCAGAGCTACGTAGAGAAATCTTGTCTCAAAAGAGAGAGAGAAAGAAAGGGGGGGGGAACTGACCCCCACGAATTGTCCTCTGACCTCCACACTTGTGTTATGGCACTCACGCGTCCATACACATTAAATAAACAAACAAATGTAACAAAACAAACAAACACGTGAGTCTCTAAGAACCCGGCTTTGGTCTAAAGAGCTAAGCCAGAGTGGCCATAAGGGCCAAGTCTCCACTGTTGCTTTCCAGAACCTGGCTCTTTAGTTTCAAAGCTGGAGCAATGAAGAAGTCGGTGACAGTCTTGATCTCCAGACCTACTGCCGGGCTTAGGACCCTTCTGTGGGTCAGGCCTCCCAGCTGGGCGGGCTGGGGTGGGGGATGGGGAATGCCAGCACTGGCCGTGTTCCCCACAGGGCCAGCACTGAAAGCTGCCTATCGGTTGGTAAAGGATTTCAAGGGTCTGAGGATGAAAGAGAATATATTAACAGAAAATACCCCCAGTTTTTAACCCCACATAGTTCTAGGGAAACGCAATACAAAGACATCAGATCCACTTACAGTGGCTGCACTCAAGGTGAATGTCAATTAGTGACTAACAATTGTCATCTTTTCTGTGATCCTGCTTGATGGCGGGGTGCAGCAGGAGTGTTGCTATTTGAGCTTTCTGTCTCTGTTTCATCTGACTTACCTGAAACAGAAAAGGAACCAGCTCATCTTGACTAAGGGACTCAGCTACGATCAAAGCTGGGAGTCCTGTGGTCTAGCTAGACAGTGTTTGCTTGTCTGAGTCCAGTGACTATGTCTCTTAGAGCAGCTAGGCTTTGCTCTGACCAGTGTTATTACCCAGAGTGGAAGCCCACTGAAGGTATTTTAAAACTGGAAGCTGAGTATCTGTCTGTCTGTCTATCTGTCGTCCAGATGGTGCTTTCCATCCCACTTTAGAGATGGGGAAAGAGAGGTACACAGAAGAGGGGTACTCTGAAGGAGTTTCTTTACAGGAGTCCCTGAGTCAGGTAGGTGACCCAGTTATAGCCCTAAAGCTCATCTCTTCCGCTCTGAACAAAATGCTTGGGGGTGGGGTGGTGGGTATTTCAACTCCATCTTCAAAGTTAGAGAAAGGAGAGACGTAGTCCTTAAAGCTACTCGGAGTCAATAAAACCAGCAGACCACCAAGCCACTGTTGCGCACCAGGCTTCAGTATCCCTGGCCATTAAAAACAATGACTTGGGTGGGCATAGTGGCACCCACTTGCAAAATCTCAGCACTTGCGAACCTTAGACAAGAGGATTACCACAAATTCCAGGCCAGCCAGGTTAACATAGTAAATTCCCTGTCTGTAAGACCCTCAAAAGAAAAGAAAAGGAGAGGAAGGAAGAGGAGGAAAAGGAAGAAGAAAAGGAAGAGAAGAAAAAAGGAAGGAGAAGGAAGACAGGAGGAAGAGGAGGCAAGAGAAGGAGAAGAAGGAAAAAAGGAAGATGAAAACTACCGCAGAGGAAGAGGAGGAGGAGGAGGAGGAGGAGGAGGAGGAGGAGGAGGAGGACGAGGACGAGGACGAGGACGAGGACGAGGACGAGGACGAGGACGAGGAGGAGGACGAGGAGGAGGACGAGGAGGACGAGGAGGAGGAGAGGGAGAGCACTACAGCTTAGGTAGCAAAACCTCTCAGGTTCCTTCTTTCTGTTTGGTCTGTGTACACAGCCCGGCATCCACCAGCCCATTCCGGCCACCTTTGCCAGCAGTTTGCCTTTCCTTAATCCCAAACTTCCAAGGGGGCGCTGTGAAGCCGCAGGCTCTTCTCCCCGCAGAGCAGCCCGGTAGCCGAGTCTGCTGGTAACCAGGCCCGATCCGCCTCTCCAGCGGCCAGCATTGTTGCTGTTTCCATTTGCTCCTTTTATTCTCCAGGTTTTCCTTGACTCTGATGTTTTTCCCCCTGCTGCACAACAAGCCCTTCTGATCTCTGTGAAAGGCAAACCCGTGTCATTCTTCCAAATCATCATGGTATGACATGTTCTTATATGAGCCGGACAAAGGAGCTATTTGATCAGGGGGTATGGTGTGTGATTGTAAGAAATTCAGCTAGTCGGTGGTAACCATTGTTCCCCTAGCGGCTCTCTGACCCCATTCTGTTCCTGGAAAATCTCCCTGAGAGTGGCCTCTATTCATGGAGTAACCCCAGTCCCCAGCCGCTCAGGGAGCATGCTCAGTTTGGAGCGGGTGTCACCGATAGCTGCCTGCAGTCACCCTTTAACTCTTTCATCAGCATTAGGTTTCCAAGCCCACAGCTGTTATCACGGCCCGGAGCTCAGGGGGTTAGAGATATAGGCATGCTCTCTGCTCTCCCTCTTATCTTGGAGAAATTTAACCTTCCTTTGAAATGGTCATTTGGAAATTACCCGTCTGCAGCTTTCAGCCAGCACAAGCCCTGCCCTCCTCGCTATTCCCTTGAGGCCAGGCTCCCTGATTCTGCGTGGTCCCGCTGCTGGCCTGCGGTCTGGTGGCAATTCAAAACTGTTTCTTATTGCCAGAGTTAGAGGTGCGGAGCTCCTCAGGATGGTTCCAAAGCCTTGGGCAAGATTGCTGTACTGGTCCCTGGAAGAGGAAATACTTCTGTGCAAGGCTCCATATCACTTGCTCATTCTTTCGTCCTCTTCCCTAGGGGGTGCACACTGTGCCCCCACATATATAAGGACTGTATTGCAATTGTAGGAGGAATGGCACTTTAAAAATAACAAACAAGGGCTGGTGAGATGGCTCAGCGGTTAAAAGCACTGACTGCTCTTCCAGAAGTCCTGAGTTCAATTCCCAGCAACCACATGGTGGCTCACAACTATCTGTAATGAGATCCGATGCCCTCATTCTGGTATGTCTAAAGACAGCTACAGTGTGCCCATATAAATAAAATAAATAAATAAAATCTTTTTAAAAAATAACAAACAAAATTTTCTTTTTTTAAAAGATATATTTATTTTATGTATGGAGTACATTGTAGCTTCAGACATACCAAAAGAAGGCATCAGATCTTATTACAGATGGTTGTGAGCCACCATGTGGTTGCTGGAGATTGAACTCAGGACCTCTGGAAGAGCAGTCAGCGCTCTTAACCACTGAGCCATCTCTCCAGCCCCACAAAATTTTCTTAAAAGATCCTAGACCCTGAAAACTCAACCCCTTAGACAAAATGAGGTAAGTGATTGTGGATCTCTAGAAACATCCATACCATTCCCTCATCCTTGACCTCATGCCACTAACAGAGTATGACAGATGCCCAAACTATTCTGGTCTAACTGCCTAGTACACTAACTACCCAGGTCAATGAGCACTTGAAGCATGAGGTGGTGAACCATTTTCCTTTCCCGAGGTCCAGCCTGCTCCAGTGTGTGCATCTGAGATCGTCCAATAGCACGGCCCAGAAGTTATTGGAAGACTCTTTGACGTGTGTTCAAGTCAAACCGCTTTGGGATTCCTTGCTGTCCCTATGATGATTTTGTAGAGACTAGGGAGAAAATGGGAGAACCCGTTCAGGACTGTCCAAGTCGGGGCCTGAGCAAAGCTCAGATCTACAGCCTACAGTCCCATTTCCCTTTGTTTCCATAAGAAGTCGGCACTAGATCAGACTGCTGACATTTGTCCATAACTATTGTCTGGAAGCTAAGACCTCAGAGCCAATAGAAGTGGCATCTAGGAGGTCCAGAACCACACGTTTAGAACCTTTTCCTCCTCGGTTTCCCCACCCCCACCCACCTCTTCCACTGAAGCAACAGAATGGTCTCTCTAGTCAGAGCTCCTGCCTCTGACTCTGTCTTTGGTCCACAATACAATAGCTAAGATACAAAGGTTACATGAAGGGTGAATGAAATATTAGTGTTCAAAGGATGAATTAGTGACTCCTGCTATGGCCTAGGAGCCCCAAAGACTCTATGCTAAAGTGATTCCATCCACATGTCTAGAGTGGGTGGATCTGGAAAAGGGCCTGCTCACGAGCGGGGGCTGTTTTAAAGGGGGATGAGCAATGTTACAGGATTAGATGGTGATGATGGTTACACAGCTCTGTCAACAGCCAAAAAGCCCTTATATACTCAAAAGGGGTAGACTTAGTGGTATTTGGATTCTGTATCAACAACAAAGATAAGAAACCAGAAGTGAGGCGGTTCCATATTCCTATTATCCTGGAAAAAGATGGGATGATTCAAGCCGGCTATGTGGCTACTGCAGCTACAGATGGGGAACGAACTCTTTGTCATCGGCCTTTACAGCCCCAAGGAGCTTACAGCAGCCTAGAAGCTCCCCCATCGTGAATGCCCAGGCTACTGTTAGCCCTCTAGAGACAACACAGTTTGGGATTCTTGGTCTTCTAGCTCTTCTGCTCCTAACTTTCCCAGAGACACTTGGGGTTCTACTTTTTTTTTAAAGACACATGTGTTTGTATACGTGCAGGTGTATGTGTATTCACAGATGTGTAGGACATGGGACAACCTTGGATGTCATCCTCAGTAACACTGCCTGCCTCCTTTAAGACAGGAGGATCTCTTACTGGCTCTGACTTCCCCAGTCAGGCTAAGCTGACTGATTGACTGGTGAACCAAAGGGGTTCTCCTGCCTCTACCTCCCCATGCTGGGATAATGTCCATGCCCACCCAGCATCTTTATGTGGAATCTGGGGACTAAACTTAGGTCCTCATGCTTGCAAGACAAGTGCTTTACCACCTGAGTGAGTATCTCCCACCCCCATCCCACCCCCACCCCACCCCCACCTGACCCCAGTCTCCACCCCCCCACCCCACCCCCCCATCCCAGTCCCCGAACTCTATTTTTAATGCACCCCTTCTTTTGTAGTGAGTTCCTAAAATTGCCTAATCACCTTCGAGATCCTTACACCACCCCTTATTGTTTTGCTGTGTTTTGTTTTTCAAAACAGGGTCTCATGTTCAAAACTAAACTTCTGATATTCTTGCCTCTACCTCTTGAATGTGAGTATTATAGGTGTTTCCCACCACACGCGTTTCATGTTGTGATTAAGCCCGTGGCTTCATGCATTCTGGGCAAGAACTCAAATGAGTTACATCCTCAGCCCTCGCCCAGACAACAGTGAGGTTTGTACTGTGGCTAGGTAGGCAATGTAACAGCAGCAACTAGCAAACACACATGAAGAAGTTTGTGACTTTTTCCTTTGCTCAAGATCATTTTTAGCCAGGTATGATGGCTTCTACCTGTAATCCTGGCATTTGGGTGGCTGAGCCAAGAAGATTGCTATGAGTTCAAGGCCAGCCTGAGCTACTTCATAAGTTCCAGATGTGCTTTGAAATACATTGTAGACATCATCTCAAATGGGCAGAGGAAAATGTTGATCTTTGACTAAGAAGCTGGCATTTAAGCATTAAGAGAGTGAAACCACTCCTCATACAGAAGCATGCACTGAGCCCAGGGAGGCCTGAGAAGGGGCAAGGTCACTTTTTCCAAAGGTGGGAATTTCTAGATGCCTATCGCTTCAGGATCCAGGAGGAACTATGTTGGCAGAACCTTCTTTTGGTCTCCCTTACAAGAAGAGGAGAACAATGCCTTTGCCTTCAATCCCTTCTTCCTCTGACATGCCCCTGGGACAACACATCAGGATCCTGGCAATGGCGGCACACAAGCTGCGCTGCTGTGGTAATGCTCTAGCTTCTGAAGGATACCCTGGCCTTCCCTGCCTCCTGACTCTGTGTTCTTGCCCACATCCCTGGCCTCTTAGGAAGAAGGCCTATAAGATTAAACCACTTCCCAAGCTGATGGCTAACCAAAGGCAGGCTAGAATCCCATCTCAGTTCTCAAGATGGGAGTCCTTCTGGCCTTCTGATGGGGGTCGGGGGTGGGGTGCTTGTTGCTGGGGAGAGAGAAAGCATGGAGAATGACTGGTAATAGACATGGAACTTCTTGTAGGTGATGAAAATGTTTCCAAAACAACAACAAACTTTCCCAACAGAGTTCCTATGTCCTAAAGAGGGAGACCCAGCCGATCCCTGGTCAGTCTTGCTTTGATATTTTTGTTCTTTCTTAGCCTAGTTTGTTCCAGGGTGGGTGGTGGCAGAAACAGCAATGAGCCAACGGTTACTGATGCCTCAGTCTTCCCCAGATGAGGTATTGGTATATGTCAGGCTGGGACACTGATCTCACCCAGCCTGCCTATGCGACCCCAGACTATGTACCAAGCTGTTCCTAAACCCAGAGGCTAACAGTGTCGCTGAGCTGAGGCAGCATAACGCTCTTCCATGATGCAGATGGAGAAGTTCATACTTGGAGGAATCAGAGGCCAGAGAGACAGCTCAGCGGTGAAGATGGTCCAAATTCGACACCCAGCCTCCACATGTTTGTAACTCCAGTTCCAGGAGAGCCACACCTTCCTCTGGCCTCCTCTAGCACCAGACACCCACGTGGTGCACAGACATATATATATAGACAAAACACCTATACACGTAAAAAATAAATAATTTTTAAGAGCTTTGGTTTGACAAGCCAACAGATGTGTATTTAAATCCCAGCTGTACAGCTTTGGAAGGAAGAAAATCTGTTCACTTTTCTGAACCTGTTTCCTCAGTTGCAAACTGGAGTTAATGACTTATTGGGGAGAAAATATTCTCAAGAGGGTAGTAACAGCTGTAGTAGTATTAAGAGGCTCAGTGGGATGGAAGTACAAGAGCTCAGCATAGCTCCTAGCAGACAGCAAACCCTTACAAAGAGGTAAATAGGATTGGTGGGATGGTTCAGTGGGTGGAGGTGCTTGCCACCAAGCCTGACAAGGAGTTCAATGCCTGAGATCCAATGTGAGGAGAGGAGAGAACCAACTCCTAAAAGCAGTCCTCTGACTTTCAGTTGTGTGCTGTATCATGTGTTGTGCACACAAATAAATGTCATATAAGTTGTATTTTAAAAAAAGCTACCATCTTCTCCAACACTACCTCTAAATCCAAAACTCTGAGAACTCTCTGATCAATTCTCCAGAGATCATGTTGTTGCTCTCTTACTGAGCCCACAGTTCTGGGACCAAGCACTAAGGCCTCCATAATAGAGTTTACTCATTCATGAAAACGTAGGACCATTGACTAAGCTCCAAGACTGCTTGCAGAACTGTGGTCTAGGTAAGGAATTACAAGTGGCTATTACAAGGGAAGAATGTTCCAGAGCACAGAAGACTGCCTGGGAGACAATGAGAGCTTGAAGAACTCACAGGAGTTTCCTGAGGCAGAGGAAGCACATGGAAAGGCAGACACATGGAAAAGCATGGGGTCTTTGGAAGATGGGGGTAAGGTGGGAGTATCTGAATTACTAGAACCTTCCATAGAAGTAGAAGGAGGTCAGAACAGATGGCTCAGCAGATAAAGATGAAATCTTGCTGCCAACCCTAGAACCCATGGCAGAAGGAGAGAAGCAACTCTGTAAGTTGGCCTATATGTGTACACACACACACACACACACACACACACACACACACACACACACCCATGCACCCCCACACACACACAGAGAGAGAGAGAGAGAGACAGAGAGAGACAGAGACAGAGAGAGAGAGAGAGGCATGCACTCGAACATATTAGATAGACAGATGATAGATACGTGATAGAGATAAATGATAGACAGACAGACAGATGAAGCCTTTTTTTTTTTTTTTAAAGCAGAAGGTTAGTCTAGAAGGATGTTACAATCCCATGCCTGCTGAAAGATTTGACTTTAATCCTGGAGTCGAGTGAGCAGTGCAAATCTCTAAGCCTGCAAAGGGGATTCATATTTTCTTGGGTTTTATTTGTTTTTTTTTGTTGTTGTTTTGTTTTGTTTTTTAGAAGTTTTGACTCTAGCTGCTTACAATGATTATAGCATGAGCCCTACTTTGGGAATGGAGAACAGTGCCCCAGTCCATCAGAGCAACAGCTCTGAAAGAGACCCCAGTCTCGGGAACAATCCGTTTCCTTTCCTCTTTTCAAAAAAGGTTTTACATGTTTTACTCATTTTATACGTATGTATTCTGCCTGCGTGTATGCCTGGCCACTGCCTTCATGCCTGGAGCCGGAATAGACCAGAAGAGGGCGTCAGATCCAAGGAGCCAGAGTTAGAGGCAGTTGAGAGCTTCCCTGTAACTGGGAATTAAACCCGGGTCCTCTGGTCCTGGAGCCAGTGCTCTAAACCACTGCCTTATCACTCCAGCCTTGGAATATGCTTTTAATTCACCCAATTTTCACAGTGGTTCTCAAAATTTTAGAATTTCTGCTTTAATACAGCAGCTGAGGTAAGGTCTGTCCGGGTCATTATTTCTACCATTCAAAACTAGTGTTGATCTCAGACTAAAAAACTGAATTCCACCTAATTCCTGGCTTTGGGCAGGGAAGGTTCTGCTCTTTCATGCTTCCTTTCTCTGACTAGGTAGAACACCCCCAGCCAAAACCTTCCCAGCGTCATGGTGGCGCTGTCCCTGGTCACTGTCCCATTAGATTTGCCCGGCATCATTGGAGTCAACAGATTTGGCTTCAGATTCTGGTTTGACCACTTAGTTAGCCTTGCTGAACTCTGATTTCCTCCTCTGCAAATGGAATGTCCCCATGTCTGAGTCACAGAGCAGCAGACAGGTGTCCTTTTTCCAATGTACTCATTTATGGTTCACAACCCACAGCAAATGAATCTTAACAACCTGACACTCTGGTGCTAAGTGATGCCTGTGATGTCCCCCCACTGTGTGGGACCCAGGGATGAAACTCAGGTTGTCAGGCTTGGCAGCAAATGCCTCTGGAGCCATCTTGCCTCTTTTGCATCCTGAGATGCCACAGTTGAAGAAGCATAGGTGTTCCTTCCTTCATAATTTCATGAATAGACAATTCATTCTTTTTTTTAATGTCTTAAAGACATCAGCATAAAATGTCTTCCTGTCTTTATTAAGCTGTGAACTTTTAACCTTTTGCTCAGAGAGAATTTCATGGCTTTTCTTCAATCTAGAGAAATTTCCAGCCACCACTGTACTGAGAGCCGCCTGGACACAGACACTGCACTACCACAACAGTGGATCTGATAACCAAGACAGCTAAATAACTAACGGGCGGGTAGTCCATACAGTGTGGATACTCTGGACAAAGACATGATTCGTGTTCTAGGCAGGACTGAGTGGGACAGCATAAGGCTTTATCATGCTATCATGCTACCAAAACTGTGCGAAATTTAAAACTTACCAATTGGGGCTGGAGAGATGGAGCAGTGTTTAAGACCCAGGTTTGATTCCCAGAACCTCCATGGAGACTCACAGCCATCCATAACTCCAGTTCCAAGGGAACTGAAACTCGTTGGCCTTCTCAGGCACCCCATGCATGTGGTATCTAGACATATGTGTGGGCAAAACACCAATCCGCATCAAATAATAAAATAATTTAAAAAATAAATAAAACGCGGGGATTGTCTGTTTCTGAAATGTTTCCACTTGGTACTTTATGACTGTAATAACTGGTAGACTATGAGACCGGGGCTAAGAAGAGTAGGGTACCTTGTTTCTCATGCTGGATAACAAGATCCCAGGAACAAGAAGAGTACAGGCTGTGATGCTTGCTGGTGGGATCAGTCCTTCACAAACCCCACTCTCTGTCATCTGTGTCTACTCTGTGGTTTGTGGGCCACATGCAACCAGGAATAGCTATACATGCAGCCTAGTTCAAAATCCCAAATGTACTTTAACATTATGAATGTGTGTTGCATGTCTCTCAAACACATGCTGTGTGGATGACAATGCCATATCAGGACAGGTAAGGGTTGAACATAGAAGTTGTCCTGCCGCTCAGCCCTCTATGAAACAGGCTCAAACCCAGTTGTGGGGAAAGTGTTCTCCAAGTATGTCTTGAACATAGTACCCTGAGATCTATAACTGAAGCCCCAGGCCTCCGATGACAGCAGCCACATGCCAGTCTTAAGATATCGAAGAAATGATATTGGGCGTGATGCTATACACCTTTTAATTCCAGGACTCAGAAGGCAGAGGCAAATGGATCTCTGAGTATAGGCCAGCCTAGACTACAGAGCCAGCTGGAGCTACATAGTAAGACCCTGTCCAAAAAAAAGGGGGTTGCAGGACAGAGGGGGAGATGGGAGAGACAGGAAACGACCAAAGACCACAGCATTCTCCCTTCCTGCCAAGCAGAGGTGGGCTCCCATTGTTCTAGGAAGGCTGAGTTTGGATAGATGCTGGAGGGAGACTGAGTCCATAGTTTCAAAAGGTCCATGACTCCTTGTTAAGAGTCCAAAGTTAGGACTGTGTAGGAGCCCAGGTCTCCTTTGTCCTAACTCTGCTTGATTCTAAGGATCCTCCCACAGGAACTGGGAATCCCATTCAGCCTTTGGAGACATGTCAAGGCAACTCAGTGTCTGTTAAGCACAATTGTTTATGTGACAAGATTCAGTGGTTCGCGGCCATGGAAAGGGTCCCTGCTGGCTTCCTGACTACCAAGGTACCTCTCCCTGCTGTCTTTGTACCTAGGGTAGAAATTGAACCTGATCCACTCAGTTCCCTAGAGGTTTTCTCCCAGGGGCTCAATTCTTGTCGTGTAAATTCTGCTGAGCCCTGTTGTTAGCATTTTATATATGATATGTTCTCTTTCTGGCACTCCACGGTGGGTAGATACTATGGTGAACCCTGCTACATATAAGGAGACTGAGCCTCATTGGGTGAAATAACTTTCACAGGGCCATAGAACCCAAGTAAAGAAACGAGCACTCTGGGGTTCCTCTGCCTGTTTCCACAGTTTGAAAGGAAAGAAAGGCCTTACCTTGACGTTAACCAGGCCTCTAGGGCTCTAGAGCAGTGATTTCAACTCGGCAGAAGAGCCATTAGTCCTGTATACTCAGAAAGCCCTGCTGGATAAGGTATTACCCGGCTAGGTCAATCACCTGTGGCCAATTGCCTATGCCCTCTGGGCCTCAGTTTTCCCGTCAGTAAAATGCGGTGGGACTGTTGCCTAGATCACAGACATGAGCCACATGAGCCACATGCCTGGCACTTGTTGGGCCTTCGGTAAACTGAGAGTTTAGATGTCGACTCTGGCTCCCTTTCCTGATCGCCTACCATAGGACCCTGAGTTCCTGGCTGGCCCTTCCCTTCAGGTTAACAGCAGCCCATTATAGTAAGTGGAAGCAGCTGGAAAGTATGGGGGGTGGGAACCAGGGAGGAGAGGGGACAGCTTGAGTGACTGCAGGCCAACCCTGAAGGCCTCCTGGGGGATATTGGCCGTGGTCACAGGTGTACCAATTACTCTCCCCTAGAAGCAAGACTTACTCCCCACTGTCTCGGCCCTGACCTTGGTTCTGCAGGAGGCAGGGGCAGCACAACTGCCTGGTCGTTTGTCTTCAGGGTTTCATGGCCTCTCTGAGGCTTCCAGCGCTTTGCAGGATTTCTCTCCCTTTCCAGCCACTCCCCAGCTAAGGAGCCTCTTCTTGGCAGCTCGAGTTTCATGCCTGGGAGCTTTGCTCCAAGTGGAAGTTTCTGGTTGGGATAATACCTAGGTGTTCGTGGTCAGCACAGGAAGAGTCAGAGGCTGCTCTGGGAACATTTCTGCTAGCCCAGGTGCTCTGAGGAAAGCTGGGGGGTTTCACTTGTCATCCTGAAGGCGCCTTCTCCTTTGGGACCTAAGAATGCCCCTGAATGGCCCAGAACCCACCCACCCACCTCTGCCTCGCTGGAGGGTCCTCTGCATCACTTCCTGAATACCCGGAAGAACCCTGAAGGGCTCAGTCTTGCCTTCTCCTCTTGCCACACACAGCTGTACCTCAAGAACACTGGAAGGACCTCTATACTGCCAAGGCAGACATTAGAACCATATTACAAGATACCTTTCCAGTCTAGGTTTGCCTCCTGTGGAGAGGACGGTTTCTATTGCTGGAAAAAACTCACAAAATTCTAACTTTTAAAATTATACTCACTTATTTAACATGTGCACAGGCGCACCATGGCACTGGTAGATGTCAGAGGACAACTTGTAGGGCTTGGTTCTCCCACCATGTAGGGCCTGGAATTGAACACGGGGAGTCAGGCTTGGTGACATGCACGCACCTTTACCTGCTGAGCTGTCTCACTGGTACTCTCTCTCTCTCTCTCTCTCTCTCTCTCTCTCTCTCTCTCTCTCTCTCTTCAATCCTGATTTATTGGCACAGGTTGGGCTCAGAGTCACTATCTAGCCAAGGATAACCATGAAGTTTTCATCCTCCCTCTTCTGCCTCTCGGGTGGTAGGATTGACAGCTGTGTGTCACCGTGCCCAGCTGTATGCAATGCTGGGAACTTGTGCCTGAGCCGTACACATACAAGGCAGCACTCCACTGACATGTGACCTAGCCAAGTCCTTCCCTTTCTAGACAAGAAAACCAACGTTACAGAAAAGATGAAAGTTGTCAGCGTACAACACATGTAACCTCAGGCCACTGAGACAGGAGGATCTCAAATTCGAGGCCACCTTGGCTTACCCGGTGAGTTCCAGGCCTACAAAGACCCTGTCTCCTCAAACCAAATCAAAAATGGAAAATGGAAGGAAGGAGGAAAAGACGAACTCCTTGAGACTCTCAGAGCTACTTAACTCTTACGTCCTGTCTTCTCTGTGACCACTTCAGTGATTCAGACAAGCAGGGTACCTGGTGCTGGTGTATGAGCTACCCAGACTGTTGCCACTGTCGTGTGACCACTACAGGTTTACTAGTTTGGGAGCCCAGTGGGGACCTTGCCTTACTGACCCCATCCCTCCAGCAGTGAGAGTCAAACTGAACCTGAGCTGCTGAGCTGAGCTGAGCTGAGCTGAGCTGGGATGGACTGCCTCCAGCAGAGCCAACATGGGGCTTCCTTCTTTCACTGGATTCTGCCGAGCGCCTTCCTTCCCAGCCCTCCTTCCTCATCCAGCCCCTCCCTTTCCTGTCTTAACCTCTTGGGTCCATCCACACTGTCCTTAAAGTTTCTCTCCTCCCTATTTTTTCCCCCAACTCCAGGCAACTCAGACTTAACCTCCCCATCTCTCCTGTGCTTTTCGGAGAGTCAGAGGGAGAAGTTGTAAGATTGGCTCAGAGCAGCAAGATGTACGGGCTTATGCCCCAGCCTAAGAACGAGCAGGAGAACTGTCTCCCAATCACCACATCTGAACCTCTTGCTTCTGCCGAGGGTCCAGGCAGAAACACCCCTGCTTGAGTAAATGCAAGGTTGAAAGAGAGGCTAGGCATCCTGGGCACATAGAAACTTGCCCTTGATCTTCTCCAGCTTCTGGGTGACCGCAGGCCCTCGGGCTACTGAACTGTTTCCCAAGAAAGCAGCCTCCTTGGAGACACAATGCAGCTTCTTATTGTACCATTGAGTGGTATCAATTTGCAAGCCTGAGTCCTTACTCAGGTGGCCCAGCTCCTATCCCAGAATCCCTCCCCACAGAGGCCACTGTTCCAAGGAGTGACATCCTAAAGCACCTGCTGGACACTTCCCCTACTCACACAAACATTGATCCTGACAACTCTAATCAGATCCAGGATCTTTCCATCCCCTGGTCTCTCAGGCCTATCTCTCAGACCAGCTGTTCTCAACCTTTGGTTTGCAAGCCCTTTGGAGGTCAAATAACTTTTCACAGGAATCGTATATCAAATATTCTGCATATCAGATATTTACACTACAACAGTAGCAAAATTACAGTCACAGTAGCAACAAAATAAATTTATAGTTGGGGATCACCACAGCATGAGGAACTGTATTAAAGGGTGGCAACATTAGGAAGGCTGAGGCTGTCTCAGGCTCCCCAATCTAAGTTAACTTTAGAAATTCCAGATACCACAAACTTAGGCTCTGTCCCGTCCTCTCACTCAGCACAGACCCTGGCCCTTTTTGTGCTTGAGTCATTTGGCTCATTTGGTCTCCTGGTTCTTAGTCAGATGCTTGACTAACAAACCACACCTCACTTGTGGGTAGCCATGAAGCCACTCTCCCTCCCTGGGCTGCTACATTCCCTGCACAGGAAGCTCTGCTGGCAGCTCAGGATCTGAACCTCCAACTTTCCCCTGGGAGGATCAGGACCAGTTTTAAGGAAGTGTCTGGAACCTGAGCCCAAGCCCAGCCTCCACTGACCTGCCAGTTCTATCAGGACAGGCATCAGCAGGTCCTCCACAGTGGATTAGCCACCATGAATGTTTCATGGGCTCGCTCTTAGGCACTGTGTAGAAGGTAGTGACTCCAGGGAAGGCTGTAGAAGAAACCGAAGGAGGCAGGGCAGGAGTCAAGTTGGAAGGGTGCAGTATAGCCCAGGTATTTGTTAGGATGAGACACAGGATTTCTTTTGTGAAGAAAGATATCGTAGGATTTGATGGTGTTTGTCAAATTTAAGTGGTTGAAGCTGAAGCCTTTGTCCAAGGTCAAGTGATCCATTCCAGACTGGAAAGGAAGAGAGAGGGGGGGGGGAGGATAAATAGGTGATAGATGATAGATGACAGATGATAGATAGATGTTAAATAAATAGATAAATGATAGGTAGATAGATAGGTAGATAGGTAGATAGATAGATGATAGCTAGCTAGCTAGATGATAGATAGATGGATGGATAGATAAATAGATGATAGATGGATG